>NC_133769.1:141501636-141833730 GCF_003597395.2 Chelonoidis abingdonii | reverse complement strand
GGGGGGGCGGCTCGGTGGCCGGAGCGTTCCCCCCAAGGCGGGGGGGGCGGGAGGTGGCTGCTGTCGCTGGGCTGCGCGCGAGTCCCTAGCGCGGGCCGGGCGGGAAGCGCCGCCCCCTTCGAACTCACCGCATCGGCCGCCCCCCACATGCTGCCGGCCTCAGGCCGAGGCCGGGGCCGGGGCCGAGCCCCGCCGCTCCACTACGTCACTGCCCCAAGCTGGGCGCTTCCTTCCGCTAACGTCAACAGCGGTGGGGGCGGGGCTACAGCCACAAGATGCTAGAGGGGCGGGGTCACAGTATGGGAGGGGCGGGTCACATGCAAATTAAAGTTGTGATAGGCGGGGCTTTGTGGGGAAGGCCACACTCCCACCTGCCTGCTTAACAAAGAACCTGCCTGACCCCCGTGCCCCCCATCCCTCTCACCCTGTCACCCCTGCCCCACAACCCCCACCCATCCCTCTCACCCCGGGACCCATCGCCCCACGATCCCCCATTCCTCTCACCCTGGGGCCCGTCGCCCCTGCCCCACGACCCCCCTGCATCCCTCGTCGCCCCTGCCCCATGACCCCTACTCATCCCTCTCATGCTGGGGCCCGATGCCTCTGCCCCAGGACCCTCACCCATCCCTCTCACCCTAGGGTCTGTCGCCCCTGCCCCACGATCTTACCCTGGGCCTTGTGCCTGAAGGGGTTCCTATGTGTGTCTCATCTGACAAATTTCTGGTGCTAGTGGAGCCCTTAGATTGCTTTCTTGAGATGTGCCAATGGGCAGTTTCATGGGATTGTCTTACCACACAATTGTGGGAAAACATTTATCTGCAGGATGGAGTTGCCACATAAAAGAAGGCTTTTTATCTTTACGTACTGCCTCCCGTGGGTAAATGGTGAAAAGTCACTGTGACAATGGGTGCTTACTTGGCAGATCTCCGTGTGTGTGTTCTGAGTCAAATCTGCTGAGTTTGTCAACTAAGGCTCTGTCTACACTAAAGAGTTTATAGCGACACAGCTCTACTAATGCAGCTGCACTGCTGTAAGATCTCTCATGCAGCTGCTCTATCTCCTGTCAACATAATTAAACCACCTCCAACGAGAGGTAGTAGCTATGTTGGTGAGAGAAGCTCTCCTGCCGACACAGCGCTGTGCACGCTACCATTTCTGCCAGCATACCTTATGTCACACAGCTGTGTGTTTTTTTCACACCTGAGTGACATAAATTTTGCCAACATAAGTGGCAGTATAGACATGGACAAATAAGATCTTGCTACTTCTTACTCCTGTTTCCCATGTAGAGCCAATGCAGCTTGGAAAAAAGGAGTTGGATTCATTCTGCCTCATGCATTGACCACTGCCTTGTTAACAAATGTTAAATTCAGAACCTTTATTGTTGGGGATGCTTGAGCCAGGAAGAAAAACCCATCTTGACTCACATTTCCCATATGAATCTGGAAGGACAGCAGCTAGACAATCTGGGGCGGAAAGACCCCCTGCTGCCGAATTACCGCCGAAGCGGGACCAGCCGCCGAAGTGCCGGGTCTTCGGCGGTAATTCAGTGGCAGGGGGCCCCCGCTACAGGTCTTCGGGGCACTTTGGCGGCGGGTCCAGGAGCAGAAGGATCCCCCCCCCCCGCAGCCGAATTACCACCAAAGCAGGGGACCCCTACCGCCAAAGACCCTAGGCCCCCTGAATCCTCTGGGCAGCCCTGAGTGTGGACATGAATCACCACAGTAATTACTGCCCTAACAAAGTACAAGTCAGGACTGAAGTGTCTTTATCATGAATAATAATGCTTAGCACTTTACACATTCAATGCACTTAAACATTAAATAATTAATTCCCACAACACACGTGACATTCTTGCATGGATCACAGTATTGAAATTGTAAAATGACTTTGTCTAGCAGTTAGGCACGCCTTCATTCTCTTCCTGGAAAACACTGTAAATCTTCAGTGTCTCTGTGTCTGCCACCTGTAGCAGTATGGGGGATTTCATTCTGATATTTCTGCAGGGAAAATATGGAAACAGTACTACCACCTTACTTGTCTGTTTCTGTGCCAGTCTCAAGTATTCAAGTGGCTTCATTATTTCCATTTTTGCCAAAGATTCTATTTTCTTCTTACTCCATATAATAAATGCTTGACACACAGTACTATTGTTAAGAGACTGGTCTTTATTTCCTGGCATTAGCATTAGTGCTACAAATGCTTATCACCCCTATTGCATGACAGAGGTCAGTATTCACTGATGCCTGTGGCAAATGTTACACTCATGGTTTTCCAGACAGAGTTCACAGTTTTATTTTCTGAAGAATCATAGTAAAAGGAGAAATGACAACAGAAGAAGAATGCATGATAAGAATGCTCTTTCTTCCGCTTTCTTGTGCTTTGTTGTGAGAGCTTCTCATCTGCATCATCCCAGAGGAGCAATAACTAGCCTCAGTCTTTCTTCCTGATCTGGGGAAAGGGCATCTAACACTGGTTACTCCTGGGGGTAGTCTGCGCAACTGCATGCATACAGAATTCATGTTCCCTGCAGATTTCTTTGCTTCCCCATAGAAAACTGATTTTCTGACCGGAAAGCAAAGGGAAGCAACAAACTTGGTCACATGTCCCTCCCCAGCAGTGCAGGGGCATTGTTTCAAGTGCCCAGAACAACTGGCAGAGAGGTAAATCACTGTGGGGTGGAGGGGGTTAGAACGCACTGGCCGGTGGCTCCTACCCTGTGCCAGGCTCAGCTACTAGTCTTGGCTGGGCTGCAGTGGGCATGAGGGAGGAGGATGGGACTTCAGAATATGCTAAAATAACCCTGAAGCAGCCTGATGAACCACCCAGACCCCCACCCTGCTCAGCCCCAACCAGCTGCCCCTGGATCTTCACCCCACCAAGCCTCAGATCCCCTCGCTGAGCCCACCACACCCAGACTTCCTGCTGAGCCCTAACCACATTCACCTGGACCCCCCTGCAGAGTCCATCATCCCTGCACCCAGAATCCCCCAATGAGCCCCTGTGCATACAGATCCCCTCCCACACCTGACCCCCCTTTAAGCTAGTCACACTCAGATTGCCCCACACAGAACCTTCTCACCCCACACTGGACCACACCACACTGAGACCCCTCACACTTGGATCTTGTTGGGCTAAGCCTACCTGCCCACACCTGTTTTTTCTGGGGGTGTTTCTAGGGCAGTCCTGGCCCTTGTACTGTGTCAGGTCAGGTGCAGCCTCACTGCTGAATCCCTGACCTGGGGGGGAGGGGAGATTGCAGGGTGATCTCCCACCTCCATGCAGCCAGTGACCTATGCGTCCCATTGCCACACTGGAGCCTCCACATTTAGTTACTGACAAAATTTGCAGAATTTTGCAGTTTTAAAATATTGTGCATCAAATTTTAATTTTTTTGGCCCAGTATTTCCTCAGAAGTAATCTCTTGTGAACAGAAAAAAAGGTGGTTCTTTGCCCCACTACATGTTTTATTCAGTCATGCAATGCACTAAAGGAAACCACAACACCCGCCTCCCCAAACAGAAGCAGCACCCAGAGGCTGCCCATGGGAGATGAACTGCAGCCCTCCCTCTCACACTGAGCAGCACAAGGGGAGGATACCAGGCCGGGGCTCACAGCACCCTGCCGGCCTTGGGGAGTTAGGGTGTGGGAGAAAGTTCTAACCTGGGACAGCGGGTTGGGTTGGGGGTTTAGAGTCTGGGAGGGAGTTAGGGTTCAGGGTGCAGGCTCTGGCTGGTTGGTGCTTACCTCAGGCAGCCCCTGGTTAGTGGTGCAGCGGGGCTAAGGCAGGATCCCTGCTTGCCCTGACTCCACGCAGCTCCTAGAAGTGGCTGGCATGTCCAGCTCCCTGGCACAGAGGTGATCAGGTGGCTCTGCACCTGCAGGTTCTGCACCCACAGCTTCACCCACAGCAGCATTGGGGGCAGGGGCAGCACACGGTGCTTCCCTGATTGCCCCTGCACCTAGAGGCTGCATGTGCCAGCTGCTTCCGGGAGCTGTGCAGAGCCAGGGCAGATTGGCAGACTGCCTTAGCCCCGCCAACGGGCTTTTAACAGCCTGGTCAGCAGAACTGACTGACTCACCAACGTCCCTTTTCGACCACGTGTTCTCGTGGAAAACCAGATGCCTGTCAGTCCTAAACTCCAGGGCCTGGCTCCCTGTGCCCAGAGATGGACGGACTCAGCTGTGGCCATCAGAGCTGATAGCAGGCAGATGGGCAGGCGCTCCCACATGGTGCCCAGGCATTTGGTGCCATGAACAGAGCAGCGATGAAGCAGCTGGCTGTGGGTGTGGCAGGCACTTTGTTAAATATCTGCCCCAGAGAGGTCACCTGAGGCTGCCCATGATGGAGAGGGGAGATTTCACAGCCGTAAGCATTGTGAAATTAACCTGGAGGCGCATTGCTCTCCTCTGCCATGTTCCCGCTCGCCGGCATTGCTGGGTAAGCCGTGGCCTCAAGTGCCCACAGCTATCCTTCCCCAGAGGCAGTTGTCAGTCTGCACCTTTCCCCAGCCACCTAGGTCTTGCTTTTGGGGAGGAGGTAGAGGCAGCCCTGGGAGTGGGTTGAGGTTTAATGGGTTAGCGTGGAGGGGGCTGGGAGTTAGGGCTCCTGGGTTCTACCCCCAGCTCTAGGAGAAGAGTGGGATCAGGTGGATTAGAGCATGGAGGGCTGGGTTTCAAGGCTCCTGGATTCTCTTCCTGCCAGTATTTCTTGTACACAGAACAGAGGCCACCTCTTTAGCCCATCACATGTTTTATTCAGCCAATGCACAAAAGGAAACTGCAATTCCCAGCCCTCCCTCTCCCTACCCCCAAAAAAGAAGCAGCAGCTAGTTTCTCCAGGGGGAGGCTCACTGTAGCCCATATGAGCAGAAGAAAGGGACGACGCTGAGCTCCTGGATGACTTTACTGGCCTTAGGAGCTGGGTAGCACTTGGCCCGGGTTAACATTTCCACCACACCCTAGGCATACTTTTTCACTCCCACTCTCAGGGTGCAGGCTGCTGGCTGCAGGGGAGCCACACCCAGCCGCAGCCTTTGTCATAGTGATGTCACCTGGATGGGGGAGAGAGGTGTGATTGGGGGCTCCCATATCCTCACCCAACTCTCATGATGTTTGTCACACACTTCTCTCCCAACAGGACTGCACCTGGCCCTGGGAGGTGGGTCTAGTGGTTAAAGCAAAGGGACTAGGCAGCAGGATTCCTGGGTTTTATTGATGTCCCAGAATGGAGGGGCATGGGGTCTAGTGAATAGAGTGGGATAGGGTGACCAGATGTCCTGATTTTATAGGGACAGTCCTGATTTTTGGGTCTTTTTCTTTAGGATCCTATTACCCCCCACCCTCTGTCCCGATTTTTCACACTTGCTGTCTGGTCACCCTAGAGTGGGGGGAGTGCTGAGACTCAGTACTTCTGGATTCTATTCTCTGCTATGTGAGGGAAGTGGGGTCCAGTGGTTAGGGGCCTAAATTCCTGGGTTGTGTTCCTGGCTCAGGGAGGGTCTAATGGGTCAGAGGAGGGTGGGGCTGGGAGCCATGACTCTGGGTATCTACCTGCTTGAGGCTCTGTTCTCCAGACCCCTCCCAGATCTGGCAGAATTGTCCATTGTTAATGTCCCAGTGATCTCAACACAATGATCCTTGGCGCCGGTGCAGGGTAAGGTGCTCCATGTCCTTGCAGCAATCTACCCCCGCAATGTAGCATGATGGGCACTGCCTGCCATTGGGGACAAGGCTCACAGTTGGCTCTGAGAACAGCCAGAGACACACAGTCAGCCAGGCATGAGGAGTCACCAGATGCTGGGCTCAATCCCAGCGCTGAGAGTGGGGTCTAGTGGTTAGAGTGGGAGGGCTGAAAGCCAGAACTCCTGGGTTCCATCACTGGCTCTGGGAGGAGAATGGGGTCTAGTAGTTGGAGCGGGGGCAGGGGCTGGGAGCCAGGACTCCTGACTTCTCTCCATGCAGGTGTGGCCAGAGTAGGGGATTTAGGTTTGCAGCAGACACACACCTGGGATGGCCCCAGTGTTGTAGCCATTGGTGTCACAGTAGGCTATGTTCACCCGCACGGTGATATTGAGAGGAAAGGCACTGTAAAGGGACCAGGCTCATAGCTCTCGGGTGACAAGCACGACTTAGCCACGAAGGGAAATGGAGAATCACCTCTTAGCTCCCCAGTATTCCCACAGCTTCTCCATCCACCCCCTTTGTATCTATCTATCCCACCCCCATCTAATCGCATCTACCACCCCCCTGACAGAATCCTCTCTTCTATCGTATCCAGTACCCCCAGCCACCCACTGCATTTCCCCCTGCTCTTCCCATCCCCCGTCTATTACATTATCTTCCCAGACTGAGTAGACCAGCTCCAGGGGGAGAGTGGCATCTAGCGGCTAGAGCAAGGGGGCTAGGCACCAGGACTCCTGAGTTCTGTCCCTGCATCCGGGAAGACAATTTCATCTACACTTAATACGAATCTTGTTGAACCCTCCCAAGTGGGCACAGAGCTGCAGGGGGCCAGAGCACAATTCCCCTTTGGACTCAAACACCTCACATAACAGGGTGCTCCCTGGGAATTGGAAAAATCCTGTCTCAATGCAAACCCCAGCTCCTCACCCCTCCCCAGGCAGTGCCCAAGGGATAAATACCACTAGGAACCAAGTGGTGGCAATGTGGTAGTTCCTACCACTAATGCTTCCTCGCTGAACGTGTGGGCAGGTAGATATAGGAGAAATTCTGTGTGTTTTTGCAGCTATTCTGTCCAATTCCATTCAACTCAATGTATGGGGAAAGGCATCTTGCTAGCTGATTATTTGTATCTTCTTCAAAGCCACAGACACATTTGTTTGCTGCCTGTCTGTGGCTAGAGTAAATTTTCAACTGCAGAGCTAGCTATAACTCATGTGTGCAAACAACCACCACATGACTATATAAACAGCAAAACTGAATTATGCTTCTTTAGAGAGGGGTTTCTGCCTGGCTTTTGGGCAAACCTTTCACCTGCCCCCCTTTCGGACTTGCTGTTTGGGGACTTTGCCTCCCAGAGTAACATTAGCTCAGCCACAAGCGAGTTCCTGGCCCACTTTTCGTCTGTGATTGCGTCAATTATCTTCTTCGGAATCTGATTTATGATCGTTAACCATTTCCATATATGGCTTTACGTCACCCTCATGTATGCTAAGAAATCCGGGCTGGCTGAAGAGATCCCATGATTGTTAACTCTTTCCTGTTCAGATTTTGGGAGAGTTTGAATTCATTAAATGATTTTCATTCATTAAATAAACATAATTTTTATTTAAAGGAAGAAAGAATACCATTGGTCCCCTTCGAGTTTTCTCAGAGCTTTCATCTGGAAACATCACTTCATCCTCAGAACCCCTTCTTCCTGACTTTGCCATCACTCTAGGTGGTGGGAAGGTAATATTATCCCCATCTAATAAGTAGGGAAACTGAGGCACAAAGAGGCTCTGAGTCAGAACCAAGAATACCTCTCAGGAGTCCTGATTCCCAGCCCATTCTAATACACTAGACCACCCTCCCGTCCCAGACCTGGGGATAGAACCCAGGAGTCCTGGCAGATATCTCAGTGCTAGATGGGCAGGCTAACATTTCCAAGCAGGATTACAGGTGGAGAGGGGTGGGAAACGATTTTCCTGGTGCCTGAGAATTTTACATGATTTCCAAACTTTTCCGGCTCCTTGTCACACTTGGAGGAGGAACTAGAAGGACAGATGGACTCACATCCCAACTCCATCATTCAGTGTGACCCACAGCCCACTAGCCAGGGCCCTTGTGTGGGATGCGGAAGTCCCAGGGTCAAACCCCTGCTCCCCAAGTCAGCCGGGGGAGATGTTGCCCTAGGTTTGCCTCTCGCTGGTTTTAGCCACAAATTCCATCCTGACCCGAGAATCTGCCACTGAAAGAGGCATGCTCCCCAGGTGAATTCCCGCCCTCTCCAATGCCCGGCTCCTTGTGTCCAGAGAGGGATGGACTCATCTGTGGTCAGGAGAGCAGACAGCAGGCAGAGGGCCAGGGGTACCCACATGCTGCCCAGGTGTTTGCTGCCGTGAACAGAGCAGTGATGAAGTAGCTGGCTGTGGGTATGGCAGGCAGGTTGCCAAATACCTGGCCTGGAGCGGTCACCCAAGGCTGCCCCATGGTGCAGATGGGAGATTTCACAGCCCTGATCATTGCAAAATCAACCCTGAGTCACATTTTTCCTCTGCAGCACATTCCCACCAACCTGCATGGCTGGATGAGCTGTGACCTCAGGTATCCACAGCCCTCTTCCCCCAGGGGAGCTCTGCCAGCCCACACCTCTCCCCAGCCACCTGGGCCTTGCCTTCAGGGAGGAGACAGCAGTAAAGGCAGGCTTGGGAGGGAGTTGAGGTTTAGTGAGTTAGAACAGGGGAGGGTGGGTTTCAAGACTCTTGGGTTCTCTTCTGGCCAGTGGTGAACTTTGCTCCTAAAACAGCAAAGGAAACATTTTCTAATTCAGGGCTATGCATGCTGCTTATGCATCACACCCTGCCGCTGCTAGCTTGTGAAGTAAGTACTAGATTCTAGATACAAACAGAGACCTTCCCAATGTTACATTGTGCTCAGACTACTAAGCTGGCTAGAACACTATTTTGGGGGGAGCAACTGGTATAATATTGTTAAACAAAGAATCTGAAGATTTGCAGTAAATAATACACCCCTCAAAATTCAAATGTGAAACCACGTCCAACACTAGATGGCCTCAGAGCATAGGCAGTGAGTTATATGGGCCTGTGCTGCCTGTGCTCCACCAATATTCAGGAACGTGGACCCGGCTCCAAGCAATGTTGGGCTTATATTTTCAGAGCCTTCCTGTCTATAGGACGGACTGGGGCAACTTTCCCGGGATCCGCCCTCTGGGGGCCCCGTGCTTTGGGGTGCCTCCGCACTTCCAGAGGACAAGGGGTCCAGGACGGACTGTGGGGTTAGTGGGGGGGCCTGGCACCAGCAGCAGCGAGCGATCAGGCTCTAGCCTGCCCCGCTCTGCCCTGCCCCTGATCTGCCCCTGCCTCCACTCTGCCCTTCCCCCAGCTACTGCCTCCACCCCGCCTCTTTCCAGATTTTGCCCCCTACTCCGAATGACACTGGGAGCCAGCAGGGCAGGGCAGAGCAGAGTGGGGAGGGCTGGGGCCGGGCTGCTAGCTGCTGCTGGCGCCAGTCCCCCCGCTAACCCCTGCAGGCTGCCCTGGACTCCGCATCCCCCTGAAGCGCAGGGCCCCCCAAAGTGCAGGGCCCGAGGCGGTTGCCCTGGTCTGTCTTATGGACAAGATGGCTCTGTTTGGACCCATTCTGGGCAGGGTGGCTCTATGTTTTTTGCTGCCCCAAGCATGGCAGTCAGGTGGTCTTCAGTGTGTTTCTGTGGGTGATCTGATGGTCCCATGCCTTCGGCACCCTCTGCCAAATTGCCGCCAAGCCATGGGACCAGCGGACCTCCTGCAGAAACGACTAACTCCCGCACTCACGGCGACTGGTATGCCGCCCCCCACAGCTTGCCGCCCTAGGCACGCACTTGCTGTGCGGGTGCCTGGAGCCGCCCCTGATTCTGGGCACCACCAAAAATTATACAAATCTGGCACCCGTATCTCAGAGTATTAAATGAGGATCTAACAACAAGGGTGCTAAGGCATAAATGACTGCTTCTTTTGTTATTTTACGAATGTAGTGTTTTAAGAATATTACATGAGTAACATGACAATATATTTAGCAACATTAAGTAAATTATACACAATTTAATTTAAGATCAAGTAGGAGAGAGAACAGGGAGTCAGAGTCAGAATTCCTAGGTTCTATTCTTGGCTCTGGCATTGACTGGCTTGGCTCTGACTCGCCGTGTGACTTTGGATAATAATTAGGGCTGTCAAGCGATTTAAAAAATTAATTGCGATTACTCGCGTGATTAATTGCATTGTTAAACAATAATAGAATATAATTTATTTAAACATTTTTGGATGTTTTCTACATTTTCAAATATATTGATTTCAATTATAACACAGAATACAAAGTGTACAGTGCTCATGTTATATTTATTTTTATTACAAATATTTGCACTGTAAAAAACAAAAGAAATAGTATTTTTCAGTTCACCTAATACAGGTACTGTAGTGCAATCTCTTTATCATGAAAGTTGAACTTACAAATGTAGAATCATGTACAAAAAATAACTACATCCAAGAATAAAACAATGTCAAACTTTAGAGTCTACAAGTCCCCTCAATCTTATTTTTTGTTCAGCCAATCGCTCAGACAAACAAGTTTGTTTGCATTTGCAGAATATAATGCTGCCCATATCTTGTTCAAAATGTCACCTGAAAGTGAGATCAGTTGTTCTCATAGCACTGTTGTAGCTGACGTCACAAGATATTTACATGCCAGATGTGCTAAAGATTCATATATCCTTTTATGCTTCAACCACCATTCCAGAGGGCATGTGTCCATGGTGATGACTGGTTCTGTTCAAAAGCAATCCAAAGCAGTGCAGACCAACGCATATTCATTTTCATCATCTGAGTCAGATGTTACCAGCAGAAGGTTGATTTTCTTTTTCGGTGGTTCTGGTTCTGTAGTTTTTGCATTGGAGTGTTGCTCTTTTAAGACTTTTAAGACTTCTGAAAGCATGCGCCACAGCTCATTCCTCTCAGATTTTGGAAGGCACTTCAGATTCTAAAATCTTGGGTTGAGTGCTGTAGCTAGCTTTAGAAATCTCACAGTGGTACCTTCTTTGAGTTTTGTCAGATCTGCAGCAAAAGTGTTCTTAAAATGAACATGTGCTGAGTCATCATCCGAGACTGCTATAACATGAAATATATGGCAGAATGCCGGTAAAATAGAGCCAGAGACATACAATTCTCCCGCAAGGAGTTCGGTCACAAATTTAAGTAATGCATTAATTTTTTAACAAGCTTCATCAGAATGGAAGCATGTCTTTTGGAATGATACCTGAAGCATGAAGGGGCATATGAATGTTTAGCGTATCTGGCACATAAATACTTTGCAATGCCAGCTACAAAAGTGCCATGCAAATGCCTGTTCTCAGTTTCTGGTGACATTGTAAATAAAAAGTGGGCAGCATTATGTCCTGTAAATGTAAACAAACTTGTTTGTCTTAGCGATGGGCTGAATGAGAAGTAGGACCAAACAGAAATAGTAGGCTGTAAAGTTTTGCATTGTTTTGTTTTTGAGTGCAGTTATGTAACAAAAAAAAATCTACATTTGTAAGTTGCACTTTCACAATAAAGAGATTGCACTACAGTACTTGTATGAGGTGAATTGAAAAATACTATTTCTTTTATAATTTTTACAGTGCAAATATTTGTTATAAAAATAATAATATAAAGTGAGCACTGTATCCTTTGTATTCTGTGCTGTAATTTAAACCAATATATTTGAAAATGTAGAAAAACATCCAAAAATATTTAATACATTTCAATTGGTATTCTATCATTTAACATTGCAATTAAAACTGCGATTAATAGTGATTCATTTTTTTAATCGCGATTAATTTTTTTAGTTAATCACATTAATTAACTGTGATTAATCAACAGCCCTAATAATAATACTTATGCAGCCTAATGAGGGGTGTTGTGGTGCTTAATTTAGATCTGCAAAATGCCTTTAGTTCTTGAGTACAAGGTGCTACAAAAGGGCACAGTGTATTATTTACAAACAGGTTCCATAATGCATTTTTAAAGAAAAACTACAAAAAAAGGAAAGATAATGTACATTTAATCCTATAGGGATAAAGGTCTGTAAATTGGGCTTCTCCAAACTGTGGGTCCTTCAGGTGTTCTTTTGGCCTGCAACAATTTGTCACTTTGCCTGTTCTTAGGTAGAATGAGCAGAGCACTGACCACAGGCGTTTTCTGTATTTTGGAGACTCCTTTTACTGCATGAAGAACAGGAGGGCTACATGTACATGATAGGCCACACCCACTCTTTTCTGTTCAGCAGGAGAACTTGAGGGCAGTGGAAGCATCTGAAGGGAAGAGCTGACTGACTGCCTCTCTAGGGATTTATACCCAATGCTCATCACTGTTGTCTCTGAGCATGAATCTGATCCTTAACTAAAGGAGACACTGTCTGGCGAGAGTGAAGGAGCTGACCATGGTTAAGATGGATGTGGAGGCTGATGACTTAACGTGAAAAATGTGGAAACAAGGAAGGGAAAATAAGAAACAAATATGGAGCCATGCAACTATACTCAAATACCATCAACATGGACTCTGTCTCTGATCAGTGAGAGGATGGTTAGACTGAATTCCAGTGTCAGATGATTTTCTATGTCACATCACTCTCAGCACTGAGAACGCTCTTGAGATATTCAACAGCAGGTTTACTGAGAAGTTGGGAGATACCAGTCTACGTGCCAGAGAATATAATAAAGCTACTGGAAGATGTTCTCTGCAAATCAGATCATCTAGAGAATGTGTCCGTAGTTTCATTCTGGGAACCCCAGTACAGTCAAGAATAGCTGCAGTCCCAATTTGATCCAAATTGGAGCAGACAAATACACAAGTGTGTACCTCTGAGAGGAGAACAGATATTTTAGATGAGAGTAATCTAAGCATCTAAGTCACTAATAACAATAGCTAGGGAGAATGAATAATAATCAAATTCAAACAGCCTGAATTCCCCCTCTGCCATTCAATTACAATTCTGAAGGTGGTGATAGTCTGTTTTTCAATGTTTGATTGCAGGGATGTTTCAGGTAGTAATGTTGTGAGAACTACCAGGAGCGTCCGACAGGTCATCAGCATTTCAGTTGGATACTCCTGCGGTTCCCATAGTTTCCAGTGTCAAGCAGGAACCAGATGGTATGTAGAGCGTACCTCAAACAGTTTCAGTTGCTGAACTCTGTGCTCTCGCTATCTCTGACATCCAATTTATACTCTTGCCTTCATGCCTTTGCTGGCTCTTAGCAGTTCCTTGCACCCTTGCCCTTAGCACAAACATCTTCTAAGATACATGATATAGGCATACTGTATCTTCCAGGAGAGTTTATCTGGGAGAGGAATAGCTCAGTGGTTTGAGCATTAGCCTCCTAAATCCAGGGCTGTGAGTTTAATCCTTGAGGGGGCCCCTTAGGGGTCTAGGGCAAAAATCAGTACTTGGTCCTGCTAGTGAAGGCAGGGGGCTGGACTCAATGACCTTTCAAGGTCCCTTCCATTTTTAAGAGATAAGTATATCTCCAGTTATTTATTTAACACTTCTGTGAGGTCATTGATACAGTCAACCCTCTATTCTGTAGGACATCTCATCTGGTATAGAGCCTCTAGGAAGTCACTAATACAGTCACCCTGTATCCTACGGGACAGCTTGCCTGGCTTGGTCTTTTGTGAGGTCACTGATGTGATCATTCCTATGTCCTGAAGGACTTTTTCCCTGCCTGTAGAATCTATGTGTGATACTGTGACTCCAGTAACCCATCCAATTGCTCTTCTGCTCTGGAAACACTGTGTGATCACTGAGACGGTATTCCCTGTATCCTGCAGGACAACTCCCTTATTATTCTTATTTGTAACACCTATAGCCTCAGTCAGAGACAAGATCCCCATTGTGCTGGGTGCTGTACAGACATGTCAAAACATAGGCTAATGACTGGGGCTGGCAGTCATATAAATCTGATTTTGTAACGAATTAAGTCATCCTCTCTTTGAGGGCTCATTCACCTGGACATTGACTCTCTCTTTCATCCACCCTTCTGGTTTGTTATAAAAAGGGAATGAGATTCCTGTAAAAGGGTGTAATGCACACCATGGCTTGTTAGCCTTCTCTCCTGCTGCCTTTTATAAATACCTGGTCTGCAGTCTGCACCTCACTATAGAACTTAACTGGGGTTTCTAACTCTGTTCAGAGGTGCTGTCAATGGCCATTATCTGACTCTCTCTTCTCAGAATGGGAGACACTATGAGTTTGATTCTCCTCTCATTTACACTAGTATAAATCCACTAACCTCTGTAGAATTATTTCTGATTTATATTGGTTTAAATGGGATGAGATTCAGAGCCTATGATCTCTGTGGTTCTTTTAGGCTTTTAACTCCCCAGAAACAGGCATCCTTAAATGCAAGTGCCCAGTATAATATCAAGAATTAGTCTCTATCCACTTCTAGAGTCTCCTTTTTATTAAAAATATTGCTGTGGGTTGTGAAGAATCTCTGATCACAACATGAATGTTGGTAACGTTCAGGAACGTTCAATGCACATTCTGCTTTGGTTACCTGAACTAATCTAGGTTAAAAATGTCTACAAATGTGCACAGCCCATGTGTGGAGAGTTATAATTTAAAATGATGTTCTTGAATATTGTACAGTTAAATGGTTATCTACAAAACACACTAGGCAGGTATAGAAACCAGACCAGTAGCTGCCTGTGCAGAATGTTACTTAATTGGTGGTAAGAACATTGAATTTTTGTGAAGAGCTGTTTCACTGCTGCGTCCTGCTTTGTCTCTTTTGATAGCTTTTTCCACTGGGTTTTCCAGACCTTCCTCTGGAATAACCTGTTTGGTTGTGTTCTGCACTTTATTTTCCATTGTGTCTGAGGAAGATGCATTGAGAGTTAGTCTTTCACTTGCAGCAGTAGGATTTTCAGTCATTTCACATTTTGCTTTATCAACCATATCTTGACAGGTGTTTTCTTCTGTACGAAATAAAATAAAATAAAATGACAGTGTGAAACTGTAATGTGTCCGCAGGCCCACATTAAATTTGCAAAGCGCCAATCAATTATTTCCTCAGCATTTCAGAGGAGCAGAACCACCCAAGTCCCATGCATTTTTTTCTGCCCTAAGAACTAAAGTGCACTGTGGACGAATTGTAGATGCTGTCTCTGATTATTTTTCTACCAACATAACTGTATGAAGGCTCTTTCTGCATGAACCTATGGGACTTTAATTGTTATATTTACCTTGTCGGGCTGCAGATAAACCACATTACCCACAGGGTAACCAGGAAAGAAGTAGTGTGGCTAATGGAGGATGCTGTGGCTGTGGGTATGGCCAATGCTTCTATGGAGCATTCCATCATTTTACATTACTTCATCCTTTCTTTTTAACAAAGCTATTTGCTCAAACATGAAGGCCTCTAGAAATCATAACTGCCAACACATACAAGAGATGAACATTATTAAGAATAAAGAACTTCAAATATTCAGACTACTGCACCTCCTTGTCCAGGCAGTGTGTGTTTATGTACATTCTGCTTCTTCTCTAGTATGAAGAAGGAGCTTTCACTTGCAGAGTCGGGATTTTGTTTTGATTTATGTATTCTTGGTTCCTGGATCCATACATGCTGCATTGCTTCATCTGGAGTCATGCGAAGGGCAGGTTCCCACCTTAAAATATAAAAATGATAAATAATTATTGAACAGTTTTCTTATAATAGTAACATTGAAAAATACATTAAACTTAGGTTAGGCCAGAAAATACTTTCATTGTCTTCAGGAGTATTGAGCCACTAAGACATTTTTCAAATTGACAAAAAGTAAAAAAACCTGTTTGACTTTATCCATAATGCCATTTGCCAAAACCCTCTTTTTGCTTCTGCAAATTTGCCTGAGTTACTAATCAAATTCTGTACAGTATCAAACAGCCAAATTCTTACCACAGATCCGCACATGCAGATTACCATATTATCAGAGGACTCATTTTGTATATGTGCCCAAGAGCCTTAAAATCCTAAAACGACATTAGCTCCAAAAAAAGGTGTTAGAATTGAGCAGCAGTTGCAATTCATTTGCAGATAGGTATTTCCTCAATTAGTTGTACCTCATACAAACTGTGTCAGCTTCCATTCTTCTGACTAGTCTAATGTCAAAACTGTCCATGGTGTTCATTAGAGCTTCAAAGAGCCACTGTAAGAAAGATACTGGGCCACTGCACTGGAATGTTAAAGGGATGTTCCTCGTTAAGAGAAAGATTTTTCTTGTAACTAGATCACCGTTTAAAGCAACATAACTGCAAGTTGATATTTACAGGACAGCAACCCTACAAACAGAGTAGCAAATCCTGAAGCTGTTTTTGAGGGTTTCTTCAGGAAAGTAATAATAATTGGTAACAAGGATCCTGCACAGAAAGTGCTGAACATGGTCCAGAATTCCAAACTGACATAGTGCATAGATAACAGTAAAACAGGCAAGGGAGCTAATACTGCTGTCACTTACATGGGTGAAAATCAGGAGTAACTCCTCTGGAGCCAAGTTACATCAATGTAAGCGAGAGCAGAATCTGGTTCATTGTTTTCAAAATTCAATCCTTTGCTGGTTCAAGTTTTTTTATTTTGGCTGGTGAATAAAACATTGTTAGTGTGATTATGAACATCCATCATTCTGGTAAAAAGCAGGTGAGTATTTTGTGTGTAGGCTGGTAAATCTTCATAACAGTTTTGCAGCAGGACGCTACTAAATCCACCTTCCTAGCGTCTTTTGTTAGTCTCCACCGCTTCTATTTTTCTAGGTAAAAGATCACACTACACACCAGCATGTCTGTGAGGTGCAATCCGGGGAAGTGCTCAGCATTCTCAACTCTCAAGAGTTTTGCTTCTTCTGCCTCAGTTTGATTCATAACAGGTCACCTTTACTTTGTGATAACAGGGATACACTGGCAACGTGCTGGAAAGTCAAGTGCTGCACTTCAGTTGCAAATGAACGTACAGGGTTGTTGCTGTTTTTTCAGAAAAAAGAACAGAAGATAGCCATGATATTTGCTGGTACTTATTTATCATTTGCATGGCACCCACAGTGTGCAAGACAATTACTGTCAGGCATGAAGAGAAGGTTTCTATCCTCAAAGGAGACCTTGTGGCACCTTAGAGACTAACAAATTTATTTGGGCATAAGCCTTTGTGGGCTAAAACCTGGTTTTAGCCCATAAAAGCTTATGCCCAAATAAATTTGTTAGTCTCTACGGTGCCACAAGGTCTTCTCATTGTCTTTGCTGATACAGATTAACACAGCTACCACTCTGAAACCTGTCCTCAAAAGGGTTTATGATCTAGATAACCTACCAAAGTTGTATCTTCCTTGAAGATTAACAGAAACTATTTGCTATTTGCATTCACTAGCAATGAAAAACTTGCAGCTGATCAGTGTCAGTTAAGAGAACAGCCTGGACCAGTGGAACCCAGAGGCAGGACTGGCTCCAGGCACCAGCAAAGCAAGCAGGTGCTTGGGGTAGCACATTTGCAGGGGACAGGGAACCAACAGGAGGCTCTGGGAGCTGTAGTTCCTTGGTTAGCTCCCTGCCTATAAAGCCAGCCCTGGAGCAGGGAAAGAACTACATTTCCCAGCATTCCCTTGGCAGTGATCAATAGGAAAGGGAGGGGGAGGAAGTGAGGTAGCTGAGACCTCATGCTGCAGCTTACTGTGAACGGAGAGCTGACTGCTAGAGTGGGGTGGCACTGTGAATGGGGAACTAGTGTGCTCAAGGAGTATGTTAGAGCAAAAGGAATTTGTTAACTCCTTGCTTATGGCAGTCCTCTGCTTATCATCCCAGTATCATCCCAGTTAATCTTTGCACGTATGTAACTCTTCTTAGATGCACGTAGGCAAAATACCTAGGAGAAAGATGCTAAACAGATCCAATACTTATCTGTAAAAGGAATTCAAAGAATGTATGAACTAATAGAGGTTCTGCACGTAGAAATGTTTGTAACTAGTATATAAAGGTTGTTCTGAGCCAGTAAGGTGTGTCTTCTTCCTTTGGCACTAGCCAAGAAAGAAGCACCCGCTCAGCTGACCGAGAATAAAAGCTTGGTACCCGTCTTCCTGTCTTCCGTGCCTCCTTGGGGTAATTGACTAGCTCCAGGGGAAACGAGCCTATTTGGCTAACAAAATGGCGACCGCGGCAGGACTTCTCTCCCTGTAGGGAGCGCTGACCGGCGGCCGAGGGCGATACCGAAGAGTGCCACCCTGAGCGTGGTTTGCTCAGGCTTTTGGGTCGTCACAATCGGCCGTGGCGGCTGCGCCCCCTCTAAAGAGAACTCCAAAAGACACGGAAGCAAGACGGCTCCAGAAGAAGGGGAAGTCCAACTGCGGACGCGGCCACTCCGGGCGGTAAGTGCGTTTACCTCCTGGGTTCGAGGAATAACGCCCCCGAAGTGTGGGTTGGATGGTGGATACCCTCTAGGCAGCCGGTGAAAGGGGAGGTATACTGACATTTGTTGTAGTTTCATACATGTCTTGTTATTGTGTTAGTAAGTAAATAAGGAACGGCCCATGCATAATACTACTAACTCTACGAGTCCGTGGGCCGTTCTGGATAATTACTGGGACTTAGAACAGCCTCAGGGATTGTTCTTGTTTATAGGAGGAGTAATCTTGTTTTTCCTTTTAATGATGTATTGGAAACCGAAACTGTAATTGACTGAGGGTTTTTGCGTGAAGTAACACTGACCAGGTCTGAGCTTAAGCTGACTCCAGCCGCCCCAAGACTCCTGCGAGGGGAACCCAGTGACCAGGATATCTTGATTGCAAGGGGGGTCAGCCAAACCTCGTGACCAAGTGTATATCTAAATTAGAGCTAGATCCCTATCTCTTCCTTATCTCGAACGTTGGATAAGAGCACGATGGGGTCCGGACAGAGCACTTTCCCGGACACCCTGGGATGTATGTAAACAACTGGAAGGCGTTTAGATGCGCCAGGCTGATTATGGAATAGCACTATGTAAAGATAATCTTGTAAAGTTCTGTACCCTTGAATGGACAACATTTGGGGTAGAATGGCCCGAGGGGGGACGCTCAGGCCAGAAACTATACAGGCAGTACATAGTATCGTGACTCGGGACGGGCATTGGGACCAATACCCCTATATAGATATTTGGCAGGACCTGGTGGCCAATCCTCCCCCATGGTTGCAAAAATGTAAGGCACGAACCATTAAAACCTTACTGGCCCGTGCCCCTGTTAAGAAACCCTGTCCTCCTGTCAAGAAATCCTGTCCACCAGCTGTAATTCCCTCGGCCCCTGATCCTATGCCTCCTCCCCCTTTGTATCCTGGCCTCCAGTTCTGCAAGCTCAGATTGAAAGCTCGCCCCCCCCCGCCCTCCGTGGCCAGCGCTTCAACTGTAGAAATAGGGGAAGGACCAAGCGACCAGGCAAGGGGTGAGTCAGACAAACCAAGCCCTCTTGAACGGGAGCCCTATAACCTTAGGAGAAAGGTTGACTCAGTGACACCCAGCTCGGGACCCCACTCCGAAAAGGAGGGGTGTGGAAAATGGGATCTACTTATAGTCCTGGGGACACTCAGTTTACCCTTACTAACTCCTCAGGCGAGGATGACTCAACACTTCAAATGCCTCTACGGGAAGTTGTAGCCCCACTGGTGAGCTTGCTATGGTATATGTTCCTTTACCCACAAGTGATTTGTATAACTGGAAAACAACAAAATCCCCCGTTTTCGGAAGATCCCGCCCCACTAACAGCGGTATTTGAGACCTTAATTGCGGCTCATAAACCTACCTGGGGCGACATGAGGGTCGCTCTTAATACTCTATTAACTGCAGAAGAGAGACGTTTAGTCTCTCAAAGGCCGCGAGTGGTTAACTGTTGAACTGAGGAAAACCTCGGACGAGGTGGCTGCGTTGTTGCCTGAGAGCCCCCCCGACTGGCCACAGGATAAACAGCCAGCCTAAGCATAGCGAATATGCTGCGGCATAGTGCAGGGAATGAAACGTTGCATCAGAAAAACCCTAATTGGTCCAAACTGTATAGTATAAGACAGGAAAAGAACGAAAATCCAGCTGCTTTTTATGAACGGCTCTGTAATACTTGTAAAAGATATACAGACCTAGACCCTGAGAGTGCTAATGGGAGACAGGTACTAATCCCCCTATTTATTGGACAGTCTTATGAAGACATTAGGAAAAAGTTGCAAAAGTTGGAGGGGGCGTCGGGCAAAAAATATAGAGGAACTGTTAGCAATTGCTTTGAAGGTTTATGATCGAAGGGATGATGAGGAACGAAAGAAAGGGGCCCGCGCTTTGGCCATGGCCCTAAGGGAAGGATATGAGGAAAGGGGGGACAAAGTTAAGGAACGGTCAGGGCCGTTGGGAAAGGGAAAAGGCCCCCGTCTGGGTCGGAATCAGTGTGCTATCTGTAGGGAGGAGGGACATTGGAAGAATGAATGCCCCCGGCGACAGGCCACGGGAAGGGAGCATAAAGATAGAACCCGCCCCGTCCAATCCTCTATAGCAATACAGGATCCCGGGGAAGAATCCTCCCCATAGGGAGGCCGGGGACCCAGCGGCCCCTCCTGGCAGCACAAGCCGCCAGCCTGGATCCCACGGTGAAAATTAAAGTGGGGGGCCGCCCAATTGAAGCCCTTATTGATACTGGGGCTACCCTTAGTTTGCTCCCCTTAATAAGGCTCCCCGAGGTAGAGCTCAGGGATGTGCCATAGTCCAGGGGATTGAGGGACAAACTACAGCTTTGGAAAAAACTTTGCCTCTTCTTGTAAAAGTAGGGAACCGTCAGATTTCTCACCAGTTTGTTTGTAGCCCCTCCTGTCCCATAGCACTCCTTGGACGGGACATTCTTACTAAATTGCAGGCAGAAATCTCGTTTGACAATGGAACTATGGAGGTCAGGCTCCTAAGCAGCAAGCCTCTAATTACCAGATGCCCTTGTAAAGGCTGGAAGTCTCTCCCCGGAGAGCCGGGGAGCGATAAGGACCAGCTGCCGGGGGTTCACTTGGAAGTTGGGCAGAGGAGGGAGGCGTGGCCCGAGCCAGGAATGCTTCACCGGTACATATTTCTCTTAAGGAAGGAGCAGTCCGGTCCGGGTTCGACAATACCCCTCAAATTGACCACACAAATCGGGTTTAAAACCTCTCATTCAAAAGTTTCTGCAATGTGGGTGGCTCATAGAAGGCACGTCCCCATATAATACCCCGATTATGGGGGTGCCTAAGCCTAATGGACAGTATCGATTGGTACAGGATTTGAGACAAGTTAACAAGCTAATAGAAGCCCCCTATCCGGTAGTCCCAAACCCTCACACTATTTTGGGACAAGTCCCTGAAAATCACAGCTGGTTCTCTGTAATAGATTTAAAAGATGCCTTCTTTTCCATACCCCTTGATCAGGAATCTCAAAAGCTGTTTGCCTTTGAGTGGGAAGACCCAGATACTCACTACAAAGCCCAGTATCTCTGGACTGTCGTCCCACAGGGACTTACCTGTGCACGACCGAGATTTTTGGCAGCCAGCTAAAAAGAGACCTCGCTCCATTCCTGGCTAGTCATCCCTCATGCAACATAGTCCAGTATTGTGATGATCTGCTTTTAAGCACTGAAACAGAAGCAGCCTGTAAGGAACAGACTATAGAGCTCCTTAACTACCTTGGGCACAGGGGTATAAGGTTTCAAAGGAAAAAGCCCAATTGGTTAAGCAGCAGGTTACCTTTCTCGGGTATCATCTGTACCAAGGACACCGTAATTTGGGCAAGGAAAGAATTCAGGTTATACTTGACAGCCCTCAACCCCGGAATCCCCGTGAATTAAGGGCCTTCCTGGGACTGACTGGCTTTTGTCGACTCTGGATCCCTGACTACGGAGGAAAGGCTAAGCCATTGTATGAATCCCTCACTAAGGAGGGTCTGCTTTACTGGGCATGGACCAGGGAAATGGAAAAAGCATTTCGAGAGCTTAAAAAGGCCTTGGTTCAGCCTCCCGCTCTAGCCCTTCCAGATCCCCGGAAACCATTCACCTTATACGTTCATGAGAGAGGAGGGGTGGCAGCTGGAGTCCTATGCCAGAAGGCAGGACCAACCTGGCAACCCATTGGATATTACTCAAAAGTATTGGACCCAGTTGCCAAGGGGTGGCCTGCCTGTTTACGGGCCGTAGCGGCTACCGCCCTCCTCTCGTTCAGGAGGCTGAGAAACTGACCCTAGGCGGAGACACTGAGGTTGTGGTCCCCCCACGGGGTGCCTCAAATACTGGGAACAGGTGCGGGGGAAAAGCATCTAAATCCCAGTCGACATACTAGGTACGAGGTGGGGCTTTTGCTGGCCCTAATTTAACCTTTAAGACGGTTAGTTCTCTTAACCAGCTACCCTGCTGCCTGATCCCCAGGCTCCCCGCAAGACCAGCCCCATCCACGACTGTGTGGAGGTATTGCAACAAGAAACTAAACCCCGCCCTGACCTTTCGGATTTGCCCTGGCCCAACCCCGATCTCGAAGGGTATGTTGACGGGTCTAGCTATGTGGTCAATGGCAAGCGGTTTACTGGAGCGGCAGTAGTGATTAAGGATAGAGGAGTACACAAGTTTAAACTTAGCCCTAATCTGTCTGCTCAAGCAGCAGAGCTGGTAGCTCTTATAGAGGCTCTCCGATTGGGAACCGGGAAAACTCTTAATCTGTATACTGACAGTCGTTATGCTTATATGGTGGTACATGCTCACGGGACCCTGTGGAGAGAAAGGGGATTCATTACAGCTTCGGGCCAAAAGATTGCACACGGGAGCCTCATTAAAGCGCTTCTTGAGGCCCTGATGCTTCCCCTCCGAGTTGCCGTGATACATGTGCGCGCCCATGGAAAGGCCCCTGAGGCGAGAGCAGCGTAGATATAATCAGCTGGCTGACCAGGCTGCAAAGGAGGCCGCCCAAGACGGGGCCTCTTGGCTTCTGGTGGTTCAAGATACAGAGGCAAGGACCCCTCCTCCCCAGTATACAAATGAGGAAGTCTGCCACGCGCAGGCTGCAGGAGCCAGGCAGGTTTCCTCTGGGTGGTGGAAATTACCTGGGGGGGAGATCTTTGTTCCTCGACCAGTGCTTCAGGAAATTCTCCGGCTGTTACATAAAGACGGACATATGGGTCGGGAGCAATGGTTGATTTGGCCGCCCGATCTCTTAAGGGACTGGGCATGCACATGGAAGCCCAACGAATTGTTAGTAATTGCCCGGTCTGTCAGCAAACAAACCAAAAGGGGTGCGGCCCTCCTGCCCCAATGGGAGGACGGCCTGGGCTGCCTCCCGTTTCAGAGATGGCAAGTTGATTTCGCCGGGGTGCCCCTTGCAGGGCTATAAATACCTACTTGTGTTTGTTGATCAGCTCACCGGATGGGTAGAATGCTACCTACTACCCGGCACTGTCAGGCCCGCGCTGTCACTAAGGCTTTGTTACATGAGATACTTCCTCGTTTCCATCTCCCGAGGTAATTGAGTCTGATCAGGGAAGCCACTTTACCTCAAAGTGGTTCAACAGGTTTCCCAGGCCCTGGGTATACAGTGAAATTGCATACACCCTGGAGGCCACAAAGCTCGGTCAGGTAGAGAGAATGAATAGGACTCTCAAAGATACTCTTACTAAAATATGTGCAGAATCTAACTTGAAGTGGCTTGATGCTTTACCACTCGCCCTTACCCGCATTCGAAGGGCCCCACGTAAGGGTCTCAAACTTTCACCCTTTGAACTGGTCTTTGGGTTCCCTCCCCGAATACTCGTCCCGGGTACCGGAGGATGTGAACTGGGAAATGGGAAAGGACTCCTTGTGGAAGCAGGTATCTGGGTTGCAATCTGTCTTGTTACAGCTGCATCGATACGCGGCGCCTTTCCAGGCCCTTCCCTTGGATCAGCCTGTACACCCGTTCCAGATCGGTGACCAAAGTCCTTGTCAAGAAGTGGAAGCGTGACCCCCTCACCCCACGGTGGGACGGCCCGCACACTGTCTCGCTCATCAGCCAGACTGCAGTTAAAATCCTTGGGAGCGACAAGTGGACGCACCATACACGGGTAAAACGGTTTTTAGACCCTAACCAGGTGATCAAGTCAACAGAAGAGGACACCAGCCCTCTGTCCGCCCGGCACCGGAAGCCCAGGGTGGCACAGGCGAAGACTCCACCTGGGAGTATCAAGGACTGGACGGACTAAAAGGACTGTTTAAAAGAAGGAAATAATGAAGCTATCCATAATATTTCTGCTTATGTACCCCCTACTACTGCTATGTTGGGAAAATAGGTTTTTACAATTAGGGGAAACAGTGGCAAGTTCCTTTAATCTTAGTAAGTGTTGGGTATGTGGAGGTCCAGGAGATTTAACCGAGTGGCCTGGGTAGCCCAACCAGTGCAACCCACAAATGGTGGGTTAGTAACTTAAGTATAGTACACGATGGAACGGGAATATGGACCGAGGATAGTAGTCCCTGGCGACTCTATTCTTCCGGAATAGGCACCTTTTGCCTTAACCGGACAAGACGGGAGGGGTACATTTAGGGGAAAGCAAATGTGATTGGACTCTATCCCTAGGTATGATTGCTATGATTCCAACTGTAACACATATGATTGTTCCAAATACCAAGGGCGATGGAACCACACCCATGTGAAACTTACTAATAATAGCTGGGTGAGATGTTCCTACCAGCATCATACGGGCGAAGGTTGCAAGGCAGTAGGATTAGACGGGTTCTTTGATGCTATCTTTCTAAGCTGCCAGCGGGACAATACCACTAGTAAGGATCATGTGGTACGGTGGCATCAATGGGCATGGCAGCACTATAATGGAACCCGGACCTTCTTCAAGTATTTTTGGTCTAACATCGACAAGCCCAGATTAGGCTGCTTAATTGTATTTGGAAGGCAGGGGCCGGAGCATGGAAATGCCAATACTGTGACTCCGATGGTGAACCAACCGTTATGGGGGCACCTTTCCGAGTCGGTAATTCTTTGTATTTTGACGAGACAGTGGAGGATTCTGAGACCTGGGATGGTCCCTTTGCTAATGGGACTTGGGCCCTAAAAGGTCACTATTGGATTTGTGGCCAATATGCTTACAGAAGGTTGCCTCCAAATTGGACAGGTGTATGTTACGTTGGGTATATTAGGCCCCTGTTCTTTCTACTACCCCAAATACTGGGGAAGTAAATTGGGAATCAAAGTATATGATGATCTAATTAGGGAAAAGCGGTTTGTGGACTCCTCCTTGGCCGCCGGGAGCTCCCAAAAGTGGGGAGCTCAGGAGTGGCCTCCTGAAAGAATCATAGAACACTATGGACCGGCCACATGAACCCTAGTGAGCTGTTATCTGGGGCCAGGGAGCCCATTTTATAACCTAAATCGAATAATTAGGCTACAGGCTGTTTTGGAAATAGTCACTAACCAGACAGCCACGGCCCTTGACCTTTTGGCTGATCAATCAACTCAAATGAGGAATGCAATTTATCAGCACCACATGGTCCTCGATTATTTGCTGGCAGAGGAAGGAGGAGTTTGTGCAAAATTAAATGAGTCCAATTGCTGCTTACAAATAGATGATAATGGAAAGGTGGTAAAACAGCTAACAAAGGAAATGAGAAAGTTAGCCCACGTCCCGGTCCAAACATGGGGCGGGTGGAACACAGACTGGTTTACCTCCTGGTTACCACAAATAGGTTGGCTACGAAGGGGTTTCCTCTTTGCTATATTTTTCATTGCAACCCTATTAACCCTAGCTTGCTTTGCTCCCTGTTTAGTGGCACTATTTAAACGTATGGCTAATCAAATTGTGTATCAACGAATGATGGCGCTGTATCAGCCAATAAAAACTGAGGACTGGGGGGTTTGAAGCTCTCGAAACGCTTTTTAAGGGGGATTGTTAGAGCAAAAGGAATTTGTTAACTCCTTGCTTATGGCAGTCCTCTGCTTATCATCCCAGTATCATCCCAGTTAATCTTTGCACGTATGTAACTCTTCTTAGATGCACGTAGGCAAAATACCTAGGAAAAGATGCTAAACAGATCCAATACTTATCTGTAAAAGGAATTCAAGAAATGTATTGAACTAATAGAGGTTCTGCACGTAGAAATGTTTGTCAAACCTAGTATACTAAAGGTTGGTTCTGAGCCAGTAAGGTGTGTCTTCTTCCTTTGGCACTAAGCCAAGAAAGAGCAGCACCGCTCAGCTGACCGAGAATAAAAGCTTTGGTACCCGTCTTCCTGTCTTCCGTGCCTCCTGGGTATTTGACTAGCGCCAGGGGGAACGAGCCTATTATGGCTAACAAGTAGAAGGTTTGGCCCAGATATCCCCTTCAAAGGGGATCCCCCAGAATGGATTCAGGATACTGGTGTGACCTCACCTTGCAGCCTCCAAAGAAAAGATTAGGGTGGACTAAATGGACAGTGCCCTCTCTTATCCGAAGCCTACGCAAGGGAGGTACATGGATCCCACTAGAATTTAAAATGAAAAAGTAAGGGAGGGAGCTGTGGCTAGAGGAGCTGGCAGCATTAGAATACAGTACAAGCACCATGGGAGATTCCCACTTCTGAGCCATGAAAGCAGAAATTTAATTTTCCTTCCAGATTTAGCTAATATTCAGCAAAAGGGAATCTAGCACCTGGCCTCCAGAATTTGAACACCTCAAAAAATTCAGGAGTGCTCAAGCTCAACTTTGGGCAGCTGTTACTTCATTTCTCCCAAAAATCAAATATACTGATTCACTGTAACTTGCTGTAGAAAAGTAGTAGATAAAATTGAGCAAGAAATGCTTCCCAGGTTATTAGGACTGGACAATTATGGCTATTTTCAACAGCCATTGCCTTTTTTTAAAAGTTTTATTGTTTAAAAGGAAGACAGTGATTATTGCATTGGGGCAAATTCCCCCATAGAAAAAAGGAAAGAGTGGGGGAACAAAAGAATAATAAAGGGCACCTCAACTTTCCTCATTTAGGTAGGACAGTCTTATAATATGCATCCATATCCTCCAATCACACAAGCTGAAAATTGTTCCACTTTACTGCAGCTCTGTAACCATATGGGAACCAATCCTGTCTGTGTTCTGTGCACATCCAAAATTCCTGCTGAATGACCTGCCCTGGGAACGAGTTACCAGTGACCCAGGGCTGGGGCGGCAGGAGGGTGTGGGTGTGAAGGGGGGCAAGAGCTGGGGCAGCAGGGGGCGTAGGGGGGGAGAGCCCAGGGCTGGGGCAGGGGGGAGCACAAGGCTGGGGTGGGGGGACAGCCAAAATTTTTTTGCTTGGGGCAGCAAAAAGCTGAGAGCAGGCCCTGCCCCTGGTCGATAGGAATCTAGTCGAATAACTGGCGTAAAAAAATGCTATTGAATAATTTTTGAAACCTTCCCATCTACAGTGGCCCAGAACAATGTTTCATTTTTTCATAAATAGAAGTAGTAAAAAGAAAAAAACATCCCTAGGGCAAAAGGCAAAGACTTGTCAGGGATTAAAAAATTGTTAGGTGGCAGGAACAAGAGTTGTATTAAATGACTAATTTTCATAACAAAGAGAGGTTAATAGGTGGTTGCCCCAGAAGTGGGATACAGGCCAGGCTGATTTACTATTATTATTTAACATGTTTCTTACAACAGTGCCTAAGGACCAACCAAGAATGGGACCCCATTGTGCTAAGCATACAGAATAGTAGATGGTCCCTGCCCCAAAGAGCTTACAGTCTAAACAGAGAAGACAGACACAGGATGTAGAGCTTTATAAACATTTACTAATTAATCCTTTCATCACCCCAATGAGTTAAGAAAGTCAGTATTAGTATTTCCAATTTAAAGACAGGGAAAACTAATGTGCAGAGAGATTCTGTGCCGGGGTCTACTTGCACTGTGGAGAAGTCTCACATTTTTTGCGGGTTGATCACAGTATAAGTAGCAAATTTTGAGATGCATTCATATAGTATATTCCATGCCACCCTTACTTCTACATTGCTGCTAGCGGCGGTGCTGGCTTCAGAGTGGGGCATCTGGCTAGCAGCCGCCTCTTTCCGGCCACCCAGGTCTGAAGGCAGTGCAGAAGTAAGGGTGGACAATATTGCAACGCCCCCCTACAATAGGCTTGCAATCCCCCTTTGGGTCAGGACCCCCAGTTTGAGAAACGCTGTGTACTTTTGTATACTCTTACCCTACAGTATAGTGTAAAAGTACACAAAAGACCAGATTTCATGGGGGAGACCAGATTTCTCAGTCCATGACAGATTTTTATGGCTACGAATTTAGTAGACCTTTAGTTATGTGTCTTGCCCAATCTGTACTGTACTTCATACTAAATACAATAAAGTGTTTAAAAGAAAAAAGAACTTAGGAGCTTCTGACTCCCGGTTCGATCTCTCCCTAGGGATGTGTGTCCCTAGCCCCCACTCTGCAGTGTCCATGATAGGAATGGGTAGACGGCTAGAATAGCTGCATACCCCGCATACAGGGAGAAGAGATTGGCAAGTTTTCAACAGGACAGACTTATTATTCCCACATTCATTAACATTATTATTGCACCCCACCATATTTCTGTCCAGAGGGAGTGCTGTACAAGTGGGACTACACTTTGAGACACAGATAGCTAAGACTGAAAATATTCAGGGAAGGGCTAGAAAGACTGTGAGACGTAACAGAAGGACGTAGATATGAAAGAATACAGAAGTAGAGTGAATTTTGAAAATGCAAAAGCCAGAGGGGATTGACTGTGGTATTGAAGCTTCGAAGCACAGAGTAATAACTGATCAGTTCCTCTTATAATATGAGAACAAGGAGTCACTCAGTGAAATGAATTGGTATGTATTCTGAATACAGTTAAAAGCAAGCACTTTTCACAACATGTACTCAGTTTTCACCATTCTCTACCACAGAAGTTCACAGAGTCAAAGACTGAAGTTGTTTAATGAAGTGGGTTTAATGAACTGGATAATAAATAAATGAGCAGTTATTTACACTACGAAAATTGACGCGCATGCTCATTCTCTGATTGCCAAAGGGCTCAGAAAAGAATTTTCTTCCTCTTGTACAGCCCTGTGCAATTGCCACAGTTCATTATGGGTGATTTTAAACTTCCTCTGCAACTTCAACTAGTGGCCATTGTTGCAGATAGGGTATTGGAATTGGGGGATCAACGCGTTATTCACTGTGACAAATTCTATGTTGTTTATTTTGGGTGCCCAGAATTGTGTATCAAATTTTAATAAGGGGTCTGATTTACAGGAGCTGCTCGGAAACCAGAGCTTCCAGGAGGTTACACTGATGTCCCAGGGAAGCTGTAAGTACTCTGCACATCTGAAAACCAAGCTACTTATTTAAATATGGATTTTGGTTCCTAACTTTGGGCATTCAAGTGTGAAAATTTTGGTCCTCCCCAGGTGAGGCACTATTCATCATTTTGTCTTGCACTGAATCAGGCTTCTCAAAAAGTACAGATCAGTGCATGTTCAATTATCAGGATTCCTCTAATATCTTCATTTGGGATTCATATTTTTCCCCATTAAAGATCTTTGTTCTCCTTGCTGCCAGTGCAGCTACTTTATCGCAAGCAATTCTGTGCCCATAATGATGTGCAGTGCTCACCCAAGACTTGATCCTGTAAGGTGCTGAGCGCAGCCTGTGAGATGCAGAACACCATAAATTCCCAGTGAAGTTAACATGAGTTTAAAGTACTTAGCACCTCATAGGTAGTGCTTAACACCTTGGAAAATCAGGACCTGACTCACTCCCGACAGCAAATCAGACTACCTCTGCAATGCTCCCAGGGTACTTTAGTATGAAGGTAGAGAATCTTAAATTTGCTCCAAAAAAGAACAATTACTTTCCTAACAGTAACTGTGGTTCTTCAAGATGTTTTGTGGACATGGATTCCACTTTTGGTATGCATGTGTCCCACACATGCAAGATTGGAGTCATTTGGCCAGCAGTGTCTGCTGGGGGTGTGCCTTCACCCTAGAAGTCCTTGCACCCCTCCCCACCTGAGGACATAAAGGGCAGAGAGCAGGACCTTAGTTCCTTTGCCAGTACAGAATTCCAGAGGAATAAGGACTCTGTAGTAGCAAGGATGGAGGGTAGGTTGTGGGATCCATGTATATGAAGCACCTTGAGGAACCACAGTTACCATAAAGTAAATATCCTTTCTTTGTCGATTTTTGTCCACATGGATCCCAGTCTTGGTGTCTAACAAGTAATTGATTGTTTGCTCAGAGATGGGTGCTAGGAGTCCTGCTGGAACAAGGATTATAGGTCAGCCCTACCAAAGTGGAAATCCAATCTGGAAGCCTCTACCAAAAAATAGCATCTTGTATAAACATGGGCTGAGCTCCATGTAGCTACCCTATACATTTTGGAAATAGGGACATTCCTCAAACAGGCAGCTGAGGCTGCCTGAGTTCTAACGGAATGATCTCAAACATGGCTAGGTGGATCTACTCTGGTTAACTCATAATATAGCCTTATGCACCTGGAGACCCACATAGATAACCTTATGAGGATACCATCTGATTCTTGAACCTATCAGCAAAGGACACTAACAGTCTAGAAGAGGAGCGGGCAAACTTTTTGGCCCAAGGGCCACATTCGGGTATGGAAATTGTATGGTGGGCCATGAACGCTCACAAAATTGGGGGTGGGGGAGAGGGCTCCGGCTGGGGGCGTGGGTTCTGGAGTGGGGCCAGAAATGAGGAGTTCAGGGTGTGGGAGGGGCTCAGGCAGTGATGCGAGTGGGGGGTGAGGACTCCGGCTGGGGGTACAGGCTCTGGGGTGCAGGAGGGTGCAGAGCCTCCTGGCTGCCCCTATGCATAGGAGCCAGAGGGGGGACATGCCACTGCTTCCAGGAGCCGTGCAGAGCAAGCCCCCGACTCTGCTTCCCAGCTGGAGCTCGAGGGCCAGATTAAAACATCTGAAGGGCTGGATGCAGCTCCGGGCCATAGTTTGCCCACTCCTGGTCTAGATGTATTCCTGAATGATTTTGCCCTGCTAAGTGTGACAAAATCAGACCTGACAGTTCTGGAGGGTGGTTGAAGGCAGGTATATCAGTCTTAGAATGGTTAAAAAGCCCTTTTTGCACCAAACTGAAAGAGATTACCTCAGATTGATTATGGACACTTGAGTCTAATTAAAGGCAGCCTATGGCCTTTAAAAACCTCTTCTAGTGAGCAGGAAAAGGGAAGAAGGATGAGAGGCAAGCTACAGAAGAGCTGTGCACAGTGAGGGGAAAAGGCTTTTCTTAGGTAAAGAGCTGCTTTTTCCTATAACGGGAAATCTTGTGGTTATTTCTGGTTGGGGAGAGGGCTTTGGTTCCCAGCATAGGTGGGCCTACAGTGGTTGAGAGAGGGTAGCTGCCCACATAAGAAGAGGCAGTTCTCCACTTAGAGTTAGGAAATGTATTTTGTGTGTGTGCGTGTGTAAAGAAGCCCTCAGGCCAACCCTGTAAATGTTGTAAATAAACCAACATGAAGTATTCAACCTCTAGAGTGGAACTGATTTACCCCAGGCCCCCTCAAAGTCAGAGGGAGAAACACAGCCCTGATGTGATGAAAGAGGTGCGTTGTCGCATAAGATAATGGGATAATGCTTGTAGTACATCAAGTGTTTGAAGTTTTGCTTCCCTCGGGGTTAAGTGAGACTTGGGAGGGAAAAAGACTGGCAGCTGAATGAATTGGTTTGTATGGAACTCTGAAACAACTCTGGGCAGGAATTTGGGATGAGGCCTGAGAGTAACCCTGTCTTTATAAAACATGATATAAGGGATTCATGATGAGGGCCTGCATCTCCCCTACCATTCAAGCTGAGGTAATGACTACTAAAAAGGCAGTCTTCATTGACACATGGTATAGGGAACAGGTTGTTAAGGTCTCAAAAAGGGGTCCTATTAACCCTGTTAATACTATACTGAGGTCCCAAGAGGGAGGAAGCTACTGAACTGGGAGGAAAACATGAGTTAGGCCCTAAAAGAATCTTGCCATTGCAGGGTGAGAAAAAAGTGTGGCCCTGGATAAGAGAATAATGTGCAGATTTCACTGTTAGACAGACCCTTACGGAACTAAAAGAAAGTCCAGATGGTTCCAGGGTTAGTAAGTTGTCAAGAGCATTGTCTAGGGAGACAGCTGGTGCTGAGATGCCCAAACAGAAAATCTCTTTCAATCAGCTTTGAGGCTTTTCTGTTTTGGAGCAGAATGTTCTGAGCTTTTGCTGAACAGCGTCTTTTGGTGGACATCAACCAATCAGCATCCAGGCTGTCAGGTGTAATGACACTGGGTCCAGGAGTAGGATTTGAGCATTGTTCTGACAGAGGTATTGTCAGCATTGTCAGACAGAGCAGGTAAGGTGATTGGGGGCTGCAATGAGATGTTCCCCAGATCCAAATACCAGAAGTGCCTGGCCCATGCTAGGGCTGTAATCATCATCCATTCTGGATATTGCCTCCCCTTGCTCAGGACCCTCAGGATCATGCAGATCAGCAGGAAGGCATACATCAGTCTCAGTGCCCAGGGAATAAGAAAGGCATCTGACAGGGGAGGGAGGAGGGATGAGCAGGAGATGAGTCTCTACTATGTCCTAGTGGAGAAGATGAAAAGGAATACACCTCCTTAAGTGGGGGTGGATTCCCCACTTTTGGGTGTGTTAGGGTGCTTCTGCATCCTCTGTACATGGGTAGGGGAAGTAGATGGCACAGATGTATCAACAGCTGAATGCTGTACTGTGATCTGGGTGACCAAAGGACTAGTTAGCACTGCTGATGTTGTACAAGCCAACAAGAGGGATTCTGATACTTGGCCCACAGACAGGGCATTGAGTGACAAATAGGCCATAGGAGCCAAAAGGGACAGGACCAAAGCGCTTGGTGCCAATGTGCTGGGTACAGTGATTGCTGAGGAGCCATTGACGGAGGACGGATTTAGCCTGTAGTGCAGGCAGTCTTTTTATAGCTGGTACTAAGGTGGCAGAGATACCCGCTGTAGGCTGCTATCCTGCTGTAGAGCTAGAGACAAGACTAATACATGTCAACTTGGGTCTCAGTTCTGAGGGTCCCAGAGAGGGAGACTTATGCTTCTTCCTATCCCTTTGTGAAGAAGTCAGCATGTGGACTGAAGCTGACTACTGAGGTCTCTTATCAGGGCTAGCCGTGTTAGTCTGTATCTGTTGGGATCTGTAAGGGTTAAGTAGAGACCTGGGAGCTGCTGGTGTGATGGTATTGCATTAGAGAGTAAAGTCACAGGCAGGAACTATTTTTTTGCTTGATAAATAAGTGTCATCCCTTGCCCTCCCCTTCAGCTTGTTGGGGATAGATAAGCTCGCAGCTGCATAAGGAATGTGGGGATCTAAAGATACTTTTTGTGTAAAGCAGTATTATTTCTCCCTCCCTTCCATTCCCAGCTACATAAATGAGCCCTTGCTCATGGCCACTTCCTCCCTCCCCTAAGAATTGCTCACCAGGAGATTTGTGGCAACAGATTGTTGCAAAGAAATGTATTTTCAAGGTAAAAATGCCAGTGTGATATGCATAATGCTGTGCACAATAGATAGAGGTGGGTTTACTAACCGAATGGGTGTTTTTATTACTTAATAAAGGTTTTTGGGGTGTTGTAATGGATGTAGACATGTACATACTAACTTAAACAAAAAGAATGTGCTGTAACTAATTCAGTGCTTACTGGACAACTGGGTCCAAGGGAACAAGTATCACAATAAAAAGTCCTGTACTCATATCCACCTCTGGGTCAGCCTGCTCCTTCTTCTAACAGTACCCACAAAAACAACAAGGAGACCAGTGGCACCTTAAAGACTAACAGATTTATTGGGACATAAACTTTCATGGGTAAAAAACCACTTCTTCAGATGCAACCACTGAAGAAGTGAGGTTTTTTACCCATGAAAGTTTATGCCTGAATAAATCTGTTAGTCTTTAAGGTGCCACTGGTCTCCTTGTTGTTTTTGAGGTCTGTTAGACATTTCTGCCCTGGAGCTTGAGATGAGTCACAGTTCATTGGGGCACTAGCTGAGAGGGACTGAGCCGTAGCTACAACTTTCTCTGTATCTGACAGGGCTTTCACGGAGACCTCCAGATGAAATAGCTTTAGGCATGCATGGTGTATCCCTAGCCTTCCCAGTCCATTTGGAAAAAGAGCAGCAGGTGGAGCACTGGTCAAAGATATGCCTTTGCGTTTGCCTAATGGAAAAAAAAAAAGCACTTAATGACCACAGGAGGGGCATGTCTTATACCCCGGAGATTGACCTTCCATCATAACAGTTGATGTTCTGGTAGTTGGAGAAGAGAAGCATAGACTCAGTCTCAGAGCCCACTATCTATGAAAAATTCCTAAGAAGTTTCTTGAAAAGCCAAGGGGCAAAGTAAAAGTTAATTAACTACCCAACACTATGCTAACTAACCACTAACACTAACGGCAACAATCACAGAGAAGCAGGGGGACACTGCAGGGGTTCCAACTCACTCTCACTGATGGTAAGAAGGAACTGAAGAATGGTTGGGTTGGGACTATTCCATCCTTTATAGGGTGGGAGAGGTGCAAGGACATTTAGTGTGCAGGCTTGTCCCCAACAGGCACTGCTGGCCAAAAGAATAAAGTTTTGCAGACATAAAGCTCACACCCAACAAGAGTGGGATTTATGTGGACAAATACTCAAAGAAGAACCAAGTATTTTACATGACACGTTCTCTGCTGGCCTCTTCCAGGGTACACCATAGACATGGTAGTCTAGAACCACAAATCAATGCCCAAAGTCACTCTCATTAAAGTGAAAGGAAAGACTCACATTTGCTGCAATGGGACTTGGATTGTTACAGTAGTTGTTGAATACAAAACTGAGCGTTGATCTAGGGAGGGGAGGAATGGGAATGTGGCGCACTCAGGGAGCATTGATCTAGGGAGGTGTACAGTATGGCTCAGAGGCTTGAGCATTGGCCTGCTAAACTAAAGGTTGTGAGTTCAATCCTTGAGGGGGCCATTTAGGGATCTGGGGCAAAAATCTGTCTGGGGATTGGCCCTGCTTTGAGCAGAGAGTTGGACTAGATGACCTCCTAAGGTCCCTTCCAACCCTGATATTCTATTTAACTTTACCTTAAATCAGATTGAGGTGGTTAATTACTGGGTAAATGAGGAAGAATACCTTTGGGTTTGTACTGGATTCAGAAGCTGGAGATCTGGGTTTTATTTCTGGTTCTGCCACAGACTTCCTGTGTGACCTTGGGGAAATCACTTAAATCTGTGTGTGTGTCTGTTTTCCCTTCTGTAAGCTGTGAATAATAATTTCTTGTTGTGAGACTAAAGTTCATTAATGTTTGTGAGGCACTCAAATGCTCCAAGGATGGGCCTATAAAATAAACATTGGTAAAAAAACGGAGATACAAAAATCTTTAAAGCCCTAAGAGAAATAAAGCAGGGACTTAAAGTCAAACAAGTCTGCAGAAATTAAAGAAGTAAAAAGTAACTTACATTAGGCAGCCTCTCAGAAAATCCAGGAAAGCAGCATCATGGGTTTTTAATACCGTACTTAGATCCTTGGAGTCCGGGTGTCTTTTTTTCCCCCTGCTGTTTGTTATAGTTCTAGGAAAACCTCTGGAATCTTTTAAAAACAAAATATGCTTTTATGTCATGTAAATATTTTGCACAATAACGGTTTAGCCGTAGTCATGATGTTGCCCTTCAGCAGTGTGAACTTTATAGAGTCCTACAAGGAGATTTAAATCCATAAGGAAAATGACTTATAGTTACATAACAGCTTTCATCCAAAAGGACCCCAAAGTTCTTCAGAAACTTAAATCCACTGACCTGCATCTACCTCTCGTGAAACATGACAACTGTTTAACAACACAGAAATGCACTACACAGCTGTTTAGGACAGGATGTGAAGAATGCCATGACCCATTGAAGCTTGTTGAATCGTAGGTAGGCTGAACATAATTACCCAGTTGGCATTTAGCTAGAACACAATGAGCCCTACTCAGGGCCAGGCCTGTGAGGTGGCAGTGAGAATTCTCTCTTTCTCAGGTGCTTGGCTGGTTGGTTCTTGCTCATATGCTCAGGGTCTGAGCACAATAGGTGGGGATGGGAAGGAATTTTCTTGCAGGTCAGATTGGCAGGGACTCTGGGGGTTTTCTGACTCCTCTGCAGCATGCAGGTACAGGTCACTTGCCAAGATTATCTTGGTATATCTCCCTTAATCATTTTCTTCTCATTGCAAGGACCTCGGTCCCTCCTAGTCTCTGCCTGTGGCATATAACAGTCTATTCTTCTGAGGGCTGTAATTCTTTGGTCTCATTTTGGTTGTTTGGTTTAGCGTGCAGGTGCTGGTGACCTGTGATACACAGGAGGCCACACTAGATGATCTGGTGGTCTCTTCTGGCCTTAAACTCTGACTTCTTATTTAGGGTAAAATCTTTATTGAAGTCAGTGGGGAAAAAGGTGTGAATAAGAAGTCCTGAATAGGGTCTTATGAGAGGAATGAAATGAGTTTTCCCATATTACATCCATCCTCCCACTACGTGGCTTCATAGACGCTGACTTCCCTGCTTTCCCCTGGGCACTCGACCCTCACTCCACCCCATCCATCAGGTCCTGCCTTGCCCCGCCCTCATTCCAACCTTTTCCCATAGTCCCCGCCCCCCCACTGTCCCTATTCCAACCTCTTCCCCAAATCCCTACCCGGCCCCGCCTCTTCCCTGGCTCCTCCCCTGAGTGCGCCACATTCCCATTCCTCCCCTCCACCTTCCAGAGCTTGCTGTTTTCTCATTGCTAAAACCATGAAAGGAAACATCACCACTTAGGAAACAAATCTGTATTAAGTGCACTTTACTAGAACTGATTATACTTTCATCCTGAAAAATATGCAGAGTAAACTGATAACACAGTTCAGCATTCAATCGGTATAATTTCAGATAGCTCTGCTAGAGGGATTATGCACACAGCAGGGCAAGCCATGCATAGGCACCGACTCAGTGGGTACTCCAGGGCTGCAGCACCCACAGGGAAAAATTAGTGGGTGCTCTGCACCCACTGGCAGCCAAGCTCCTCTTACTCCCACCCCTCCCTTAAGCGTGCCGCGTCCCCACTCCTCTGCCTACCTCCCAGCATTTCCCAGCCACCCACCAAATAGCTGTGGAAGTGATACAATAAAGAAAGATAATCACAGGCGCTTACCAAAGAATGTTCGTCTTCTTGATGCAGTCTGAATAAAATCAGCTGGCGGAAGACCCAATATCTTCAAGACAGAAAATTAATACGAGGAGTTATTCAGTATTTCTTCAACATCTCTAGCAGCCTTGGCTAAAGATGGATGTGCTGTTCCTCCTCCTATTTACATGTGGCAATTTACAGTAAAATGTCTCAGAGGGGTAGCTGTGTTAGTCTGTATCCACAAAAACAATGAAGAGTTTGGTGGCACCTTAAAGACTAACAGATTTATTTGGGCATAAGATTTTGTGAGTAAAAAACCCACTTCTTCAGATGCATGCAGTGAAATGTCTACAACTCTCTCTAACCCACCCTCATTTTTAATGTGCATCTCACTGTAATACAATATCTAAGGTCCATATACAGAACCAAGGGATCCATTATAATTGGTTGAAAATGGACTCCACACACTCCATTTTAAGCTGTCTTCTCACAGGAGATAAATTTTGGTGGTTGTCGTCTTCCATAAAGAATGCTGCCAGGCTAGTTTGCTTTGTTATTAATAGAGGTCTTACTTAAACAGATTTGTTTTCACAGTTGGGCTCATTCTGATCTGACTAATAGCATCTACAGCACCTACGATCCTCTGTTGAGACAGCTCTTTCCCCAGCCCTGGAAGTTTTCCCCGGGGACTCTGAAGAACAGTACTCCTGTTGATCGACGTAGATGCTGTGGGAGACTGCAGAGAGGGACCGTACATCAGCTTTGCACCTGCTAATTCAGGGCTTGCCCTGGATTGGAAATCAGACAGGGAGCTAGCACAGGATGCTGGGCAGCAAAGTGATATGCTCTCATTAGTCAGACTTGCCTAGAAGACTGATTGCAACACGTTGTACCTGACCTAATTTTTGCCTCATGTTCACAGTTGGCCCCAGGTACATTACACGGCAGTGCAAACAAAAATAACAAACGTATTAGAAGCAGAAAAATTAAAATATTCTATTTTGGTTTGCTTCCCCCTTAGACTAAAGCATGCTTTTTCGGTCAGAACCACTCCATACAATTCTGATCAGAATACAATGTGCTCCCCATAAAGACAGAAACAGCCCAGTGGCTGAACAAACCAACAGCCTTCAACACAGGGAGCTGATTTGCCACACAAAGAGGAGGCAGCAGCTTCACATTCTGCCTCTTTCTTCTCACTAGGCCCCCTGGCTGTGATAAACTTCCCTCTCACAGGCCACCCAGCTCCAAAAAATGTTTGAGTCTCTTCATGAGTCATTCTGTTGCTAGGAGTGCAGTTTAGCAAACTGCAGCCAACCTGTCATTCGAAAACTCATGTCAATGAAGCCCTAGGGAAGGAACCGTTCAAACAATTCATCAAATTACAAAATGCTTTGTTTCCAAGACATGCATGTAAGGAATGGAGGAAACAGCACCTTGATGTCATGACTAAAAAAATCCCAGAAGCTACCTCCATGATGCAGGCAAGTTGCTCTACTTCATTCTCTCCTGGAAAAAGGGGATAGCCTGTGTAAAGTTCAGCCATGATGCATCCCAGGCTCCACATATCAATAGGAGTAGCATACGGGTGACCAAGAATCACTTCGGGGGAGCGATAAAATCGGCTCTGAACATACGTATACACTGCATTAGGAAAGAAAATCGGACACTAAGGAACATAGTGTGGTCAGGGCAGCAATTTCACATTAGAGAACCACAGACATTAGAAAAGACAAATACGTATTTTTTCCCTGATAAGCCAGAGAGGGATTGTTCCCTAGTACATGTTTCTAATACTTCATCCAGTTCTGTATTGAATTGCATGTGATAGGTCTTTTGGGAACTATTTCACAGAGCAGTAGATTTTGCTCTTAGGAAATGTTTCCTGATATTATTCAGCCAAATATCCTTAGTTCATTCCCTTACATGCAATTATACCCCTTGAACCAGCCAGAACAATTCTTCCTCCTCTATAGGCCCCAGTTCTGCAATAGGATTTTCCAGCACAAAGCACTCCATACTTCAGAGACCTATTTAGCAAAATTCTGGCCTCACTGAAGTCAATGGCAAAACTTGCATTGACTTCAATAGGAAGAGAATTTCATCCAATGTCTTAATTGGGACTCTACACATGTGCAGAACCTGTGCCAGCAGATCACATTCCAGGATTGGGACCATAGTGAGTAAACTAACCCTTTTTAATTGGTATTCAGCCAAACCAAATATAATGATGATACATTACCTCTGTCACTTTTCCCTCCTACATCAATTCCACTAGCCTGTTGGACCCTTTTATTTATTCGTTTGCTCTTTTAACGCCCTCTAGTTCAACATCTTTCTGGGAGCAAGGTGCTCAGCAACATAAGCAATATTCTAGGTGCAGTTTCTCCAGAAGTGCATGGGAAGGGACGACACATGGCATGTCTCTTTGTATGCTTGGCCAATATCACACCATTGGGGTTTTGTTGTTGTTGTGCCATATCATACTACGAACTAATATCTAACTTTGTCTTCTACTACCTGCCCTTAGGTATCTTTCAGTTACTGCTTCCCAGGCATCTAAAAGAACTTCTTATTTAAGCTAACAGGAGATGAATCATGCTCCACATTTCTTCCACTGAATTTCTCTGTTTCAAATTATCCTTCTCCAGATACATTCCAGGGTGAATCTCTTATTATCTTGTACCCAAACATCAGAAAGCCTAAAATGATTAATCTTTCAAAAGCAGATTGTATAAATCTAATTGATTAAAACTCAACATAAGAACATAGAACATAAGAGTGGCCCTACTGGGTCAGACCAAAGGTCCATTTAGCCCAATATCCTGTCTTCCAACAGTGGCCAGTGCCAGGTGCCCCAGAGGGAATGAACAGAACAGATAATCATCAAGTGATCCATCGGCTGTCGCTCATTCCCAGCTTCTGGCAGACAGAGGCATGGGGCACCATTCCTTTCCCTCCTGGCTAATAGCCATTGATGGACCTATCCTCCATGAATTTATCTAGTTCTTTTTTGAACCCTGTTATGGTCTTGACTTTCACAACATCCTCTGGCAAGGAGTTCCACAGGTTGACTGTGCATTGTGTGAAATCTAGAGAAATTGCAAAATCTAGAGTAGGATGCTTGGCTGAATTCATATTTATTGTCTGAGTGGAGAAACATGTTTAATGGGAGAAAGAGAAGAACATAGAACATGATTTGTTTTTTCCATGCTTAGTGAAAATGTTGTATAGATTTCTCCCATTTAGCAAGTGCTACAGCCTTCCTTGCATTTATATCACTCTTCAATGACATGTTTATTCTTAGTGTTGTGAGTTCTTCGTCATCAATTCAGCTATAAGACACATTTTATGTTTAATTTTTTGTTTGTTGGTTTTGTTTGGTTTATTCGCTGTACATTCTGTTTAAACCTTATCAAGAAAAAATATTTTAAAAATCTCTTTAAAATGGCTGTATAATCTCCAGTGCCCCGAGATGTTTTCATTCCATCGCAACTCAGGGAAAGGATACTTTTTGGTTCAAAAATGCATGAATTGTAACTTAACTAACTAATAAAAAAGGATCTCAGGGTCTTATCCTGTCAACCCCCACTGAAGAGAGTAAGTTTTATTGAAGTCAGTGGGGCTATTCACTTGGATCCATTTCAACTCCCTACACCTGCTAAGAGCAATTTCTATATCATCATCAAAGGTGGTAAATCAGTCTCAGCAGTGTGGGGAAAAGTCCTGGTAGGTGACACAAGGAGAACCCCATTGGCTTATTAGTTCAATAGATGCAAATGATGGGCATGTGTCATTGTATTAGCTTAATGAAATAAACATTTTTTCCAGTTTTTAAAAATTAAGAAATCTAATTAAGAAAATTACATTAACTTGACTTTTCTGCAAACCTCTTTGGTGTTCATAGCAGCTTGATCCAAAGTCAATAACTTTAACTGAATTTTGACCTTTGTGGTATAGCAATATATTCTCCTAAAGAGGAAAGATAAAAAGGAGGAAAGACAATAACACCCCAGTAGGTTAGTGAACTCTTTGGTAAAAGTAACATATAATATGATGAGGTTAAGCTTAACTCTGTAATAGTTATATAAATCATTTTATCTTGCCTGTTCATACACTTTACTAATACTGAAGGGCAATCATGCCCAATTATTTGAAATAAAGCAAAACTCCAAATGAAAGTTATGAGAGAGACATAGTAAGAGGAGGAAATAGGGACCCCCTTGGGGCCAGGGCCCCTATGCTTCTAGGGTCTGCAGCTTTGGGGCAACCCCACCATTTCAGGGCTTTCAGCTTCTCTGCCATGAAGCTGGGAGTCCCAAAGTCCCAGAAACCCCGTTTCTAACTGGGCTTGCCTCCTGGATCCACAACAGGAGCCTGCAAGCCCTAAGAACCCTGGCTCAAGCCAAGGCTCTCAGGACTTTCATGGTCCCTGCTGCAGAGCTGAGATCCCGGACCAGCCACCCTGAGTACAAACCTACCCAGACTCTGTGAGTATGTACTCGGCACTGCTACACTACAATTTTTAGTGAGCTAGCATGAGTGTGTCTACTTGAACTGGGAATAACATCCTCCAACTACAAGTATTCTTAGAGGAATCATAGGTTCTACCTATCACTGTTGAGTTTTAAAGATCCTTTCAGAAGTTCTCTATCCATGAAAGATAAGATGCACCTTACAAGAACTGTACAAAGTGGCTTATAATGAGATGACAGTACTCACAGGTTTCAAGTCACAGTGGATAATTTTTTCCCGGTAGAGCATTTGTAAACATCTCAGCACACACTGAGTGAATCGTCGAATCAAAGACAAACTAAAACCTTGGAAGTTGTTCTTTTTGATCAGCTGATACAAATTTATTCTGTGGGATGAGACAGAAAGACTAAGGCACTTTGGGTTTATGATGTGAATAGTTTAAAGCACATTAGAAAACCTCTTGTTTCTTTCCTATATGTGAGAAAGGAATCACCTAGAATAAAACAACATGTATGTTTTCCTTCTTGGGAATGTTATGTTGCATATAATAAGCATAAATACCTCCTTGATCCTTCAGATCTAATGGGTAAGTAATGACAGTGGGACACATTAATTTATTGAACCAGGTGTCACAAATCCATTGCTTTTCACCATGTAGAATAGCGTTCTCATTGGGGGAATAAGAGATAGAAAGGTTTGGTCCAGTTCCCATTCTTTTTAATTGACCTTTGACTTGGCATCTTCCATAAATGTATCTCAGTGCCTGTGGTCAGATGCTCAAGGGAAATCATCCTTTATAAAAATACCTGTATAGATTCTATTGCTCTTATACTGTCCTCATCACTATGGTATGAGCACCTTTCAATGATGTATTAAGTGACATGACTAACTTCTGCCACGTGTGGTTTGATGGGAGCGGGAAGGGCAAAATAAGTAAACAAACATAAGACAGAAAAAGAGGCTTCCCTTACTAGCTGTTTCCTTCAACCTTCCTCAGCAAGGCACAGTCACCACCAGGCAATGCCATGACCAGAACTGCAATGGTACTGCTGCAGTAGGGCTGATAATAAGAATTAGGATGATGCTGTTCACTAGAGCACTGAAAAGCTCAGCAATGTCAATGTACATCGGTCATGCGGGTAAACTTTTCTCCCATTTCACTTTGCACAGGTTTGTACTTGTATGAGTTTCACTTTGAGTTACGGGTTCATAAAACTCAAAGCAGCCCTTACCCCAAAATGCCATGGTTTGCTTTTTGGACAAAACACCAAATTCTCCATTTCCTCCTGAAATCACAAACTGCTCCAGGATTGCTGGAAGCTCAACTCAGGTTTACTCAAAAAATTGCCCATGAACTTGGGCCAGCTTTCAGGTTTGTAGTGAAATTTGTTTTTCCTGGTTGTAGTTTTGCACTGTCTTCATTTCTAGATATCTGCAATGCTGGCCCCCATTATCATAGTATCTGGGCACCTCACAATCTCAAATTTATCCCCACAACACCACCACAGGAAGTGCTATTATCTCCATTTTACAAATGGAAATTCAGGTACTGAGAGGCAAAGTGACTTGCCCAAGGTCACAGAGGAAGTCCGTAGCAGAGCAGAAAATTGAACCCAGATGTCTTAAGTCCCACACTAGTGCACTAACCACTGGCTTACCCTTCTTTTCTATAGATGTGCCTTTCAATCAAGGACCCCTAACTAGCAATGATAAAGCAACTCTCTTCTGAGGCAGGTAACTATGATTATAATTACTATTTCACAGTTTGGGAAACTGAGGCATAGGAGTAGGAGAAGGGCCTGGCAGTGAACTAAAACGGCAACCTTACTAGTAGGTGTCAAAGGTTTACCAACAGCATGTAAATTTTGTAGAACATTGAGACACAATTTTCAGAATAACTGATAGATCTTAGGTTTAGATTCTTCCCTGTATGCCGGAGACACATGGATGTGGCATGTGTGGGTGGGGCTGTGTTGCCATTGGAATCCCAGAAATAATTCTGGCTGAGTTAGGCAGATTTCTCCTAATGGGCTGTGGGCCACAGTAGTAGTTCCATCACTGTTGGAGATGGTGGAGCATGGTTCTGGCTACGCATCTGACCAGCTGTGCCGGGGACACAGCTATTGCCGTGCCCTCACCCAGACAGCTGGGACCTAAAAAGGCACTAGCAGGGAGATGATGCTAAGCTCCCCAATGGAATTCTGACCAGTTACTGAGCATAGGTGAAAGACTGTGTATATAGGAGGAAGAAATTTTCACCTCCCTGTCTTGCACATCCACGCAAGGCAGGGGCAGAGTCTGGCCATTAGAAAACAAACTAGCTAGTACATGATGTTTTCATTCTGTAGGAAACAATATTAATCAATCAAATTATTGTTTTATTAATAATTTAAATTACCATTGGACCAATAAGGCAAAAACATGCTTTTATGTTATGGACAGAGGTTCCAGGTCTCTTTTAAGGGGGGTGAACGCGCTGGATAGCCAGAAGCTATTTTCCTCTCAGTTTCCCACAGTGACTTTCTGACATCCCAGGCTTCTGCCTTTACTGGACCCAAGAGGCCTTTGATTACATCATGTTAATCAGCACGTGTGTCAGAGTTCACATTTTCACATGTATCAGTATGAGCTGGATGTGACATTGAGTTTAGGTCAGAGTCAGGGATCAAATCTTCTAATAATTTGCTGGATCTTCAGGATGCTGAGCACACCAGAATGAATGGGAAGCAAAGCCTGCTACAGCTATACACAGTTGGGGGAGATATTTTTTTAGAAAACAGAAAGCTAAGCAATTGCTTGAACTCCCATTTGACATTTGATTACAAGAAATGTGAAGAATAAAAATGTCCATGATTTCTCCAAACTTTTTCCTATAAAGTACATTCACAAAACAATAACAATTGTTGTATTTTTAATTTCTGATGTATAGTATCTTTATAAACAGCTGAAATAATGGAACAATCATTTTAAAACACACCTCGCATTCCTGATATTGGTTATGTTTGTTAGACAATACATGCAATTATAAAGGTCAAGTTCACTTGCTAGTTCCTATATTTTTCTATCATCTCCACCTGCTTACTATTGAGTGAATCATGGGATTTTTTCAGCTCAGAATCCTATGGGAGTCTGTCACGGCTTGTTTTCCTTTGCTAACAATTACAATGCTGTGCACTATTTATATAACATTAGAGTGAATATTAGGACAAACCTAAACTATATGTTCTTTAGGGGGAGGCCCTTAAGGAGGGAGGGATAACTCAGTGGTTTGAGCATTGGCCTGCTAAACCCAGGGTTGTGAGTTCAATCTTTGAGAGGGCCACTTAGGGATTTGGGGCAAAAATCTGTTTGGGGATTGGCCCTGCTAGTGAAGGCAGGGGGCTGGACTTAATGACTTTTCACGGTCCCTTGCAGTTTTATAAGATAGGTATAGCTCCATATATTATCAGGAGTTTTCAACGGAAACAAAAGAGGGCAGATCAGCATAACAAACTCTAAAGTTCACCAACCCCTACATTCACTTTTTAATTTTTTTCCATTTCATTCCATCAGCTAAAGAAATGTAACATGCACAGAAGAAAAATTATGCACCAGATTGTCCCTGGTTCTAATAATGGTGCACATGGTGTGTGTGCATGTGTGTAGTGGGGGAACTCTAATAAGGAGCCTTTTCCAATCTGCCCGTGAGCACCAAGGTCAATCCCAGGCTCTGTACTGAGAGATTGCTTCTTCTTTGCACCACTCAGGGATGCAAATTGCCCCCCAAAGGGGTGGGGAGGGGCCTCAGCACATCTTATTGGATGGTGCATTAGGTATGCTCCCTCTATGCTTTGGGGAGCTAGGGGAAGGATTGTGCCTCTTGGGACAAGGAAGTATCCCTCTCAGGGCTCTGGCTAAATACCACAATCTGGCCATATAAGTAAACAGATCAGCTGTGTCCTTTCTACATTCTCAGGCCATTTTTCTCTATTTTGTTCCCCATCCTTTTTTGAGGGCTCTTGATATTGGGCGGGGAGAGGAAATGATGTGCAAATTAACACAGATGTCTGTAAACTAAACACTACATGGTGTGAACCAGAAAAAACCCAACCGACCAACTAAAAAATGAGGTTGCCAGTTTTGGTTGGATGTACTCTTGGAGATTTCATCACATGACATAATCTTTAATTAAAGATTAATCTTTAATTCCTGGAGACTCCACGACAATCCTGAAGGGTTGGCAACCCTACTCAAAAACACTAAAAAGAAAGAAAATAACAGCCAAGTTATTTTCATAACATGTATGGATCTGCGATCCTATATAATTTGGTCATGATATATAAAGAAGAATATATATGTGCCTTACCCTAGCAGTTCAAAAGAAATGCAGAAGTGATTGCGAAAGTAAAAGCATTCCTTCATATGGACAACATTGTGAGTATTGTCTTTGTCCTTCTTCCGAAGAGCATCGAGAATCTTCACTTCTACCAAAGCCTGATTGTGAAATCTATATGCACAGGACAAAGTCACATGATATGGCGAGGACCTGAGTAATTTAATCTAATTGTAAATGGAATACTACAACCAATATGATCTTGCTACAAAACAAATGGCTCTCATTAAAGAAACAGTAGTGACTGGTAATTACCACACAGTGGAATCTGAGCTACAAGAGTTATTTCCTAGTCTAAATAGAGAGAAATACTGTGTGGTAATTATTGGCAAATGCTGACTTCATAATGCTAACCACTATCTATTCTGGTTATTTTGAATCTGGCTGGCAAAATAATTGAATGAAAAAATGTTTCAAACAATACATGTTTCAGCATATAGGGTTTAATCCTGGCCTCAGTGAAGTCAATGGGAATCTTTTTGAGCATTGGCCTGCTAAACCCAGGTTGTGAGTTCAATCCTTGAGGGGGCCATTTAGGGAACTGGGGTAAAAGTCTGTCTGGGGATTGGTCCTGCTTTGAGCTGAGGGTTGGACTAGATGACCTCCTGAGGTCCCTTCCAATCCTGATATTCTATGATTCTTTCCATTTACTTCAACAGAGCCAAGATTTCACCCCAAGAGTAGCAAGGTCTTCAGTTTTCTATAGTATCTGCAAAAGAGGCTCACTGAAGCAAGAAGAAAGCATGCAATGAAAGGGCCTATTAATCTCCTGCTTAAGATAATAGCACAACTCCCACTGACTCCAATGCTGCTGGATCAGGCCCAAAGAATTTTAGTAGTAACATTTCTCTGGGCCTGTTCCAGCAGCACTGCTTGGTAGAACAAGCCTGGCCATTAGTTAGACGGGAAGAAAAATTGTAGGACTATACTGTAAAATTTCCTATGCCAAAGCCAGCTATTGGTCCTCTTAATGCTTTATGCCGTCTCCAACAATGTGTCATTGCTTGATGCTTCATAGGAAGCATCAAGCAATGCTTGATGTCCCCCACCCTATTTTCTAACTATGCGACATTATATCATGTTGGAAGAGGGGGGAATTTCTCAGTCTCTGAAGATGCTCTGCTTTGCCCTCACACAGGCATGGATATTCCCTGTAGATTTTATATATTTCTGTATCAACAGCTAAACCCTTTAAAATCACACTACGCTGTTTGCCTGGATGATTTCCTGTGGCTCTTATTTCACGAAACTGACTCTACGCTGGGAAAGTAAAGTTCTCCCTTTTTGTCAGTTTTAAACTTGCTACCTTTTGATTGTGCTCTCTTGTTCTTATGCTACGAGGAGGAATGAATAAAAGCACCATCCCAGTTTTCCGATATCATTCCTTTTATTACATTTTCCTCTTCTTATTCTTCTCCTCTCCAAACTAAATAGTTCTAAGATTTTTAATCTCTTACAAATAAGTCTGCCATTCCTATGCTTTTTCTGCACTTCTGGATTTTTCCAGAGTAAAAGGGCTAATCTACACTACAAAGGCTTTGCCAATACAGCTATACCAGTATAGCTATCCTGGCAGAGCCTTCAAGTGGAACTCAGCTTATACCAGCAAAAGGAGTTCTTTTGTTGGCATAGTTAAACCCCCTACCCACATGACATAAACTATACTGGCCAAAGGACTCTTTTGCTGGTAGAGCTAAATCTACACTGGTGGCGTGGAGGGTTTGCCAGCATAGCTAAATCGGTCAGGGATGTGTTTTTTTAACACCGCTGACTGACATAGGTATGCCGACAAAACTTTGTAGTGTAGTCCTGGTTTAAGGATTTGTGTACCGGGGAAAAAAGCCTAGAATAGTTAGTATGGAACAGCTATTCTGCACTAGTTCCTTGTGTGGACATTCTTATTCCACACTAAAGTGCCTTTGTGTGGTTTAGGTTAATCACTTTGAAGTGGATTAAGATAAACTGCAAAAAGGCATTCTTAGTGCAGAATAAGAATGCCCACATGGGGAGGTGGTGCGGAATAGCTATTGTGCTTTAAATTAACATCCTAACTCTTTCACACTAACGTCCCCATGTAAACAAGCCCTAAGCATTGGATAAATCTATAACAAAGCTCTTTGGGAGCCCAATATTGGAATAAAATGCAGTTTTGCAAGTCAGGATAGAAGTGAATTGGCAGAGTTATGAAGTGGGGGGGAATATAACTGGAATTGTGGGGGATGCAGTTGATCAGAAATGAGGTGCATTGGCCAAGCTACATGCAGGGAGCTTGCACCACTTCTGCCCACATCACGCCTGACTCTGCCAAGATGTAGCATCCTTCCAATTTTATTGTCAACAAACACATGCAAAATTTTTAAAAGCATTTATAAAAATGGAATAAGCAAGCATCCTTTTTCTTACAGCATACACAGATCATTACTTGTAAGTTATCCCTAATAATGCAGGGAATGATTATTCTCATGCATAGAAAAGTAACAGCCTATCAAACACTTCTTTAACCTCTTGAAGTCATGCCATTGCTATACCTTTTCTTGTTCCTTATTATTTTCACTGCCACTAGTTCATTGGTTTTATGATCCAAACATTTTGCTACTTGTCCAAATGACCCTTTCCCAATGACCTCTAGCACTTCGTAGCGGTATGCGATATGGTCATGTAGGACCTGCAGTAGACAAGGAAAAAAATGCAAGGTTCTGGTGCCGGCACAAATTCAAGATTCATATTCTAGAGTGGTGTATATGTCTGTGAATTCACTGCTCATGAAAGGTGCTGGACTGGCAAAACCTGAAGTCTTTTGCCCACAGGACAAGCTGAGAGAGGCCACAGAAGTGCACTTGCAGAAGTGGCACAAGCCCTCAACTAATGCACCTTGTGTCAAGGGAAGGTGGGTCTCCATTCAGAGCTACTCTTTTGAGATTCAAACAGGTTGTCAATAGTGATGGGTTTGCAATGTGGACATTTAACTGCTAGCAAGTCATCTAAGACCTTCATTTATCTCATATAGACCAGCTAGCAGTGGACAAATAGTCACTGCAAATATTGTTGCCCAGAATACCGGTACCATGATTTTCCTTCTTACCTTTATGTAAGTGCCATGTTCATCATCATAACAATTATTATTCTGTGTTTCAGGTAACCCTTCAATCTTTTTAGCTTCCAGCCCAAGAAACCACAGCTCTGCATAGTTGAGAATTTCTTCTTGCTCATAAACTGTTAACTGGTTTCTAAAATATTTCAAGGCTTCTACATTGAAAAAAAAAATCAACAGTGAAAATGTGGAATACCTTGATCACGCAATTCAATTGTGATTCTTACAGTAAAAGTTTTCTTTAAATGTAAAGTGATTAATTGTTGTTTTTATTCTTCCCTGTCAACTGTGTTCTTTTCTTGACTCTGCCTTGCTGTTCGACCCTTTGCAAATCATTTATTCTCTTAGAACCAGACTTCTAAAGACATTTAGGTGCCTGGTAGAATTGTAAAAAGCACCTAAGTGCCTAACTCCCATTGATCTCAATGGGATTTAAGAGTCTAGATGCTTTTGAAAATCCCAGTAGGTGCTTATCTGATTCTTTAGGCACCTAAATATCTCCTTTAAAAATTGGGCCCTTAATGCCTTGGTTTGCCTACCTGTAAAATGGCTTTATGTACTTCTCATCAGCAAGGTTCAGCTAAGTAAAGTTTGCAAAGTATTTGTTGCTCCTTGGAAATATGATGTTAAGTGCAAACTGCTAAATGTATTAATTAGAAAGAAGTTGTGCATGAGTTGAGGAAAGAAGTCAGCCCTATCCTCTGTATTTCTAAGCAAATTTCTTGATTAGAGCCCCCATTCTGATGTCACGTTGTGAGGTCACTGACATCATTTGCAGCTGGAGGATTAGTCTGCCTGGCCTGGAGCATGATGAAGCAGTGTGGTCCACAGAAGGGCTCTATGGATTTAGCCCGGGTGCTCTGGGAAGTATCTGGGAGACCTGCTAATACTTCTTCTTGGGTGGCCAAGGAAGGAAGAGAGCCGCAGCTGCCACTGCTGCCTGATCTTCCTTTTTGGCCTTAACTACTTAATCTGCACTCACAGTTAAATAGGCAGAAGTTTGGTTAGTGTGATTGATTCCCATTTTTGAACCGTGGGTACATTGTGTCCAGATGCACCTGTGGGTGGAAAATGTGGGTGGCCAATGTGTGTCCACAGAGTGGTTGGTCTTTGGAAGTTTGTCTTCATTTGCACACTCCTTATTCTATTTGTAGGGCTTTGATTTGTTGGTTTTATCTCATAAATAGCAATAAAACACCCCCAATACAAATAAATACATAAATAATATAATGTAATATAAATGAAATTGATGTTTATCCAATGAACCCTGGAAAAACACCAGAAGTGGTTACTTGTATCTATGGGCTTGTCTATACAGAGCAGTAATGCGGACTATGGGGGTGTGATTTTTGAAGTGCACAAATGTGTTGAGCACTAATTAGTTGGTGTAGATCCTGCTGGTACACACTAAGGGCACTTTAATTAAGTACCTTTAGAAACAATGCTCTGTTAAAGAGCTTTAGGGAGCATTACAAAGATATTACTTATTGCAATATATACTACTATAACGAGTAAAGTAAATAATATACATTACTCATTACAGTATATACAAAAAGAAAGTGCCAAAAGCCATCTACATAAAACTCAAAAATTGGTAACAATAACTCCCTTTTCCCAAACAAAATTAATAAACCCTGAAAAACAGAAGCCCAGCGATCTGTTATGTTGTAAGAAGGTACTGTAATACTGCTTTGTGTTATGCTTTAGCTTCTTTATTAGGGGTAGAAATTTCAAATCCACTCAGCACTGGCCTAATTCTACTCCATGGAGCTCAATGGTATAACTTACATTGACTTCAGAGTGAGCAGACCAAGGCCAAAGCTGAGCAGTTTTGAAGATCCCAGCCTGAATTTCTAAAAAAAGCATCTTTCAGAGTTGTTCCTAGGCATATTTACAATAGCACATTGACTAAAGTCAGAAGCTTTCACCTCCTAAAAATTGCTAAATGCATAGTCCAACAGTCTTCCATCCCTCAGGCAAAAGACTCAGAAAACAAATGGATTTAGTCCTTATAATGATTAAGCCTAACATCAGTCCTCTAGCGCAGTGGTCTCCAAACTTTTTTGATCGCACACCCCATCAGTAAAAAAAATTTTGAGCATGCACTCCCTGCTCCTGGCTGAACTGTTGAAGTAAAAGAAAAAGAAAAAAAAAAGCCGAACTGTCAAGGGGGGAGGGGGGGGAAAAGCAGCGTTGCTCCGGTGGGTGCTCCTCCTGCCACGCACCCTGAAGGATCCTCTTGTTTAGTTTAAAAAAAAACTGCAAAATCTTAAGAATTTATGGCGGCTTTTTGTAATTTCTTAAATTTATCTAATTAATTTTAATCAAAATTTGAATACAAAACTATCATACTGATGTTTATTGAGGATTAGATACTGGTACCCTTACTCAGCTCTTATGTTTTGTAGCATCACTGATTGCAGTGGGACTGTTCTTAGAGTAAGGTGATAAGCAACATGAGTGAGGGTGTCAAAAGTTGGACATGGTAGCGTTCGTCTTAACCATATCATTAACAAAAGCACAACAGAACAGATTTCTGATAAATAGTTTACTTCTGAAATTCACCATTTTGTACTATCAAGTAGAATTGTATTCTTAGCAGCTCTGTTCCTTTCTCAGGTATTTCCCTTATGGGGTTTGAATCTTAATATACTGCATGATGTGGCAATAAATTGTCAGCACTGCAGAAATCTAGTCCAAATGTAGCCGAACTGCTGAGGGAGGGGAAAAAAAAAATGCCACTTGGACTCCCGGCCAAATTGCCGAAGGGAAAAAAAACAAAGCAGCGCTGCACCAGCAGCGCTTCTCCTGCCGCGCACGCTTGAAGGATCCTCTTGTGCACCCCCTGGGGTGCACGCACCCCACTTTGGAGACCACTGCTCTAGTGCTACAGAGGAACTCTGTTGAACTGTCAAACCAGTGGGCTGTTTTAGCTGTCTTAATTTTGCCTACATATTGGTCTGAAGTCGGCTTTATTAGTTTAAGTAAAATTCTCAGCAACTGAAGGGGGGAGGGATAGCTCAGTGGTTTGAGCATTGGCCTGCTAAACCCAGGATTGTGAGCTCAGTCCTTGAGGGGGCTATTTGGGGTTGGTTCTGCTTTGAGCAGGGGGTTGGACTAGATGATTTCTTGAGGTCCCTTCCAACCCTAATAATCTATGAAGAGCCTAGAATTGTTCCTGTCACCAGAGTGTCCCCTTGTGTCAAGTCAATTTGTTTAAAAAGTTTACTTCAGCAAGTCTAAACTTAGGGAAAGCAGAAGGTGAAAGACTATAGCTTACCTACCCTATTCATTCAAAATCACTGGTACTAGTGCCTTTGAATAAAAGGGAATAGAGGTTCATATTTTTCTATTGACAACTGCACATGGAATTTTACTGTAAGGAGACTGAGATTCTCCTTGAAAGAACAGGGCAATTTTAGTCCCCGTGTCTTGTATGTTTATGTTGTGCTATATATGACAGGCTTCCTGAACCTGAGGAAATCATATCAGAGCTGAGATCTGCCATTCTGATCAAAGGGAGAATTTACTGTTAGTCATCATATACAGAAAAAGCAGCAAAGAGTCCTGTGGCACCTTATAGACTAACAGACATATTGGAGCATGAGCTATCGTGGGTGAATATCCACTTCATCAGATGCATGTAGTGGCAATGTCCAGGGGCAGGTACTCTGATACTTGATCTCATATACTGGACAGTCAGTTTTGCTTATGACTATATGTTTGTATATTTTAATGGATCTATCACCAGGCTATAATTATTGTCTAGTAGTATCTAGGCACTGTTTATATAACAAAGGTTCAGCAGTGAGTTCAGTTCAATGTGGGGATGTATTTGCTTTACCATGCCCTTATTTTTATTTAGTCACTGATGATTGATTTCCAGAAGAATATTGTCCTTCTGCTACTCCCTTGTTAGGGGAAATATTTTTGTAAAGAGATTAAACTAGCAGCTATAGCCAAGTGAATTTTTTTTTTTGGTAAATAGATTATTTGCCAAAAAATGCATTTGTCACTCAAATGGAATTATTCACAAATTGGGGTAGAATTCAGCTAATAATTTTAGTCAAATAAAAAATGTAAAAATAGATTTTTTTGAAAAAGTTGAAACTGTTTCTTTTGACATTTTCAAAATGAAACATTTTGACTTTTCATTTCGAAGTGACATTTCACTTAGAAACCTGTTAAAAATAACTGTAAAGGTTAACGAATACCTGAAAAAATAATGAGACCCTGGGCACATATTCAGGGAGGCTAGAGCGTGCTGCAGCTCACACTGCCAATTCTATTTTTAGTGTGCTGGCTCAATGAGAGCAGTGCAAGTATGTCTTCTGAAGGTGGGAATCACACTCCCAGCTTCAACTGTAGAGAGACCCTTAGTGACTTGCCTTCACACAACAAGGTCACACATGCCATGGTTTCTTTGCAGGGACTGGACTAGATGACGTCTCGAGGTCCCTTGCAGTCTTACTGTTCTGTGACTGACTATATGATCCTCTTGCAACTTGTTTATTTGCACTAGTCTATTTGTTCCACATGTTGTTTAATATCAACAGTTAAATTATATTCAAAAATCCTCTAATGCATCCCTTTCTCCATCCCCTCCCCAAGAAAGGCATTTCAGTGAACTCTTACAGCAATTCACCTTCTTACTGAGCACTCTTTGTTACATCATTCTCTCTAGCATGCATTGTTTCTGCTCATATTGTACCTGGAGCTGTCAGAGGCAACTTGAGACTGGTGTTGGTTCCTTCTATTTCAGGCCTGTTGGGCTGGACTCTAGTAGCACCTTCAGGCAGGTTTTCTGCAAGGTTAAATCGGGAAACATGTAGCTGGCCTCGAGATCTGTTTTCCTGCCAAACAACAAAGATTTTCATATTGCTTTCTTGTATTTTCACTCGTTTTCAGCTCATCCCTATCATTACAGAAAAACTGCTGCCTGTAGCCCACTCAGAAGTAAGCTCTGGAGGCTTTGGATTAGGAATTTTAAAGTTTAAAGTCAACCTGTGGAACTCTTTGCCAGAGGATGTTGTGAAGGCCAAGACTATAACAGGGTTCAAAAGAGAACTAAATAAATTCAGGGAGGTTAGGTCCACCAATGGCTATTAGCCAGGAAAAGCAGGGCAGGTGTCCCTAGCCTCTGTTTGCCAAAAGCTGAGATTGGATGATAGGGCATGGATCACTTGATGATTGCCTGTTCTGCTCATTCCCTCTGGGGCACTTGGCATTGGCCACTGTCCAAAGACAGGATACTAGGTAAGATGAACCTTTGGTTTGACCCAGTATGGCCGTTCTTATATTCTAAAGTTAATTTAGGGCTGAAAAAAGGCCTGGAAGCGTTGGAGACTATAGTCCTCCATTTATCCACAGAACACGTAAGCTTGGGCAACAACAGTGGAAACTTCCCTTACAATGTGCTTTCATTCTGACTTGGACAGAGACACCTTTAAGGGAAAAGGGGGAATTCAGTTTCCATGTCTATTCAATACTTGAGGCTCAATTATCAGCTGGTGTGAACTGTCATAACTCCATTGACTTCAATTAAGCTATGACAATTTACAAAAGTTGAGGATCTGGCCCTGGTCTTTCTGCTGAGGAGGTTGACAAGATGATCTAAGAGATGTTTTCCGTTTCTGACTTCCATGATTCCAGGAGTCAAAGTGTGCCTCTTTACTTCTAAGCTTGAGCAAACGGGTTTAGAAAAAAACAAAACAAAAGAACACTGGCTCAAACCTACATCCTAACAGGGGCCCTGATTTACCAAAGCATTTAAACATGATTTGTATATTGGAAGTTTTACAGTAAAATTTCTAAGCCTTGCTTTAGGAAGGAGTCTGGCCTCTACGTATCTTCTTATAACAATGGCTTTTAAGTGTTTTCTTAAAACACAAGACAATCTCCCCAAACCCTTAGATTAGTAAATGAACCTGTTCACAGAAGATGCTAGGGAAGAGACCAGAAATTCTTAGAGTTGAAACGTAAGAACTGACTGCAATGAACTTGAGCACGTGTCTGTGCGGGAGTGTTTGGCTGCATCAGGCCACGATATTTAACATTTTTGATAGTTTGAATCATTTCAGATAAGCAGCCTCTCTACCCCATTCTGTATGCTGTTGTGAGCCCTAGAGCTCCGCTCAACCCTTATGCAAACATTTCTAAACAGGTTATACAACCCATGGCAGTGTCTCAGTATACTTCTACCTAACAAGCTGCTGTTTATAAAGCTTGCATTCTCCAGGCATTCCATGGCATCTCAGGCAAAATGCATTCTGGGGTAATTCTGATCCAGAAGCATAGGCACCAACTTCCTCTCTACTCAGGGCGGAGGAGGGTGTTTGACTCCCCCCTCCGCCCCAGCCTCACCCCCACTCCACCCCTTCCCCCAAGCCCTTAACCCCATCCTACCTCTTCCCACCCCCGTTCTGCCCCAGACCTTTCCCTCCAAGTCCCCACCCCCACCCTGCCTCTTCCCCACCTCTTTCCGCCCCCTTCCTCTGAGCATGCCCCATCCATGCTCCTTCCCTTCCCTTCCAGCACCTCCTGCACTCTGCAAAACAGCCAGGAGGGAGGGGGAGAAGTTGATCAGTGGAGCTGCTGGCGACAGGGAGGAGTTGGGGAGAGGGCTGTAGTTGGTTGCTAAGCACCCACCAATTTTTTTTTGTGGGTGCTCCAGCCCTGGAGCACTCAGGGAGTCAGCACCTATGTCCAGAAATACTTCTAGTCCATAAGATCTGAAGATAGACCAGAACAGGGACCAGTAGAACCTGCCAAATCTGCAGAGACTCCACCATAGATTTGTTACAGTAACGTTGCAGATAGGAAGGAAAAAGGATCAACATAGTAGACATAAAGAATGTGAGTCACTTCTTCAGATCAGAGATCTGATTTATTGAAGAAAAAGGTCAGGAATTTAGAGAGCAGGGATCAGAGAAGGACAGAGCAGTTGGGAAGAATGAGGAAGAGAGAAGGAACTGGTTGGATTTTTAAATTCCAACATTGAAGATGACTTCAAAAAGTTGAAGTAACTTTGGATAATCATCAAAACTTATGGGGATATCCCAAATTAACTGCCACACCTTTTAGGTATTCACCCATCACTAATTCTTTTTTTCTCTCTTAAACTGGAGCTGTGCTAGTGAAAATAGAAACTGAAAAAAAAAATCTTCAGTAAATTATATCTATCTCCACATATACAAACATCCAGATAGGTCACTAATCAGATTCGCTAAAATTCCATTAGCTCCATTAGAAACACATTGGTTAACATGAAACAAAAGTGTCTAACAATCAGATAGACAAGGTGAGTGAGATAATATCTTCAGGTCCTGAAGAAGAGCTCTATGTGGCTCAAAAGCTGGTCTCTCTCTCCAACAGAAATTGGTCAAATAAAAGATATTGCTTCACCCACCTTGTCTCTCTGCTATCCTGGGACAGACATATCTACAACTATACTCCATCTAAAAATGTCTTTTAATTCACCTGAAGCAATAGGTTCACATTTGACAGGTTCTTTTTTATGTGAGGAAGGCTGCTGTCTTGTGGATGAGGTCTGGTGGCATTTGCAGTGAAATTGTTCTTCGTTTGGCCTTCCAGATGAGGGAGTGAACTAACACTGCTATTGAATTTCTGCAGTCAAATAAATAAAAATTACATGGCAAGTTGGTAAAGATTTTTTTTTTTAAAAAAACAGCTTAGTTTGAAGGAGTGACCTCTATAGCTTTTCTAAGTTTTTAAAATTGATTTGTCAAAAACATATAAAAATGTACATGACCACAATTATTAATAGATGAACAGATACATTAAAACAGCAGCACTAGTTTCCACTATAAATTCATGGCATGAGTTTCTTAAGAACTCCCTAATTTTAGTTTCTCGTAACTTTTCTTTTAAATTTCACCTTCTGAATTGAAATTTTGCTATATGTTTTCAGCCAAAATGTTATATTTTTTCTGGAAGACCTGAGCAAAATTCAGTCAGTAATTTCTGAGCTAAGTGTAGAAAAAAAATCCTGGCTCTAACCACCAGACTATCGAGTCATTCTTATGCTTGTAAAAGCAGCAAAGGGTCCTGTGGCACCTTATAGACTAACAGACGTATTGGAGCATGAGCTTTTGTGGATGAATACCCACTGTGCTCGCTCTCGCTCTCCATCCTCCCTCCCTCTCCCACCGCCAATGACATCAGAATGGCTTTCTAGCCTGGTGGTTAGAGCACTCATCTGGGAGGCGGGAGGATCCAATCTCCCCATTCTAATGACTCTCTCATTATTTATCCAGAGTGCAAGACCTTCAAAAGGAGAGAGCGCGGAAGCCTCACTTCTGACTATCCCAGTGGCTAGGGCAGAGGCTCTCAAACTGGGGGTCACGACTCCTCAGGGAGTCACGAGGTTATTACTTGGGGGATCGCAAGCTGTCAGCCTCTATTCTAAACTCTGCTTGGCCTCCAGCATTAATAATGGTGTTAAACATATTTTAAAATGTTTTTAATTTATAAAGGGGTTTAATTTATAAAGCACTCAGAGGCTTGCTATGTGAAAGGGGTCACCACTACAAAAGTTTGAGAACCACTGGGCTAGACCACCCACCTAAGATGTGGCAGATTCCTGTTCAAATCCCTTCTCCCCCTCCAAGTGGAGGGGGAACTTGAACCTGGGTCTCCCATATCCCAAGTGAGTACCTAAATCACTGGGCTAAAAGCTATGAGGGAGGTTGAGGTCCTTCCTCCCCAGTTTTGGGTGAACTCTCCTGAGGGGCCCAATCCAGTAGGCAGTCTCTGAGCATGCCTACAGGATTGGACCCCATACATAACTTAAGCAGCCAAATGCCTATCTTCCCCTGGTTTGTGAACTGCTGTGACATTTAGGCAGAGGCTAAGTGTTTTGAACCCTAGGAGACAGCAATGGTGCAAATGCCCAGGGGCCAAAATATAGGCACCGAGTGAGTTTAGGCACCTACAGGGTTCCATAAGAGTTGTGTATCGCACTGGGACTTAGGTGCCTAAAAAGGGGCTTAGGTGCCTGTAAGGAGGCGCCCTGGCTCCCCACCGCACCTGAGGGGGACGAGCCAGAGCAGGCAGCTCCATGGGCGGAGCCAACACCACCTGTCCCCGCCCCCTGGAAGTCAAGGGGCGGGACAGCAAGTGTAAAAGCCCGGCCCCAGAGCTCAGTTGCGGGCTGGCCGCCGGAGAGGACAGATGCTGAGGCCCAAGCTCCCGCTGGGCCCAACCTGCCTCGTGCCTGGTATCTGGAAGACCCCCAGCCTGACCTGCCCTGCACTCACTAACCGGAGGAGCGCTGGCCGGACCTGCCTCGTGCCCGGTATCCGGAGGACCCCCAGCCTGACCTGCCCTGCACTCGCTATCCGGGGGAGCCGTCGGAGTGTCCTGCCTCCCAGTATCCAGAGGAACCCATGGTCTGGGACCTCCCGAACTACGCCAATGGAGGCCAGGTACAGGGAGAGGGGGGAATTGGAAGTAGCCCGGGGTAGCCAACCCCAGTCTAGCTCCTGGGGACTGTGAACCCATGTCAGTGTGTTGCGGCCAGGATTCCCCACTGACTGCAGCGAACCCTTGCTGCTGCTAGGGCCCCGGGCTGGGACGCAGTGGAGTGGGAGGGCCTGCGTCCCCCCTGCCACCCGTCCAAGGGTGGCAGATTCCCCCTCTTTGTGGCCTGAGGAGGCCTTCTGTATAGACTCACTGCTTGTACTATGTTGTGTTTGCTCAGCCCCTGAGTGCAGGAGCTGAGCCCGAACTATTTGCTGCCCCGCCCTGACCAAGGGCCTGGGCTATAGACTTTGTTTGCTCAGCCCGAGTGCAGGAGCTGAGCCTGAACTATTTGCTGCCCCGCCCTGACCAAGCGCCTGGGCTATAGACTTTGTTTGCTCAGCTCCTGAGTGCAGGAGCTGAGCCTGAACTATTTGCTGCCCCACCCTGACCAAGGGCCTGGGCTATAGACTTTGTTTGCTCAGCCCCTGAGTGCAGGAGCTGAGCCTGAACCATTTGCCGCCCGCCCTGCCCAAGGGCCAGGCGTAGACGCGGACTGCTGTGTGTAAGGAGGCGCCCTGGCTCCCCACCGCGCCTGAGGGGGACGAGCCCCAGTCAGAATGGTTTACAGTGCCTAATGCCTTTTGTACATCCAGATCTAGGTCCTTTTGTTATTTGCAAAACTCTGCTGCATCACAAGTGCTTTAAACTCAGTTATTGATGTGTGTGGTAATAATTTTTGTGACTGGTGGGAGCTACCATATTTGGTATCCAAGTGGTTTGCACCCAGTCTGATATCTGCAAAGAATGCTTTCAATGAAGAAACCTTCCTCTTGTAGACAGATTGGAGTGTAAAAATAGATCCTGAAAGAGATTGCCTGTGTGCTATCAATAGTAGAATCAGGACCATATATTCTGTATTCAAAGTTTTATACTCCTGTAGAATGTCAAAGCTTTGAAGAAGGAGAGAGTCTGGTTCCTATGGCGCTTATAATGACAAGGGGTTTTTCTTGTATTTTCTTAAAAAACCCAAACCAAGCTTCTGAGATGAATAAGTTGTCCCTTTCACAGAAAATACTATGGAAGAGATTGGAAATTCTTAGAGATGAAACTCATAGAGTTTCCCATGAGAACATACGGGGCAGGGAGAAGGTGTTTGTCCCCCAGTGTGCAGCAAACATAGCTCAAAATACTACTGAATGACTAGTGGAACCAGAGATTGCTCACAGGTGCTAGACACAAAATTTCACAGCTGCATGGGGAGGGAAGGTGAGGAAGAAAAGGACTATTTGTCTCGCCCCCCCTTGTGGGAAATCATCTACTTAGGTTTATTATATGTGAGGTGCTCTCCTGGAAAACAAGCAGCAGGACATTCTTTAACATTGATGGAAGATTCACATACCTGACGGAAGACTTTGCTGGATCCCAGATGATTGCTCTCTTGAGCTGGCAGTTGAGACTGAGAAAATGAATCTACTTGGGAAGACTGAAAAAGATGGTTTGACATTTTGTTCAATTAAGTGATTCAGAAAGGTTACATTACAATGTTTTAGTGTCATCAGCACTATTAGTACTAAATTGCTTACATTTTTACTATAGATAAAATTATTGTAATGAGGGCATGTACTGCTCCATTTATTCAGACGTATAAAATACCATCCATTAGTCATTCAGAAAATAGCACAGCTATTTAGATTACCAGTCCCTGCAGTTTGAAAAAAACAGCCTGCAAGGTGCTAAGCAGCTAATAGTTTTTCATTTTCTGATGGGACTTTCAGCTGTTGTTTTATCAAAATGACATTAAATACTTTTGTTGTAAATATCTGTTCAACAACAGATTTAAAAGTGTAGGTTATGAGGCCAGATTCTGGTCTCAGTTACACTGATGTAAAGCAGGAGTCATTCTTTTGACATCAGTGGAGTTTCTGGTATAAATGAGACAAGATTCTAGCCCGTCACCTCCCTGTGGCGCAATGCCTCCCAGCACTGGAAATGCAGCGACAACATGCCTGTTACTGGATTCAGCAGTGGGGTGCAGCTTATTTCCCCTTGAGTGGTTGATATATGGGGGAGGGGCAGCCAAATAATTGTTCTTATACCATCTCCTTTTGTCTCCTCTCTCTTTAAAACTTTCTCCTTCCTTTCACTTCACCATATATAATGGCAAGTTGATCCCATTTGATGGAAGTGGAACAGGGGGTCTAAATATATGTTAATAGGCTGAACCTCCAATAACTACTTGTGCTCAGCTGCACAAAGGCACTTTCTTAATGCACTATTTTTTATTTGTGTGACCAACAAATGGGTACTATCTTCCCTAATGTTCCACACAAAATACTCAGAGAGCTGCAAACTGGGTGAAATTCAACAAAAAGCCCAAGTAAATGACCTTTGTGTGATGGAGCAACAAAGGGTCAAGGAGGAATGGAATTCACCCAACAATCCAGATGGGCTGGAATAGGGACTGGGATCCATGCAGCCCTAGCCCCACCCCCCAACAAAGGATTTTTTCCCCACTTGATTTGTATAACAGCAGACTTATCAGCCATAGCCCCATTGTTGCACCAGCTCACTCTCCTTGCTGGGATCAGAGTCTAGTTTTCCCACATGATCACACAACACAGTTGCTCACCCAGCAGGAGACAAGCACAACAAGTTTTCTGCCGCAGGAGGCTTTCCAGAGCTTCTATGTTACTGGGTGAACTTCTCCCATAAAAAAACAATGTTACAACATGAAGAGAATGGCCACATATCCTACAGCAACTGTGGTTCTTCAAAATGTTGTAGTCAATGTGGCTCTGACTGTAGGGTGCAGGTGTGCCTTGTGTGTTAGATTGGATTCTTTTGAATAGCAGTGTCTGTCGGGGCTATGCATGCACCATGTGCCTCCGTGTGCTCTCATATGAGGGCATAAAGGCATGGCTGACCCTCTCTCATTTCTTTCACAATTCAAAGCTCATGTTGTTGTGGACACTGAAGAGCAGGGATAGAGAGCATGTAGTGGGGCCTACACAGAGTACAACATCTCAAAGAAGCACAGTTACTGTAGCGTATGTAACCATTCTTTCTTCTTCCACACTGTGTTAGTGTGGATCCCACTGTGACTAGTAAGCAGTATCCCCTCTGGATGCTGGGAATGAGGACTGCCAGCTGTATTAGTCAAATAATGATTGAAGTGTTGCTCACTGGAATTTGGCATCAGGCCAGCGGCCATATCAAGGGCATAACGCTTGACAAAAGTCAATGGATTGCTTTATGTTGCTGCTTTATGGATTTTAGATTTTCAACTCCAGGATGAAGACAGTGGTCAACAACTATTGTGCAGGAGACAAAACTTTCTCCAGGGTCAGTCCAATGAATTCCCCCAGGAACTAAGAACCATCACAAACCTCACCACCCTCTGCTCCCAGTACAAGGTGCATTTCTTTGATCTTGCCGCTTTCTAACATAAATACAGAGCAACATATATATTAAAACAAAACAAAACAAAAACTCTACCAAAACAAGAAATGCCACTGCACACACTTCTCTCCCTGAGGAGAGGATAAGAGAATGAACATCACATGGGATTAACTTGCCATATAAATAATGAAGTGAAAGGAGGGAGTGCTATATCGATATAAATTTCAAAAGCCTAAAAAGTTAAAGGCATTTATAAACACTTTCACTGTCTACCATGAAACAGTGATAGATAGGGGATTCAGGGATAATATTAAATAGAGACCTTGGTTTTACCCGGTTGCTTAGCAAACACCTAAAAGCATCTATTTGTATTGAAAGTTTATTGATTAAATACACCCACAGAAACCCACAGGAAATTAAAACAAGCATTTATACTGACACTGTGATTGAGTGATTATGCAAAACAAACTTCAGATTTTATTAAATTCTCTTTCCTTTTGGAGTTAAAGTATCGGAGTCTCTTAGTTTAAGAACAAATTTTCATTGATGAAAAGGAAATGGTTAATTTTATTCTTAGTCCTGATGTGCAGGGCATTCGCAGACACAAGGTAAGGAGAGACAGGAGAGAAAAGGTGGGTGAAACATGGCTTTTGCTGATGTTTTTGGAACACAGGACTGCTAGTTAGTTACAAGTGGATGCTTTGGCTGGAAAGTTTACCAAGACACTTGCTGCTTGGACCTTGATTAGTTACAATCTGGTGAGGACCATCATCTGGTTGGATCCTTTCTCTTTAGACAAAGCAGGTTTGGATGAGTGCAGTATATCTGACTTCAGGATTCGAAAATTCAAGAGAGCGAGACAGGATAGGAGGAAAGAAATGGAAGGCAGAAAGTCACACAACAAGGGAAGGGATTACTATACAGGATCTTACATGCTTTTGTCGTGCTGGCAATTAGATATCCTCACCTGCTGGGCTGAGGACTGGATGTCACGATAGTGGGATAACTTCCAGCACTCATAAGTGAAAACAAAATTCCTTAAAGAAGAGCAAGCCCAGCCAAGAACTTTCTTTAGATATATGAAGATGAATTGAGTTACCAACTACTGGTAAGTCAGGACATGAGCTGGGGGATGATGATTCTTTTTTTCATTGTCTTTTTAAGGAAACCAAAAAGGGGTAAAAGTAGGGCAGATTTTGTCCTCATTATTTTGTCCACCAATTAAATCTGTTTCCGTAAGGCCAAAGTTGACATAGGTAAATTTTTTCTGTTTATCAAGTATGATCTCAACACAGTCCTTGACTTATATTAGTAGGCCATATTGTTTGGACTAATACAATTTCTCAGTCTGGTTTTCTTGCACATTCATCATTGTAAACAGCTTGACCTATTTTTCACATTTATTGTAACATTTTATGAACTTTTACATACTTTTTATAGTTTAGCTTAGAGTAACTTAGTAGGTCCAATAATCACAACAGGAGTATCTAAGTGCCTTCTCATAGTGCACAAGGAGTCCCAGTCTGGAGAACAGTTAGAAGACATAGTGCAGGAACTTTGTGGTCTCCTCTGGGATTTGCCCCTGATCAGCCAACCATCCAGGCATAAGTAGATATGAATTCCCTTTCTCTTTAAGTGTGCATCCACCACTGCCAGGCATTTTACAAATACTCTTGCGAGGGGGAGTCCAAAAGGCAGGACCCTGGGTTAGTAATGGTTGGGCCCCCCCTGTGAATCTTAGAATGTTCCTGTGGGTTATTTGAAAGTACACATCCTGCAAGGTCCGAGCCATGAACCAGTCCTGAGTTAGAAGAGATGGAATGATGGAGCCAAGTGTTATCATCCTGAACCTGAGATGATGTATGGATCTGATGAATCTTCTTAGGTCTAGGATAGGATGAAGACCCTCTTTCACCTTCAAAAATCAGAAAATACAGGGAGTAGAAACCTTTTCCCCCTGAACTGTGGTGACATCTTCTCTATGGCTCCCCAGTGAGGCGACTTCTGCTTGTAACAGGCTCTTGTGAGCAGGGCTTTGGAGTGGAGCTCAGAGCTGGAGCATGGAGCAGCTCCGGATCAGAGGAGCTGCAGGTTTTTACTAGGAGCCAGAGCAGAGCCAGAGCACAGCTCTAAAGCCCTGCTTGTGAGAAGGGTCCCTGAAGGATGGTAGGTAAACAGTAGGGTTAAAGAGTGGAACTGAATGAGATAGCCATGGGTGAAGATTTCCAACACGCATCCATCCAATGCTGGAATGGGGTAAGGCAGCTTTCAAAGGTGGTGCTTTCTGGCCTGGATTTGGTGTGGCTCCAAAGAGTCCTGTCAAATTAGTTGCTATGCCATAGGAGTAGGATGCTTCACTGAGGAGGAAGAAGACTGGAGACTCCTCTTGTACATCATCATCTTGGCATGGTACTCAGGTTACATGGAGTGACACCATGGCACCTGTTATCATGACTGGGTTGAGGACAGCATGGCTTGAGATATAGGGCTGGTGTGTAAATCCCCAAAGAGTGCAAAATGGCCTTTCAGTCTTTTAGAGAGTGCTGTCAGCTCACTTGCTAAATAATTCACTGCCCTCAGAGGACAGGTCCTTGATCACTACATGTACCTCCCCAGGGATGCCTGATGATTGGAGCCAGGATACTCAATGTATAGTCACTGCCACGCCATAGATCTGGCCTCAGTGTTGGAGGTGCCCATTGCCACCTGTGTAGCCATCCTGGCCTCCAACTGGTCTTCCTTAATTGTTCTCCCGAGTCCTCCCACCCCCTTTGTCATGTGGGAATTTCCAGAGAAAGGGCATCACTGTATACTAGGTTAAAAAGTTCCATTTGTCCAGGAAGGCCTGGCAATTTGCCACAGTGAGTTGTAATGAGACAGAGGAGTAAGATTTTCTCCCAAGTAGTTTGACCCTTTTTGTGTCCTTCTCCTTAGGGGTACTCTTGTTTGATTTAGATTTCTCCTGTATCACTGAAATGACTACAGAGCCTATGTTGGGGTGGGCATAGAAGTACTTTAAGCCAGACTGAGGGACCTGGTATTGTTCTCTACCCATTCTGCACTTGGTGTTATCATGGCCAGCATCTGTCACAGGCCCTTAGCTAGGTCACACAGCGCCTCATGTATAGGGAGGGTGATTCTGATTGGACCAAGAGTGGTCAGGATGTCAAACAACTTATCAGATTTCTCTGATATGACCCATGTTTCTAGTTGCAAAGTCTCAGCAATTCTTTTAAACAGCTCTTGGAATGCCTCAAAATAACCTCATGCTGATATCAGTGCTGAGTACACTGCCTCACTGGGCGACAAAGATGACAGGCCTTTGGTGGTGAAACGTTTTTTATTTCAGAAAGAGGAGAAAGCTACTAGGGGAGAGGCTGTTCTAGATTTGATTTTGACAAATAGGGAGGAACTCGTTGAGAATCTGAAAGTGGAAGGCAGCTTGGGTGCAAATTATCATGAAATGGTAGAGTTCATGATTCTAAGGAATGGTAGGAGGAAGAACACCGAAATAAAGACAATTTCAAGAAGGCAGACTTTAGCAAACTCAGGAAGTTGGTAGGTATGATTCCATGGGAAACAAGTCTAAGGGAAAAAACAATTGAAGACAGTTGGCAGTTTTTCAAAGAGACATTATTAAGAGCGCAAGAGCAAACTATCCCACTGTGTAGGAAAAGATAGGAAGTATGGCAAGAGACAACCCTGGCTTAACCAGGAGCTCTTCAATGATCTAAAAATAAAACAAGAGTCCTCCAAAAAGTGGAAATTAGGTCAAATTACAAAGGATGAATATAAACAAATAACACAAGTATGTAGGAAAAAAATTAGAAAGGCACAAAACGAGATCAAACTAGCTAGAGACATAAAGGGGAACAAGAAAACATTCTACAAATCCATTAGAAGCAAGAGGAAGACAAAGGACAGGATAGGTCCATTATTCAATGACAGGGGGTGAACTAATAACAGAAAATGTGGAAATGGCAGAAGTGCTAAAAGACTTCTTTGTTTTGGTTTTCACCAAGAAGGTTGGTGGTGATTGGACATCTAACATAGTGAATGTCAGTGAAAATGAGGTAGGATCAGAGGCTAAAATAGGGAAAGAACAAGTTAAAATTTACTTAGACAAGTTAGATGTCTTCAAGTCACCAGGACCAGATGAAATTCATCCTAGAATACTCAAGGAACTGACTGAGGAGATATATGAGCCATTAGAAATTATCTTTGAAAAGTCATGGAAGATGGGAGAGATTCTAGAAGACTGGAGAAGGGCAAATATAGTGCAATCTATACAAAGGGAGATAAGGACAACCCAGGGAATTACAGACCAGTCAGTTTAACTTCTGTACCCAGAAAGATAATGGAGCAAATAATGACACAATCAATTTGCAAACATCTAGAAGACGATAGCTTTCTTTGACAGGGTAACAAGCCTTGTGGATGAGAGGGAAGCAGTAGCCATGGTATATCTTGACTTTAGTAAACCTTTTGATATTTTCTCGCATGACCTTCTAATAAACAAATGAGGGAAATGCAGCCTAGATTGAGCTATTATAAGGTGGGAGAAAAACTGGTTGAAAAACCATTCCCAGAGAGTAGTTACCAGTGGTTCACAGTCATGCTGGAAGGGCAAAACGAGTGGAGTCCCACAGGGATCTGTTCTGGATCCAGTTCTGTTCAATATCTTCATCAATGATTTAGATAATAGCATAGACAGTACACACTTATACAGTTTGCAGAGAATACCAAGCTAGGAGGGATTGCAAGTGCTTTGGAGGATAGGATTAAAATTCAAAATTATTTGGACAAACTGGAGAAGTGGTCTGAAGTAAACAGGATGAAATACAATAAGGACAAATGCAAAGTACTCCATTTAGGAAGGAACAATGAGAAGCACACATACAAAAATGGGAAATGACTTCCTTGGAAAGAGTACTGTGGAAAGGGATCTGGGGGTCGTAGTGGACCATAAGATGACCAAGACCATGAGTCAATAGGGTAACACTGTTACAAAAAAAACAAACATCATTCTGGGATGGATTAGCAGGAGTGTTGTAAGCAAGACACGAGAAGTAATTCTTCTGCTCTACTCCACTCTGATTAGGCCTCAACTGAAGTATTGTGTCCAGTTCTGGATGCCACATTTCTGGAAAGATGTAGATAAATAGGAGAAAGTTCAGAGAAGAGCAACAAAGTGATAAAAGGTCTAGAAAACATGACCTATGAGGGAAGATTGAAAAAATTGGGTTTATTTAGTCTGGATAAGAGAAGACTGAGAGGTCACATGAAAACAGTTTCCAAATACATAAAAGGTTGTTACAAGGAGGAAGGAGAAAAATTGTTCTTCTTAACCTCTGGGGATAGGACAAGAAGCAAACAGGCTTCAATTGTAGCAAGGGAGGTTTAGGTTGGACATTAGGAAAAACTTTGAAAATGCTAGAGTGGTTAAGCACTGGAATAAATTGCCTACGGGGGTTGTGGAATCTCCATCATTGAAAATTTTTAAGAGCAGGTTAGACAAACACCTGTCAGAGATGGTCTAGATAATACTTAGTCCTGCCATGAGTGCAGGAGACTGGACTTGATGACCTCTTGAAGTTCCTTCCAGTTCTAAGATTCTATGACATTGTTATTCTGCCTCCAGGTCTAGCTCTTTCTGCTAGTCTGGCATAGGCAGTCTGGTCAGAGAAGCTAGTGGAGAGAGTAATCTCCCGCTCTTCCTTGAATGCACTATCAAATGGCTCCTAGAGGCCTGTGAGGTATGGCTGGCTTGTTTGATATTGGCTAATCCAATGCCATTCCTGCCATACAAGCAGCTGAGCCCTATAAAGAAAGCAGACAGTCCTTTCAGTGATGTCCACCACAGATCTCAGAGGAGAGTGTTTTCCACTCAAAAGTGGGGAGAATGTACATTGCAGGGATGGAGAACAAGAATAGACCTCCTCAATGGGCAATGCCAAGGGATTGGTACCAGGGCTTGCACCGTGTTTCAGAATAAATGGTGGACCTGGTTTTTCCTCGCAACTTATTTTCAGCTGTAAGCATTGATAGGAATATGATGAGGCATGCAGTACATGAACGTCCCTGAGAAACACTGCTATTCAAAAGAATCCAATCTTAAGAACATGATGGGCACAAGCACCTTACAGTGGGATATAGACTGACACATAGTCAAAGAGGAATCATTTATTTTCATTTATTTTCAATTTTGCATACTCCTGACTCAGTGAAAAAATTAAACATTTATTAACTCACCAAAATTCTTGGGATAACCCAAACTAATTGTTGGTAGAAAAAGGTCATAATTATAGTAAACATCTTAACTACCGTATTTTGTGACCTATTAGTCAATCCATGAGTTTACTGTAAAAGCAAGATTTTAAACAAAGAAGCCAAAATAGGAGAGAGAAACAGAGATGCAGCAGAACCTCACACATCAACAGTTCTCTAATCTTCAAGCTATTCAAGCTGCACAAAAATGGCATTTTTCCTAGTTTTTAGTGAAGATTTAATAGCAGGGTGTGTAGTGAAGTCTCATATCACCGAATCTTCTTTGGTTTTACAAATACACTGTGACACATTTACTAACACATTATGAAGTATTCTCATACATAATTAAATCAAAACAAGAACTATCAAAAATAAATGAAAAAGTAATTTGACTGGAAGAGCCAGAATTTGAATTTGAAGTTAATGAAAGTAAGATAGTAAGGGCAACTACAATTGGCTAAGTGCTGGCACATGCACTTTAAAGCCAACATGCAGCAACCGCTATTATACATAGAATCATAGAAATATAGGGCTGAAATGGACCTTGACAAGTCATCAAGTCCAGCCTCCTGCGCTGCGGCAGGACCAAGTAAACCCAAAGCAACTCTGAGAGGTGTTTGTCCAACCTGTTCTTAGAACCTCCCAGTGACGGGGATTCTACAACCTCCTTTGGAAACCTATTCCAGAGCGTAACCTCCCTTATAGTTAGAAAACTTTGCCTAATATCTAACAGAAATTTCCCTTGCTACAGAGTAAGCCCATTACTTCTTGTCCTACCTTCTGTGGACATAGAGAGCAATTGATCTCTGTCCTCTTTGAAACAGCCCTTAACATAACTGAATGCTGTTATCAGGTCCACTCCTCAGTCATCTTCTCTCAAAACTAAACATGCCAAGTTTTTTCAATCTTTCCTCATAAATCAGGATTTTAAAGCTTTTATAATTTTTGTTGCTCTCCTCTGGACTCGATCCACTTTGTCCACATCTTTCCTAAAGTGCAGCACCCAGAACTGGACACCACTGGAGCTGAGGCCTCACTGATGCCAAGCGGAGCTGGACAATTAACTCCTTCCCATGCCTTACATAGGACACTCACCCCAGAATGACATTAGCCTTTTTCACAACTGCATTACACTGTTGACAATGGGTGATCCACTATAACCCCGAAATCCTATTCCCCAAGACTACCACCTCTCCAGCTATTTCCCATTTTTTAGTTGTGCATTTGACTTTTCCTTCCTAAATGTAGTAGTTTCCATTTGTCTTTATTGAATGTCACTATGTTGAATTCAGATCAATTCTCCAATTTGTCACGGCTGTTTTGAAGTCTAATCTCGTCCTTCAAAGAGGTTGCAACCCCTCCCAACTTGGTTTCATCTTCAAACTTTATACGCATTGTCTCCATTACTCAAGTCATTAATGGAAATATTAAACATTTTCAGACCCAGGACTGATCCGTGCAGGACACCATTAGATATGCCGTCCCAGCTTGACAGTAAACCATTGATAACTGCTCTTTTAATACGATCTTTCAACCAGTTATGTGCTCACCTTATAATAATTTTATTTAGACAGCATTTCCCTAGTTTGCTTATGACAATATCACATGGGACTGTGTCAAAAACCCTACTAAAATTAAGATATATCATGTCTACTGCTTCCCCCCATCTACTAGTGCAGTAACTCTGTCAAAGAAGGAAATTAAGCTGTTTTGGGGTGATTTGTTTTTGACAAATCTATGCTGGCTATTCCTTATAACCATTATTCACTAGGTGCTTACAAATTGATTGTTTAATAATTTGTTTCAGTATCTTTTCAGGTATCGAAGTTAGGAACACTCCTCTATAAATTCCCCAGGTCCTCTTTATTCCCCTTTTTTAAAGATAGGTACTGTGTTTGCCTTTCTCCAGTCCTCTGGGACACACATGTCCTCCAGGAGTTCTCAAAGATAATTGCTAACAGTTCCAAGACCACGTCAGGTAGTTCATTAAGCACCCTAGGATGAATTTCCTCAGACTCTGCTGACTTTAATGCTTCTAACTTATCGAACTATTCTTTAACCCGTTTTTTCACTATTTTGGCTTGCGTTCCTCCCCCCTTGTATATAATATTAATTGTGTTTAGTATCTAGTTACCTTTAACCTTTTTAGTGAAGACTGAAGTAAAATAGGCATTAAACACCTCAGCCTTCCAGATGGCATCAAGTTCTTAGCTCTACTCAACAATTCTTAGTTTCCATTACTCCTGTTCCTACTCCCTTGGCTTCACTTCAGTTCTACTCTGCTATTTTAGTACTAAGCCACAATGCAGCTCTATTATTGAACTTCCCATACCCAACCCATACCCCTCCTGCTATTCCAGCCCTTTCAAATAAAATCTTATTGATTTTCATCTAGCCACATTCAGTTACCTAAAGAAGGTCATGGTACTGTCCACCATCTGCTACAATAACACAGAGACTCGTGTACTGATTACTCACTCCTTTGATAAAAAATTAACAGCAATTGCAACGTAATTGTACATAGTCTAAAAGACAGGCTTATTCTCATTAACTCATATAATTTAGTACTGTTTTAAGCAGAATAATGAAATTTCTGCAAGCACAATAATTAAAATGCAAGTCAATTCTAGTACAAAAAACTCTGAACATACTAGAATTATACAGCTCATATAAAATATACAGCTGCATCAAATACAGAATCCATTTTCTACTTTTTTAAATAGGTGTTTTATCCACTAAGGCCTCTATCAAAGCCAAATAAAGACTGTAAGAATACACAGAGCCAACATAATACAGAAAATATCAAATCCAGCAATGCATTTAAAAGTAGGTCAAATGCACTGCCACTCATTCACTCAAAATGCAGCAGGAATACAAAAATTTCTCCTACCTTGTCAGTTATTTGTGGCAGCAAAATTGTTAGAGCTGCTAACTGCCTGACAGATTCTTCATTCCATTTCAAAAAGGATTTTAGAAAATCCACCTTCATCTAGTCAGGGCATGTAAAGATCAGTTTCATCTACATACCACACCTGATCTGAAACGGATAAGCCTTCTGCTTGGCTTCAGATTTAAATTTTCTTTCTAAAATGTGCCAACAGTGACTATTAGCTGCTGCAGAATTCTTTCAGGGGCCACCTATTCCATTTCTCCACCTCCCACTAGACCAAACATAATTCTCCATATTTATTATGGCAAGGAAACAGTAACAGGAAGGGCAAATAGAAAAGAATTAACTGTTATATTTGCTTTCCAACTTTGTTTTTCACTGAATAATCATCTAGAGCTTGACACTGAAAAGGGGTTGTACCTGAGTAATTTATTTGTAAAATTTTCAGTCACAGAGAGCTTTCTTCACCAAGACTGCCTGCCTGGATGATGATTGTCAATTACAGCTGAAGGGTATAGTTGTGTTTATTTTAGATAAAATGTGGTTTACAGGGTGCTTATGCATAGGGAAGCATGCTGTGGCTCACTGACCTAGGAACATTCTGGAGAAGGCCACGGGGAGGGGTGTGAGCTCAGCATGTGGACTGGAGCACTATAAGCATGTGATAAACAAACCCATATATGGGTTTGTTTAACTCTGATTGGTTAGAAGTAATATTATGTAAGTTGTTATAACTTGTTATATAAGCACCATGTGCTATAAAGTAGCAAGGGGAGGGGCTCCTGCTGGAGGGACTCTGCCTGATTTTTGTACCAGGGGCTCTCTTTTGTGCACATGTTGAATAAAGCTTTATTGAATTGAATTGAATCGCATTGGATCGAAGTCCCTGATTTCTACCAGCATCAGACTCACTGGGAACCCCAAATCCAACAGTTTCTTGGCGCAGCGAGCAGGGTGAGAAATATCCTTCAGGATCACGACCTACAATCAAATTAGAGGGTGAGATTGTTCATTTTTATTTGGTTGTGTGTCTCTGAACTTGACTGGTGACTCTCATACTTTTTGTAGTAAGCAAGTCTAGGTGCTGGGGAATTCAGGGAAATTTGTTGCAGTCTTAAGACATTGTACTTAGTGTGGGGGGCTGGCTAAGCTGTGAGTTCCTCTGACTAAGTGCTGTTGAAGTGGGAAATCAAAGAGGCTGTAAGGACCAACAGTTAGTGTAGGGGCAGGTATAGCCATAAGTACCTCTAGCTGATGTGTTGGCAGGCCCAGATCTCCTAACTGGACATTGTAATTGTGCAGATCAAATAAATTGGAGAAAGGATTAATCTGCTGATTGAGCATTTCAGTCTGGTGTGTTTTATTGGAATAAATTGTTTGTTAGTCTGTAAACAGAATTGTAGTTATAAATTTGGGAAGATGAAGGGATATAATGACCCACAATATGAAGAGTATATGGTTAGTGCTTTTATAAACTATTGTAGTAGTTGTAAGTTTATTAGCTTTCTTGTGGAAATATTTTGATATTTTTGGCTGTATGATTAAAATAAAGGATGACCACCCCCCATTACAGGCAGGCAAATTGATTTTGTGCATAAACCACAATATTTATCTGAGGAAGATGATGTCCTCAGTGTAGATGTAAGGTTGTTTGGCTGTAAAATCTGTCCTGTCTCAGTATGACAAGGCACTTGAAACAAGGATATCCAATACATGATGATTATCCAACTAAACATCCCTATTATGTTGCCTGTTGGTGTACAAGGTTAAAAAACAGCAAAGAGAAGGGTGAAATGGCTGGTATGTGTTTAATTGTTGATTATGAACAGCTGGTTAGAAAGAGTGATATGCTAAAAGGAAGGGTAGGAGAGTTTGGAAGCAGAGGTAGAAAAACTGCAAGCAGAAGCAAAAAAGTATAGAGAAGCAGACTTGCAGGGAAAGAGATCTTGTCCCTCAGCACCTTTGGACCCTACATATGGAACATGGGGCTATCAGTCTAGTTTCATGGCTCCAGTGAGAGTGCACACTGTCCCTAATCCTAATCAGGGGGAAGGGAACCCTGCTACTGTTAGTCGTCTAGAGCATACTCCTATAAGCCCATCTGATTTGCGGAGCATGTTAAAAGAATTGCCATCTTTGCAGCTTAATAACCCAAACCTACCCTTCTGGGAAAAGGTACAAGAGTGGATGGTAGAGGAGGCTTACATGCTTTTGATCACATAGTGTTTTCAGCCTTGGACATTAGCAAAATGGCTTTTGGTCTGTTCCTGTGCACCCTGACAGGATTGCTGGTTTGCATTTACTGTTAAATGGGCAACTATACCTTTTTCGCCTAAGCAAGGATTTGGAACTCACCTAGTTTGTTTCACAGGCCTGTAATGATGGCTGGCAAAGCTGCCAGACATGGTTCTTGTGTTGTACAGTTTGTTGATGATATTCTACTCAAAACAGTATCCAAAACGCACATGAAAACTTAGAAGTGTTCCTGCAAGCACTTGGCAGACAGTGGGGTAAAATGTAATGCAAAAGGCTCCAGATGCTACTCTGTGTAGATGCTATATTCATAAGGGGTTACTTGATTTAACTGTTGTACTGCATTGAGGCTATAATGCATGCCAAAACGACCAATTACGGTCAGGGTTATGAGTGAAGATTAGTTTTGGGCTTTCAATTTAGCTGACGAACTCAAATCCAATATTATTCAGAAAATTGTCCAGAATGCAATAATCTCCTGAAGGGTGCTGAAAGTGGACCACATGATGCAATTGAATGGACACTTGAATGTGAACAAGGCATTTACCACATTGAAATAGAGGCTAAGTAGTGCTGGGTGGGACTTCAAGCAGGCATTGGCCCTTTTAATTGTTGTACACGTGGAATGAGGGACATGCAGCAAAAAGTTAATGCAAAAACATGGGGTGGAAACTACCAGTAGCATAAACTCTTCTAAACTAGATGCTGTCAAGCAATGCCACCCATGCCCTCCAGGCAGTGGAAGGGCTTCTAAGGCCCTAAATGGGCCTTACCACTTATTGGTGCAGATGTAATATCAAGGGATACAAATCCTTTAACATCTTGTTCCCATGACAAATTGTTTGGGGCTTGGCCCCCATTGCAGCGATCAGCAAGTTGGCTATCCTGCACAGTCCGTTATGTGGCAAGATGACAGTCGTCATGTAATGCGGTACATCTGCAACAGAGCATCAGTCCCTAAACCCTGCCACCCTCATGCCTTTGCCCATTTCTGCCGACCTCAAATCCCAAATGTATTCAAGGAAGAGCCATGGACCTTCCATTGGTAATAAAACTGAAATACCTGATGCTCCTGCCTAACGTGCTGGTGGACTTCATTCTATGTTCAACGGTGAATGGACACACAGAATGGGAACAGTTTTACCAAGATGGGCAGCAGGTGGCTATGGCACTGCCCCAGGGTTGGGACTTTCCTACATCCATTAATTGCAGCATTGAAGCACGCATGTCAGAAGGGACATATGGCAGCATATGTTCAGAACATTTGGGGATACAGCGCCCAGTACCATACTACTCTTCTAAACTAGATGCTGTCGCTCACAAGCAAGCCACCGTGCCCAATCCAGGCAGTGGGGAAGGAGGTTCTATGGCCCTAAATCAGGCCTTACCACTTATTGGTGCACAGGATGTAAATATTGTTGTGCCTCAACGCTGTCCTTGCTATTTTAGGGCAGGAAGGGAAATCTTCAGCAGTCCATGGGCAAGATGGACTCGATGGGAAAACGAGTTTGCTAATGCCTTCAGTAATCTGCAAAAGACCCATCATTCTAATTGCCACCCTCAACCAGCCTCTCATAAACCCGCCATCATTTTTTGCCGTTAATCTCACAGGACCCCTGATTCAGCACCAAGGCAGAGAAGTGGTTATGGATGGATGCAGCCTGGGGATCAACTGTGTGGTGATAACACTAGAAAGGTCAGGAACACATTAGCCCAAATGGCTACTGGGAACTATGACACAAGGTGTATCACATGTAACTCCTGATGGAGCACAGAGGGCGATTCACCGTGGTCAAAAACCAGTTTGGTGCACCTAAGCGTCAAACGTGCAAAAGTGATTATATGAAGGTGTGTAGTGCGCTCAATGGGGAACAATAATCCCTACAGTAAAAGTGAGATGGACTCAGCAAAGACCATTCTTAGCAGTTTCTCCAGTGGCCAAATAGTTAAGTGTTCCCATCTGATATTTGCAGTTTAAAATTAATGTAGAAATTTTGTAGTCTATCTATGGATTGTTTAAGTGGTTTCTGAAACTTGAAAGTGTATTTAAGCCAGTGTGTCATCTTAATAATGCTGCAGTAGTTCTCAGTGTTTATTGATGTAATTACCTGGGGAGGAGCCACTGGATCAGTTGTAAATGCCATCACTCAAATCTAATACTAGGGACTGGGTTAAAATTTTGTTAGTAGCAGGAATGACAGTTTACTGTGGTAAAAGTGGGGTTCACATCTAATCAAGTTAGATATTACCTTAACTCAGCAACAGTTTGGTCAGGTCCTCACTGTTGTACTCAGCCATCTATTAAAAACTACTAAAATGTATGAGCAAGCATTGGTCTAGGCATGTGGAAAAATTGTGTTATCATCCTGGCATGGTAACATCCTGGTGTTCAACATGAAAGTTGCAGCCCTGCTAGGAGACTCACTCGTGCTACAAGTGCCATGTTGGGTGAGAGCTGTGGTTCTCGAGAACTGAATGTCTTCACCTTGGATGGTGGCAGGGGAGTGGTCCCTATCGATAACAGGGGTATGTTGAGATGGTCATTGCATCCTTGGAGGGGTGTTAATTCCTGAACTGGAGGCTCAGCCAGGGCACCCACTTCCATTCGCATGTCACAGACACCTGTGTAACATAAGGGCCGGAGATAACTATATGGCTTTCCCATGGGACCAATGTTCCATCCTGGGAGGATGGGTTTGTGTATGGGAAACCTGAATCAGGACAAGCCTTTATCTCAAATGTTGGGACCTGACTTAATGGTGCATGTAATGTAATTTAATGGATGATATAGCAGTGATGAAGTACTCCACTATCTGGTGTGGATGTAAGTGGTTAACTTTGGCAGGCAAGCCTTGCTTAAATATCTAGTTCTTCCTATTGTGTTAAGCCTTTAAAAGAAATATTATGAAAGAAGTGGTAGGGCAGTTACAGTGATTCAGTGGATAAAAGGGCTTGCCATTGTAAAAACAAAAAAAATGGAAATGGATTTGGGTTGTGTTCACGCACTAGCATGAGGACTTATTATTTATTGAAATATATTATGTATTAGTTTATTTTTGTTCCTAAAATTATAGTTAAGTGTTAATAAAGCTAATTATTGCTCCTAATAAATACAAGGAAAGTGGTGTTAGTGGGGTCTAAGAATTGTTCTTAGCCCAAAACCAAATGGGGGAGCTGAAGGGATATAGTTGTGTTTATTTTAGATAAATGTGGTTTACAGGGTGCTTATGCATAGGGAAGCATGCTGTGGCTCACTGACCTAGGAACATTCTGGAGAAGGCCACGGGAGGGGGTGTGAGCTCAGCATGTGGACTGGAAGCACTATAAGCATGTGATAAACAAACCCATATATGGGTTTTGTTTAACTCTGATTGGTTAGAAGTTCATATATGTAAGTTGTTATATAACTTGTTATATAAGCACCACGTGCTATAAAGTAGCAAGGGGAGGGGCTCCTGGCTGGAGGGACTCTGCCTGATTCTTTGTACCAGGGGCTCTCTTTTGTGCACATGTTGAATAAAGCTTTATTGAATTTAATTGAATCGCATTGGATCGAAGTCCCCTGATTTCTACCCAGCATCAGACTCACTGGGAACCCCCAAATCCCAACACTACATTCAGAATGGTCTTTCCAATTTGGCATTGTATTTTGTTTACCGAGGACCAAATTGTTGCATTTAATTAGTGTAACAAGTTGGGAATGGTGCAGCCTGCTTCTTCCAGTGCAAGATGGGAAGAGGATAGACCATGGTCCCATCTCTTGTCTGCCTCCTTGGGGTGACATGAACCCTTGTGGGTTCAATGAGGGAGGAGTTTCTGCACTCCGCCCAGAGAAGAGGTTGTAATTGTGAATGTCTCTTGATACACTGTGAAATAGGGAAGGATCCTTGTACAATCCTCTTCCCCCAACACTCCCAAGTAATGGCCTTTCCCAGTATGACTCTGATTCTGTAAACAAAATAGAATGAACTGGTTCTTGCTTAGAAATCAATGACTAAATCAACGTACATAAAACCCAATCTCTCATTCGCAGTGAGTACAGTTAACAATTCCTGCCCTACACATGCCACCATTTCAATTGTTTAGCTAATAGGGACCCATCTCTACTAACACCAATTAAGAATTTTCAAAATATTAAACTCCAGCTGTTTGCATCTAATAATCCATTGCAAAACTATACACTGCATATGTGAGATCACATATTATCTTCTGTTGTTTAAAAACTCACCTCTTCTTTCTCTGCACCCTGTTTTGACTCTTGTCAAATTTAGGGCCCAATCCAATTCTCATTGACTTCTATGGGAGTTACATCTGTCCTTTGGGTTGTGTTCTCTTTCTGTTCTTCTTTCTGTAAAGTGCTGTGCATATTTATAGTGCTATATAATAAAAATAATGAATAATAATACTCCTTTTCCATGTGAAGGTTGTTGCCATTGTCCCCTGGGTACCTGGATTCCTGGGAGCTAAAGAAGTACCTTACAGAACTAAAAGGCCAAGAATAATTAAAGAAGAACAGCACTTCTTGTATCAAAACTAGCCGTCCTTCCAGGGCCGGCTCTAGGCACCAGCAAACTAAGCATGTGCTTGGGGCGGCACATTTTCAGGGGTGGCATTCCGGCAATTTTTTTTTTGGTGCTTCAGACGGCAAAAGCCTAGAGCCAGCCCTGGCAGCAGCAGCACGTCGTGAACAGGGAGTGCCCTGGGGCCACTGCGGTTCGCACCGTGGGGGAGCAGCACCTGCACCTTGTGGCTGGGCTGGGCAGGCTCCGAGCGGGGGACACTCAGGCTGTGGGCTGCCCTGCGGGGCACACAGATCCATCTGCAGGTGCCACAGGGCAGCTGCCCCCCCAGTGTTGCAGCCAGGGCTGGGCGAAGCGGCTCTAACCACCCAGAATCAGCAGCAGCAGCAGTGGCGTCATAGAGGGCAGGGTGTTGCCAGGCAGGGCCTGTGTCCTGCTCTCTGGGGCTCCGCTCCCTCTGGGCCTGCTCTGCCCTGGCTCCTCAGCCTCCTGCTGGGCCCGTCCCCTGGCTCTGCCCTCCCGGGTCTTGACCGGTTCTGGAGGCCGGAGCCCCAGCTGGAGGGACCCTGGGCTGAGGCATGGCCCGAGAGGCCCACTGCTTACCCCGAGTCTGCCAGTGCCGGACCAGCTGGAGGCAAGTGGGGAGTGGGCAGAGTCAGCAGTGGTGAGGGGGAGCTCAGGGCTGGGGTGGCAGGGAGTACGGGTAGGGAGGGAGAGCCCAGTATTGGGGTGGCAGGGGGTGCGGGTGGGAGAGGGCATTGGTGCAGGGGGTGAGAGCCCAGGACTGGGGTGGGGGACGGCCAAAAATTTTTTTGCTTGGGGTGGCAAAAAACCTAGAGCTGGCCCTGCATCCTTCCTTTACTCCTTAGCAAATGATGCCGTTTTTTATGTATGCACAAATTCCACCTCAGCCCATTACTCTTTATTTAGAGGACATAACACATAGCATCAGTCCTAAAGACCACAGGAACAGTCAGGTATCACCTGTAATAATATTAGGGGTTGGTCTTTCAAACTTAAAATACGCAGTCATCCACAACAGCTACTCTTCTGAACAGCTATCATCTTTACCAATCCGCCCCAAATTATTTTCTGACAACACAGTCAAAGAACAAGCACATGTCTTTCCATCTTCTCAGAGGTCTAAGCAATTCCTATGGCTGGTACTATCCCTGATGTTCACTGTTGTATACACAGCTCCATCAGGTGCCCCCTGGGAACAAAGCTCTCACACTAAGCTATAGGCATACCTCTCTTTTGTTTCTTCCATCTCTCCCGCCAACAAAATCCCCACTGATATAAAATCCTCATTCAAAGGGGACACATCTCCCTAATTTACACTCCAATTAGAACATGTGCTGTCATTATAGTAATCCAATTTCAACACCAGTGAGAATACACAGAGAATCCAGATAGCAGGCTTCAAAGAAAATGGTAAGAAGACACACCAGGTGGGTCTAACTTCAAACCTGCACACACAAATGTGTGCACACAAACAAGCATGCTTATATGTATATTAACACATTGAGTATTTAGACTCCAAATCTCATCTCTCCTTGGTGTACCAAGGATTTACATGAGTAACTTCCATTAAGGCTACTCAGTAAAGAAATTAGCTAGTAATAAACAAATTCAGCATTTATTTTAATAGTGAAAAATACAGTTTTGATGCTGGCTGGCACCTGTGCAGTGCCCCTCCTGATGTGAAATAGGTTGTGAGCCTCAGAGAAAAAGGTCTGTATACATGTAATGTATTTTTAACATTAGGGTAAATACTATTTATCCCCCCTCACAGCTGTTGTTTGCAAGAACATTTTTTTATAAGCCACCATTCTGTTTGTGACCTACAGTACCAGGCATATCAGGCAGGGCAAGTGATCAAAAAATATCATATGTTGCTTTCCTCCCAGTTTGTTTGGAGCACATTAGTTAGTGTCATTAGAATGATTTATAATACATCTCTACAGGTCTCCACAGCATCAAAAGCCTTACCTTCCCTTCCCAAATTTTGCCCCTTAACATGTCCATACTTTGACAGGACTCTCAAGGGGCTGTTTAGGAAGAAGTGAACAATAAAGGATCTGGACATGCCTTTCAACTGTCTCTCATTATAAAGGATGTCTCCTGTGGTATTATCTTGATTTACCACATCCACCCTCTTGTTTTTCACATTTTATTATTTTACATTATTCTTGACAGAACACACAATTTTCTGATGTACATGTGGTATTTCTCCAGTGGACAAAGTCATTCCCTAGATAGATTCTTCAATCCAACTTGAAAAGACACAAGTGACCAAATGTACAGCAGAATTTTTGACCACCAAATGGGTCCTGTCAAGACTGCTCTTCCCTTCCTCAGTAGCAAATGTCATGACACTTACCATGAAGAGCTATACTTAGAGGATTGCAGCTGACAGGCACCTGCTTGAAATAAAACTGATTCTCACACAAGCTTCATTAAAGTAAAAAGTTGTTTCCAGATAGAGCAAACTATAAACTACCAACAGATTTTTAAATAAATGTTTTACTGATACTTAGATGAGATTCACCACTGCAGTATCGGAGCACCTATTCTTGTGTAGTGTTATTATTCCCCATTTACTAATGAGGAAACTGAGGCACAGAGAAGTTATATCTCTTGCCCAGATCACATAAGGAGTCTGTGAAATAACAAAAATAAAGCCATGTTTCCTGATTCCTTGGACTGTGCCTTAACCACAAGCTCATCCTTCATCCCCTGAAATTGTCCTCAAAAGATACCTGTCATAAACAGGACAATAGTAAGAAAACAACATTACTGATGCAATGACAGTAACACAGTACAGAACATAAGTGGAACATGTAAGAAACTGCCATCAGCCATTAGAGAAATGCTACGTGTAAGTACAAATAATTGCCTGTCCTCCAAGTGGACAAGGTCAGCCTCTATTAGATGTTTGCAGTGTTGCTGTAGCTGCAATGATCCCAGGATATTAGAGTGACATAGCGGGTGAGTTAATATCTTTTATTGGACCAACTTCTGTGGGTGAGAGAGACAAACTTTTGAGCTAGAATTAGATAGATAGACAGATAGAATACTACAAACTAACCAACAGTGTAGGCATTACTTTTCAAAACTAGAAGCTATAGCAGTCTTGCCTAACAGTGCATCTGTAGAGGCACGTCTCTGTTCATTCACATTTAGTAGAAGTGTTTGTGAAGGACCAAATGGAAACAATGAAAATCTTTTCTTGTGAAGTACTTTCCCTCTCAACACAATGGATTCATGTGCTCCTTATAGAGTATATTTATGACCTTCCTTCAAGCTCAGAGCACATGTAAAAACCTAACCTATGACAGTAGCACATTTTGTGTGGGCCTTACATCTGATATTTCTTTGGACAACTTTCAGACACTTGGAAATCTTATGTTTTATTCAGATCGAATTTATTATACCTTCTTATATCCAAATTGTGAAGACATCCATCAGCCTCATTGGAGGTAAAGGGTTGTTGGGAAGGACAAGCTCTTGATTCTGATGGAATTCAGTGGGGTATGTGTGAACAAAAGATGATACTGAAGATAGGACAGCATTGTGCTTACTGAAAAGTAAAACAGGGGGCTTGTAAGCAAGGGCTGTTAGTTCACAGAATCACAGAATATTAGGGCTGGAAGATGTCCAGAGGTCATCTAGCCTAATCCCCTGCTCAAAGCAGGACCAACACCAACTAAATCATCCCAGCTAGGGCTTTGTCAAGCCAGGCCTTAAAAAACTCTGAGGATGGAGATGCCACCACCTCCCTAGGTAACCAATTCCAGTGCTTCACCACCCTCCTAGTGAAATAGTGTTTCCTAATATCTAACCTAGACCTTGCCCTTGGTGAATCCATGTTGACTGTTCCTGATCACCTTCCTCTTCTCCAAGTGCTTCAAAATGGTTTCCTTGAGGACCTGCTCCATGATTTTGCCAGGGACTGAAGTGAGGCTGAGTGGTCTGTAGTTCCCAGGGTTTTCTTTCTTCCCTTTTTAAAATGTGGGCACTATATTTACTCATAGTTCAGAAACCCAGAGAGCAGAAATAATTACTACCAAAAAAAGTGATCTATAGGTTAAAAATGCAAATAGGACTTCCATCTTAGACTCAAAGGGAAGATTGTACAGAGCCTGGAATATGAGATTCAGCCTCCAGGTAGGACCACCTAGAGATAATGTAAGTTTTTATGTCACTCATTTTGTGTCCTTCTCTGAAATTTTGAGCCCAGTTGATCACGATCCTGCCCCTTGCGCTGTCATTAACTCTAGTGCAGAGTGGATATGAAATGCTTCCATTCTGATTTGAAATCATTTTACACCCACTTTGCACTTCTTTTGCAGTGTGTAAATGATTGCATGAGGTGTTGAGTAGCAATGAATCAGGCTCACCTGCACCAACTGGATCACAGCAAGCTGAGAGATGGATGTAATCACTGCTGTATTGTAATGCTGCCACTGCCATTATACTCAGACCACAGTGTGAAGCAGAGAAGGTTAAAAACAACACTCCCCATAGACTGTCATGAGCCTAGCTGTTAGAGAATATAGGCAATGCTTTTAAAACTACTGCTATCCTATTAGTTGTAATAGAATATGTGAACAAGAATGTTAAATCCACTTCTTAGCCCATGTAAAAATATAAATAAACAGTAATTTAGGGCTTTTGAAGGGGAGCCATGAATTCTAAGATTTACCTCAACAAAAACAAAAAACAAAATCCAAAACAAAACGCTGTCAATAAATCCCAGCTACTTTGAAAAAGAATTGCCAGCCACTAGATTTCGGAATACTTGCCCAGCTATGTTCTAGAGTGCCTGCAGATGGGTTGGATATGACAAAATAAAAGCAAAGTTTGTAAAACTTAAACTATTTGCCAACAACCCGTTCCTATAGAACTTACTCACAATGCCTGCTACTACTAGAAGTCGCTTCTACTCCTACTGAACAACAGTAATAAATTAATAATATTTATCAATTCAAGAACATTTTTCATCTGTCGAGCTTGAAGAACTTTATTAAGGCGGATAAGTATCATTATTCCCATTTTACATATGAAGAAACTGAGACACAGAAAAGCCACAATTTTCAAAAGCTTGGGTAGGTACCTCTAACCATCTGGGTGCCCAGCAAGGGGCTCAAATGGGAGCTGGCAACTAGTGGATTTTCCAAACTGGAATATGGCCGTTCCAGTATTTTTGAGAGCCCAGCACCCTGATCATTCCAAGAATGGGTGAAGGGCCTGGTCTGGAGAAACAGTGCACAAACAGCATTCTCAAAAGCATCAAGGTATTCTCAAGAACTGTTCCAGGCCCTCGAAAATTAGTAGTTCCTGAGGCAGTAGTGTGCCAGGAGGCAAAAGTTAAAGAAATGTCCAGTGAGAGACAGGCGGTGGAAAGGGACTGGAGGGAGTTGGTTTGAGTAGAATGGAGAGTAGAGGCTGCAGTGCAGCATCTGACTATGCTGTGGAGATATGGGAATGCAGGGGAAAGAGACGGCAGGCAAGAAAGGCCAAAAGGAAAAGGCACACTTCACCTTCCTGACAAGATCTACGAGCCTTAAAAGAACTTCCTTCTCCTCACTGAGGCACAAGGTCATACAGAGGCACAGTTACTCTTGAAGCCAAATATCACCTTTGTAATGAGTTGAAGGGGGAGCTAGAGAGGCTGATCCAGTGAAGCGAAATCCTCTCTGTCCCAGTCAGGTTCGCCATTGTATTCACCATCCTTCCACCATATCCTTACACAGGGCCATCACAGACTCTGCCAACCTCAGCCAGTCAGCTGCTTCTGTATGCCTAGATGACTTCCTAAAATGCTCAATTGTGCAGTTAATGACAACAGGCCTGACTGACCACTGAATTACTTCAGTGGAGGTACACACCGGCATAAAACTTGAGCTGGCACTGATGAATGAGGCCCCACATTAGTTTCCTTCTAGACAGCCAGAAAGTCAATACAACTATAAAAAGTTATATTTAAAAGTTAAACACTTAAGATATCATTTTTAAAGGCATAACATTTAATTTCAGACTGCTTTCATACATTGGGATTTCTATACTTCCCCTTTCCTTCTCTCTCCAATACAATATTAGATGAAGCTGTCAAAACATTTTCTTAGCCACAAACTCTTTGTGAAAGCCACAAGAACAATTTGAAATGATCTTGCAGGACCTTGGACTGATTGGGAACCTGAAAAATCAATAATTTATCTACAACTTAAGCAGAACCCCTTTGAAATAATCTTTATTTAAAGATGCAAACCTGGCCTGAGCGTCCAACATTAACAGTGTGAATACTTTTCTAAAATATTTGCCTCTTCTCAATTTCCCCTTTCCTCAATCTATATGAAATATATGTAAAAATTAACTCATTAAAAAAGACATACAGAACTGACTGTACACAGTACAAATGATAAAACTGTCTTCTTACCCTCTTCTGTCATTTATTGTCTATTCCATACAATAGCTATATCAAAACATAATGCAAACACATGTATTGTAGAATAAAAGATAAACAAATGCCACTGCTGTTACCTTAGGCTGGATTCTTCTGTTTCTTCTCATTTGTAAACAACACTCATTGAAGAAGCTGAGACCACAACAGTTTTTGCCACTCCCTTCTCCCCCCATACTGGCAATTCTCCATGTTTTAAAGCTGTCTCCACAACATTTTTCACTTCTAACATTTAAATCCCATACTATCATTTGTCAATCCAAATCTGTCAACAGCCTCATCCCTACAACTAATAATTTGACCACTTTTACAGCAGAGTTCTTTGGTATCAATTATATATTCCTTTACTACAGTTCCTCAGCAGTGCCATGAACCAAATATCCAACACAACTGTGAACTTTAGCATATTTGCTGAGGTGCTAGGAAGTCTTTGAGGATTTAGTGCCAGCACAACATGTTCATCAATTAGGCTCAGCATGATTGCAAAATAGTCCCTCGAGATGCAAGGTGCATCAATTTCTTTCCATTTTTTTTTTTAAAAAGCATCCTTAGCTTTGGCTCTACTGCTGTAAACAAAAACTCCTTGATTCATAGTTTCAAATAATTTATCACCCCCCTCCAGCATCCCATCTATCACTTCCCACTTGCCCTTAAAACAGAAAATTGAAATGACTGCTTTTCAGTAGTCCCGCTTCTGCTTATGGTTTAATCTTCCACCAGCCTTGACAGCCTTTTAGGCTTTCCATTAGCAAAACAAATGCTTGCAGAGAGCGAGCAGCTTAGGTTTGGAATACTAAGGAAACAGACTTCCGTGATCTTTTATTCAGTACTTATAGCAAATCTCTGAGATCTATTTTTATATTCTCAGCAGGATCCAGCAGGGAATAACTATCAGTCTCAGTTCATCTTGTCCCTATATTTTCCTTCTGAAGATGATAACAGCAAATTTTATAAGGCGACGATGCATGGACAAGGTCTTTTTAAAAAAAACAAACAAAAAAAGGTAACAGCAACACAAATAATATGACTCTGAGCTCATTTCTAGGTTAGATTAAAAACAAAATATCCAAGTCACATTGACAGTCTTTGTGAAATGTTGCAATTGGAGCTATCAAAATATTCCATTCAAAACTTTATTTTTTTCAACAAAAAATGGCCTTTTGTCAAAAATGAAAATTTTCATAGAATATTTTTTTCAAAATGTTATGCTCTTTTGATGAAAAAATGAAACCCCCAAAACAAGAAAATTGTTTGTTTTGTTTTCCCCCCGTCTTTTCCCTTTTTACTTCCCCCTTTTGCAATGGAAAAAATCAAAGAAAGGGAAGTGGGGAAGGGAAAAAAGAAAAATGATGAGAATAGGGAGTGAAAGGAGGGAAAATCCAAAATCTGAAAACCAAAACATTACTATTTACTATTATAAAAAATTGAAGTATTCCAAGAAAATTATTTTTTCAACATTTTTTCCATAAAACAAATTTAGAATTTTTTTGACAGGTGGAATCTCAAACCATGCAAAACATTTTAGAAGATTAGAAATCTAGTTACTTTACATTACTGAAAAGTTACTAATGAAAAAAAACAAATGCAATGACATACGCTATAAGGTCCAAAATAAAGACCAGATTCCACCTATCAATACACATGTTGCTCCAGTTGAAGTCAGTGGGTGCTTGGTGCCACAAAAAATAGTAATTGGGGTTTGAAAGAGGTCAGGAAAACAGCTGGGAAAAATGGGGAAAAAATGAATGATCCAAAAAGATAAAGTGCCTGTCCCAATAAGGATCTAAGTATTTCATTGTAAAGACACAATTGAAATAAGTATTTTGAGTTGACAGGCAGTTTGATAGAATTTTTGCTTTTGAGATTGTCTCAAGCTTGAGACAGCCTTGAGTTTGAGAACATTTTGAGCCTATAGCTGACCAAGAAAATGTTGAAACAGCCAGGGGGCCTCAGTTAAGGAAAGCTGTTGCCTAGGAGGTTTGAGCTAATGACATCTGTGTCTAAGAGCCAATAATCCAGAAGCCTTCAGATGAAAAACTAAGACTTGCAAAAGCAGAACAGAAGAACACAAAGTTTCTTTTTCCCTATTTATCATCAGAACTTGACAGAGGAAGCTGCTCTGCCTCTGCCAGAATGAACTGTGATATGATTCTCTCACACAGGACAATGATGAAGATAACTGTTTGGCTATCTGTTTAAAGCCCTCTTTAGCCAACTCCAGATAGAACCATGAAGATTCTCCAGAGTTGAGTACAGTAAAGAAGAACCTCTGGGATGTGCACATAGTTGTGGTAAGAATGTTGGCAGGACAGTAGACTCACTAAAGTGGAATTCTGTCACTGTCTTGGAGAAGAATCTTGGATGACTGTAACACCATATTTAGTATAAGGTGGATCAATCAATAGGGCTTGAAGCAAACTGACTCTATGCAGGCCCTCTCAGAGCTCCAGAAGGCCCGGGCCACTTCCAGCTTTTGAGGCTCCTAGCCATAATAAAAATAACAAATGATGACACATGGTCTAATCTTGTGCCATCAGAACCAATATATTTTTAATAATATTTATGAACATTTTAAACTCTTTAATATGACAATATCTATACCGGTTAACAAAAAAAATAATGTCTTTTACCAAATCGCATCTCTTATTTGCTTAAATTTGCAGCTCTAAGTTGAGAGGGTATGTCACATTTTGGTCAGATACAGACATGCATAAAAAATAAATTGTGAAACTTATCAAATGCCAAAAAATTAATAAGTGTCTAAATTTGAGATTCCCTTTGAGCTTGAGGCCTAGGCCAAATACCCCTCCTGGCCCCGCCTCTATGAGCTCAATTCACTAACACCAGGAGATTAACCTTCCACGAAAGAAATCTGAACTCACACCTACTAGGTGGTTCAAAAGGAGCTTTTGACAGTCTGGGTAGGTTCACATTAATTTTCCATGACACAAAACATTTCTAAGTAGGATGTTTCAAAAGTGTCAAATTCTGTATGAATCTGACAACAAGATGCTGCTGAAACTCTGGTGTACCTTTGACTACCTCATGATAGGTTGTAACATCTGTCAGATGAACCCAGATGGAATTAATCTATAGTTTCAGACTATTGATCAAAATGGTTAAATAGATTTTTTGGGGGGGTGGGTAAGTCAAAGAGTCTACATGGACTTGTTTGTACCATATCAGAAACTCTATCATATGACAATGTGTAGTGGGGCGGATTGCCCCACTCCCTGTGAGAATGGGCTGGGGGAGGCCAGGGAGCCTGCACACCCAGGAGCCAATTGTAGACAGCCAATCAGGGCCAGGCTCAGAGGTATATAAAGGCTGCCCAGAGCAGGAGCAGTCAGTCTGTCCCAGGCCTTTGAAGGGAGAAGGTCAGTCTCCAAGGGGGAGACTAGCACTGTGGACAGTGCAGTGCTGGGCAGGCTCAGGGAGGCTAGAAGGCTCTAGCCCCTAGCCCCCGGGTTCCGGCCCTGAGGGGAAGGGCCTAGCGGGTGCAAGGGGCCGTAGGGGAAGCGGCCCAGGGAAACAGACTGAGGAGGAAAAGGAGGAGGACAGCGAGGCTAACGCCAGAGGGTCCCTGGGCCTGGACCCAGAGTAGAGGGCGGGCCTGGGTCCCCCCCACCCCTTCCTCCTTGCAGTACGTCCAGTCACTGGCCATTACAGACCACGCCAGATCCCTGCCAAGAGGGATTAGACTCTGATGGCGGGTGGTTGCACATGAAGGCTTGACTGGAGGACTGCTGACGATCGATCCCCGGAAGGGGGTGCAGATGGACTAAGAGGCACTGCCGGAGGGCAGAGGCCTCGAAGAGGACGCCGCCGAGCAGGGAGCAACGCGGGTCCAGAGACACCAACAGAGGGCAGAACAATGGACGGGATACCACCAGGAGGGGGCGCTCCACTGGACAGAGCTAATTCCCAGAGTTACCAGCAGGAGGTGCCGGGTGGTGAGTCCCCACCCGTTTACAAATGACATAACATCATATTTTGCTGTAACTGAAATAATTCCCAATAGGAAAATAATGGGAGCTGCTGGGTGGTGAGCACTTCTGAAAATCCTACCACTTCATTGCCTAAATGGGAACGGACATGTTCTGAAAATCTAACTCAGTATGACTTGCCATGGTCACACAGCAAATTAGAGCCAGAGTTGGGAATAGAATCCAGAGCTCCTGACTCCCAGTCAGCTCCATCCCTAAGGCCAATGTTTTCCAAACTTTTGAAAGCTGAGCCACCCCTTCAGGAAATCTATGCCGCTTGTCACCCTGTAACCAAATGTTGGTAGGACAAACCATGCCCAAGTAGGGCTGAGAAACTGTGGCTGTACTGCGGATCCCAGGAACTCTAAGGGACTGCTTTCAAACTAGAATATCTACCTTATGCCCAGCCAGAATATGGAAAGTTTTAAAGGGGTGCTGTCAATTTAAATTGTATATACTTTAAACAAACATATTTCTATTATTATATTATCACCTTAGTTTATTAAAAATGAAATATTTTTAAAATTCAATATACATATCACTGCTTATTCTCTGTTTCCTTTTGCATTTAGCCCAAGGTGGAAAATAAAAAGAAATTAAGTTAGTGTCATATTCGTTTCTGGTCATTTTCACTTGCACATTGTTAAGGTCCAGTCTAAAACCCATTGAAATCAATGGAAGAACTCCCACTGACATCAATGTTTGTGTTTCAAATACTGCAGAGGAAAGCTTATTTGTTTAAAATACAAGTTTTCATTAGATTAAAAAATGACATACATTTTCTATTGGTCTTTGGTTTTATAAAAAAAATTGTGTTTAGACAATTTAAAATTTGGGACAAATCTCAGTTGATTATGTCCTTTTAAGCTATGTATAATCTCAGAGAACCAGATTCTGCTCTAAATCACACCTGTGTAAATCCACAATATCTTCACTAAAGCCAAACGGGTTACTCTGGATTTAAACCAATGTAACTGAGAGTAGAATTGGCCCACTGATCTCCCATTTTCTCTAACCTTCTCAAGTAGGTACTTCTGATTTGTCTGCAGCAAGATTCCTTTTTTGATTTTGTATATCGGGTAATTGTCTTCATTGATATAAGACTTTATCTGATTCTGTCTTTGGACTGCAGGTGTCTGGTCTAGTAGAGACTGTAATGAGAACAGATCACACTATTTTGTATCTGTATCTCTATGCATATATTTCAAAGTTATTAAATGAACAAAAACAAGTTGTTTTACTTTTGAGGGAATGTGCTTCTTCTGTATGGATAAGCGACAGAAGTAAGGCTCTTATGGTTGGTCATGTATCCAGTGAATTATTGTGTATAGTTGTTATAATTTCATTGCTTACCAAGGATACTTCAATACAGTCTGTCTCACTTGATGGGTTTTGATCTGTTTTTCCTTTGCATACTGAATGACACACATCTCCCCTAGGAGTCCTTCCTGTTGGATGGAATATCAATACAGAGGGCACTAAATTCATTAGAACAACGTGAAATAATAGTGCACTCAAGTTACACAGGGAATCATATCAAACTCATTTCTCTGGTAGGTGGGTAGCTATATGTACTCATGTCTGAAAGCAGTAACCAGGGGATTTTATTACTATATAACTGTTCTTCCTCTACCAGTTCCCTGACTACTGTCTGCTAATCCCTCTTGTCAAGTCATGTCTCAAATGAGGTTGTAAGTGCTTCCGGGCAGAGACTGCATCTTTCTATTTATACTGTAAAACACCTAGCACACTTTTGGGTGATGCAAAAACAATTAATAAAATAATTATAATTAATAAAGTAATAGTGGTAGGGTTCGTAAAAATACATGGTGGAATAAGGAATGCACACACAAGTAATTCAGATACATTCAGTGTATTATGGCCTATACTGCATTTGATTTGCTGTCCAAGTTTCTTGAGTTTTTATTTAATTTCACTTATTATGATTGATTGGAGTTATTATGTATTCTCTGAATTACAGTGGCACTTTTGCTAGTTGCTATATTGACATTAAGCAAAGTCCCTGCCCAATAAAATTTACAATCTCACGTACAAATGAAAGGATGAGGTAAACAGAAGGGTGGGATGGGGAGGATGATGAGGTAATAATGAAACAATTAAGTTTTTCATAGTAAGACGCAATCACGTCTTACTGCATGCATAGCCATGGTTGATTGGTAGGGTTTTGTAGCAAGAAGCATTTTGAGAAAGTTATTGAATGGTCAGATTTAATAATAGAGATAACATTTTCAAAATAGTCCGGCTAAGCTACAAATGTAAAGCTTGAGCAAAGTAGATAATTAAGCACCAATTCATAGTGAACAACAGGAAACTGCAAAGTATACATGCAAAAACCTGAAAATATTAATCTTTCATATCCTATTACACCTCAAGAACTGGAGGAAATCAAGGTTCAACCAACAAAACAAATCAGGGATTGCATTTCTTGGCAATCGTATCATGGCTGGTATGGCCATATGAGGTGCAAGATACATGGCAAATGTAGTTTAAATTAATGGACAGATACAATAGTCAGATTTGAATATGCAGTCGGACTGTGTAATTATTATTAAGAAATAGAATGTATATGTAGAGAAAAATAAAGACAGTTGTACTCATATGTTTTTTCTTTATATCTAAAACTAAGTTCTATGGGGGAAGTAACATGCTTATATAATGCAAGTTCGATACAAACAAATGTAGAGCAACACAGAGAGGCCCAAGAGGACTTAGCAATTATGGACTCATGGAGTAATTTAAACAGCTAAGGAAAGGAGTGAAGGAAACAAAGGAAAAATAATTTGGGATATTTTCGCCTATATTTAGTTTTTTTTTAAATATTCCCTATAATGCATTAAAAATTATTTTAAAAGCACTGGCCAATCCCAGATCCAGCTTTCCCGTGACTTTTGAATCTAGCAGTTTCAGCCTTAGCTTCGTCCAAAGCCTCTGTATCTAATACTTCTGATCTTGGGATGAAGCCACTGTCAGCTCCAAGCTAAGTGACAATGAATAGCAATAAAGAGACAAGATAGGTGAGGTGATATATTTTATTGGACCAACTTCTGTTGATGAGAAAGACTAGGTTTTGAGCCACTCAGAGCTCTTCTGCCTGTCTGGGAAAGACACTCAGGGCTTGCCTACACTTAAAACCCTATAGTGGCACAGCTGCACCACTGTAGTGCTTCAGTGTAGACACTACCTACGCTGATGGGTGAGGGGTTTCTCCAGTCAGAGTAAGTAATCCACCTCCTGAAGAGGTGGTACCTAGGTTGACAGAAGAAATGTTCCATCACCCTAGTGCTGTCTATGTGGGGATTTTGTTTGGCTAAGTAAGTATGCCAGTCAGGAGTGTGGATTTTTTATACCCCTGATTGACACAGTTAAACCAACCTAATTTCCTAGTGCAAGCCAGGCTAAGAATGTCAGAGCTAAATACACAGTGGAATAGATTGTTTAGCATAAATAGTTAACACATGTTCTGAGGGATCATTCAAGGCGAAGTGGCCTGTTAACACCTCTACAATCACAGGACAAAAAAAGGGGGGTGAGGGGGAATTAGGGAGTAGCTCTATGTAGCTTGAAAAGTTGTCTCTTTCACCAACAGAATTTAGTCCAGTAATAGATATTACCTTACCCATCTTGTTGCTCTGATATCCTGGAAGCAACACAGCTACATCATCACTGCAAACAATGAATAGCAGTGTTCCTTAATAATGTTATGTTCTGTGCCCATTCAAGATCAATGCATTTCCACCTGGGCCACTCCCTTTAAAGGAATATTGCTTAATTAAGAGACAACATAATTAAAAATCAAACAGAAAGCTTCAGCTGCGTCAAAAGTACCAGAATAAATATTCTGTGTTATAAAATTACTATCTACACTTAAGGCCTTTTCTTTATTGTGGATCTTTTCCACGGGTGGATGGCTGTGTACTCTGACTGTTATACTGCCTTCTCTTGTTCAAGGAGTAGGTTAGTATGGACTGGGGTAGGGTGACTGTCACTGCCTCTTGCGGTGGTCTCTTGAGGAGCCTCAGCATCTCCTGACTGACCATCCTTAGTTTGCTCTCAGTCAGGTCAGTTCCTGGACCCCCACCTTCAATTAAGCCTGTCAGTCCTTCACTTTTTGGGCTTGCAGTCTCTTTCAGTCTCCTGACTGTTTTATTGGAGGCAGCCCGGTGCTCAGCTGTAGCCACCTTGCTGTCCCAGACCCTTCTGACTCCCTTACCCTCTCTGTACTCTTGCCTTTATAACCTCTATCCGTGCTTGGCAGCTCTACCTACATGGGATTGTGATCAAGCTGCTTGCTTGTAAACAGGACAGACTCTCCTCTCCCCTCTATGTTCAATATGGGGTTTGTAGACCCAATTACAGTGAAGTTCCAGTAAGTGCCCATCAAGGTTTCTTATTCTGAGCATGCAAAGAAAAAAAATCACAAAAATGAGCCATGCAATGGAAATGTATGATGGAGGTTAGGCTGCACCCACAGATGTAAAAATGAAAAAGTAGTTTGACTTCTCCCTCATTCCTTTTTTTCCTGCCTCGGAAATCATCAAGTGACAGTATGGTGACATAGTCAAATACTTTGGCTTGGTTTTAAAGAACTGGATAATTTTGTGACCAAATTTTGTGGCAATACAAGCTAAAAGTTAAGCAAAGGGAAGCTCCCACACTTCCAGGACTGCACAATTTGCCAAGTGTGTCATGGGGGGAATTGGTCACTTTCCTTGGAAGTGTAATTTATTAACCACTGCCAAGGGTAGAAAGCAGAGCAGATGAATTAGTAATCTGATATGGAAAATTCTATGTTCCTAACTCTTCTGTGTCTAGAAGAACATGTTTACAGTAAAGTACACTTTTCCACAGAGAGTTATATTCCCCAGTCACTATGAAACTGCTTACCTTGAGAGGAAAACTTAAGAAAGCAAGGGATAGAATTTTCTCAGTAACTGGCTCACTATGGAACTCATTGAAGAGATTAGAAATACCACAAATCTCACCACTTGCAGAACAAAGCATAAAACATGTTTTACCAACTAAAGAAGATGATTCGCTAGGCTGCCTCAGGGGAAGAAAGAAGTAAATCACTGCATGTGGGCCTTTGTATTGTGGTGATAATTTTTGTTAGGTTCTCCCACGCTATGGTGAGACCTACTGATTAGGTTTTTTTCTTAAAATTAAAAATATATTGAGTCATTTAAAATGGGGCAAAAGTAGAACTTCACACAAAATGGACTTTGCAAAGAAATATAAGAAAATGAAAAAGATTAATTTTTGTTCCTAGAAGCCTTGACAGATATGAATTGAGAGAAAAACTCAATGATAGAAGCAAGAGAACAGACAATTAATCCTGGCTGTCTTTTCTCCCCCTCCCATCACACACACAAAAGAAGATGAAGTGCTATGTGGAAACTCTTGGTAAATTGAAGTTGGCTCAAAATTGACAAGGAAGGCTACAGCAAATTGCATTAATAGAGACATAAACCTGAAGGACAGCACATTCAGCACAGCAATCAGTCACTTTTAAGTAGGACATTGTATTGTTTTGAAACTTACATTTTATTTTTGTTATCAACAAAGCATGTGAAGAGCTAAGCTACAGAACAGATAGCAGAAGTAAAAAGTTTCTAATCTCATTTACACTGATCAGATCATTTACATTGGTAGGGAAGTGTGTTTTAGTCCTGATTGGAAAGAACCACTTATAAGGATGAGAGGATACATCAGTCTCCATAGCTTCATTTCTTATGCTCACTTCTGAGATTGCCACCAGTCAGGCCAGCTGTCCTATAGGAACTGAACTGAGACCACTAATTCATGTCACACATTCATTGGCCACAAAACAGCCATCAGTAGGAAACAACTTTGAGTTATTACATATCTGGGGCAATTTTAAACCAGTGACCTACAGCTAAGAGGATCCATACCTGATTACCGCTTCCTTGAGGCATACAGTACCATTACATCTGCTTTGAGTGAGCCCTTTTCTGTAGCTTTATGAGGTACAAACACATTCTTTTAAAAATAGTAATATATCTTTTCCTTTAGCTTTTTGATATGGAAAATATCAAGAATATTGGGTCTAGCTATTGTATTTATATTTCCTAATAGAAGCTCTAGAGTAGACCAATGGTCCCCAAATGTTTTACCTCATGCCCTCCCGACCCCTAATATAATCTGCCTGTGCCCCCGTGGTTGGGAGCCAGGGGTCGGGAGCCAGGGCCAGAAGTGGGGCTGTGGTTCAGGCCAAAGCTGAAGCCGCAGATGCAGCTGGAGCCGAAGCCTGGGCCAGGAGCGGGGCCAGGCTGCGACTGGGAGCCAGGAGCCATGGCTGGGGACAGGAGCTGGGGGCTAAGGCCAGAACCGGGAGTGGAGCCATAGTCAGGGCTGAGGGCCGCAGCTGGGGGTGGAGCCAGAGTGGAGATGGGGACAGAGCAGGGCTGGGGGTGCTCCCAGAGAGGTGCCAGGGTTTTTGGCGCCCTAGGCGCAGGGCTGGCTCGCCAGTCCTGCAGCTCCTGTGGACCTCCCGCAGGCGTTCCTGCGGACGATCTGCTGGTCCCACGGCTCCGGTGGACCTGCCGCAGGCGTGCCTGCGAATGCTCCACCGGAGCCACGGGACCAGCGGACCGTCCACAGGCAAGCCTGCGGGAAGTCCACTGGAGCAATCTACTGCCCTCCCAAATCCTGGTGTGCTAGGCGACCACCTAAGTCGCCTAAATGGAAGCGCCGGCCCTGGGTGCTCCCTCCATGCCTCCTGTGGGGGCTGGTCTGGGTTCTGCCACGCCCCACCCCAAATGTTCTTCCCTGCCCCTTTAGGAGTCATGCCCACAGTCTGGGGACCACAGAGCTAAATTAATGGTATAGAATAGGTTTTAGAGAATACGGTTCCCATGTTAATGCATGAAATACATAAGACTTTCACGGTTGTTACAAGGCAAAGGCTATTATCCAAAAAAAGACCATTTTAACCCCCATTCATTTAGCCATTTTCCAAAGCAATACAACTTAGCTTGCAGAAATTCTGAAAGGCTCCCATTCCTGCAGATTTGGATCTGCAATGCCTTTGTCTCAAATGACAGTGTCAAATTGTCAAGATGGCAGCTTCCTAATTTTTTTTTTTTTTTTGGTAAATATATTTAAGACATTTGTAGTTTGTTTTTTAATCATTTCGGAGCCTAAATCCAATTTTCAAAAGTGACATAGGCACATAGACCCAAAACCTTGAAGATATTTAGGCTCCTAATTCCCACTGATTTCAGTGGAAGTCAGGAATCTAAATACCTTTGAGGATCTGGGCCTTAGGGCCAAATTTTAAATTTATTTCAGTATCTAGGCACCTAATGGGATTTTCAAATGTGTCTTGATTCCCAAAATGGGAGTTAGATACACATTTGAAAATTCCTCTAGGGGTCTGTCTGCAACTTTAGGTACCCAAATACCTTTTAAAATCTGGTCTAGGAGCTTAAGTCTCACTGAAAGTCAGTGGGTCTTAGGGTACGTGCTGCTGTAGCACCATAGTTTAGACACTTCCTACAGCAATGGAAGGGGTTTTCTCATCAATGTGGCTAATCCATCTCTCCGAGATGCAGTAGCTAGGTCAGTGGAAGAATTTTTCCATTGGCCTAGGTGCATCTACAATGAGATTTAGGCTGACATAACTACCACACTAAGGGTGCAAAATGTATCAAGCCCTGAGTAAGATAGCTAAATCAATCTAATTTTTAAGCGCAGACCAGGCCTTAGACCATAGTCTGTGGTGCAAGTGCTGTTATCAAACTGAATGCTCAAATGCGACTTGAATGAATATATATCAGGCACAAAATCCATTAAGAGGCAACATCTCAGTGGGAGCAAAGCACTTAAGCACCTGCTCAATTTTAAGCATATGAATAATCCCAATAGGATTACTTGTGCTTAAAGTTATGCAAGTGTTTGTGTGCTGTGCTAAATTAAGGCATTAGTGTAATCTCAGTTTACAGTATGTTGCATATGCATATGTAAATTTCATTGACTAATGATAACTAATAAAAAATATTAAATAAATTAACTTTGCTTTTGAGGAGGAAGGGTCTAAGACCATCTTGAATTAGCCCAAGAAAAAGTTTTGCTTTACCAAATTTATATCTCAGCGTCTCCAAAGAATTTATATCAGCATGGAAAGGTGTTAGGCACTTGATTGAAACCAGTGGGACTTCTCACATTAAGGCAAGCAGGATTTGGCCAAGAAGGAGCTAAATAAGTAGAGCCCTGCAAATTTGTGGATATCCACTTTATATCCTCAGTTATCTATGGACCATGTTTGCAGATTATGTATCAGATGCAGATACAAATTTTTATGTCCACGCAGGGCTCTGTAAACAAGTGTTAAGAAAGAAAGAAAGAAAGAAAGAAAGAAAGAATTTTAATCAATAGTTTGATGCTGCAAAGCCTCACTCGTAGGAAATTTACATTAATTTAAATAAAAGAGTACATATGTAAATTTTGCTTCATTTAGCTACAAATGAAAAATCTCTCCCCTTGCGGGGAGGGAGGTTTGTGTTAGAAATTATGCTCTAGTGTTGCTATTTCTACAGAAACAGATCTTTTATAAATGGTTCTTTTTATGACTTGAGGGAAATTTAGTAATAAGACTCTCTCATGAATTTTTATATGGATAAGCAATTTTAGTGAGGCTATTTTCTCATTTAAATATTAGGAAAGATGGTTATAATTTCATTGCTTACCATATGCACAGGAATTAATCTGACCCAAGTTGGTACTGGTTTTTTCACAGTCTTGTTTCATATTGTGAACAACAGCACTTGCTTCCTTTTCCTGCGTGAAGGGATGCCACGAGTGAGATAAATTCAGTGACAGTGCACAAGGTAATAATGTCCTTAGAACAACAAGAAATAATACTACATTTAAGCTGTAGGAAATCTGATCAGAAATTATCTTCTGGCAGAGGGAAGCGCACAGACAAAATCAGAAATGTACACAGAAGTCATTCAAAGGTATGCCAGGTATGTCAGCTTACTGATGATACAGGTCTGAATTTGGGTACCAGGCACATCTCTCACTGCCACCCAGTGGTTTAACGGATGGAAGGCTTGACTGGATCTGCGAGGTGCAGACAGGTTTAGAATGAAAGAAGGAGTGTACACAAGGATAGGTCCCTCCTTCCCTGGTGTTACGTAGCCCACTGGGTGGCCAGGGAAATGTGACCTGTTGGCTCTGCCTTTGCACAATTGTTAATTTAAACCCAGGGTTTCTTGAGCACCTGCCATTACCTTAATGACACTCTCTCCAACTAATCCAGGAGTGGCATTGAAGAGCTCTGCAGGGAGATGACTTTCAAACCTCTTTGGCTGGAAGAATGGGTCAAAAATAAAGGTATTAAAAAGGAGAAACGTGAGTGGGCCTCAGAGGAGACACACACACAGACACTTTCCTCAAAATACACTCATTTCAGTGGAGCATACGGGCTTAATTCTTATCTCGCACCAGTGTATATCATAACTTCAGGGAAGTTCATGGAGTTAGTAATTAGCGCAAAACAGAGAGTTGAGTGGGAGAGCTTGGGCTTCCCTACCACCCACCTTATCACAGAAGTGGCATAAACCTCGTGTTCCACCCCTCCTATCAAGTCTGAGGAGAGGATGGAGAGGCTGAGAGCCTCAGGATGAGGGTGAGTCACCCTCATGGGTCTGGAGGTGGGTTTGAAGTGGGTGTCAAACTGCAGGTTGCAGAAAGTGTCTCTATTATGTTTTATTAACATAACTATTATTTAACAGTTATGGTAGTGTTTAAAAGGTCTCAATCAGCTAGGTGCTGTACAAACATGTCGTCAATTTCAGGCCCTACCCCAAAAAGCTTACAGCCTAAAAGACAAGAAATACCAGGTGGACAAACAAGCAGGTTAGGGCAAGAGAAAAGAGGTAACAAATATAACAGGATGTACACAATTCTTATCCAAGAATTTTGTTTCCTCTTTACTACTTAATTTTTATTAGCTTTAAACTGTGGCTGCCCTTGGCTCAATCATTTTTGAAATTTGTTTGTAACATCCAAAAACTGACCCTAATGTACCCAGTATTAAATATATATTGAAATATTGTTGAATCTTTTATAATTGTAGGTGGAGGAAAGTAAATACAGGCTTTTCTCCCCAGTGTAGCTGTGAAATCCAGCTTGTGCTAGCCAAGTTAATTTTGCCAGCTCTAACTCACATATTTACTTGGAAATGGTGATCTCAAAATACAACAAACTATATAGCAGGCACTCTGTGTGCCATGTTCAGTACCTTCCGTACAGGCTAATGCTGCTGTATAATCAGCAAGCCCCATTCCAGCATTAATAGCTAAGCGGGTAGCCAAAGGGCACATCTTATTTCGAGCATTCTCTTCTGTTCTGTTGGACCACTGATTACTCCTGCTAGCCATGGGTACGAATGATTGAACAGACATTTGGACCAAGGCTGATACTGGGACCCTGACGGCAACTGCAGTGACAAGCCACAATCCGTTTCACTGTGTATGTACAAGCAGAATTTGGACAAACTGATGAAAGTGAAAATCATAAACACCAACAGTGACAAGAGACAACCAAGTCACCTGAGGATTGCTATCATATAGTCCACTGGGAACTTAAAGAATGGAGATCAACAATATGTTATTATGGGGGGGAAAGGCGACTACCAGTAAGAGCAGATGCTCCCTGATCACTCAAGAAAGTTCAAAGAAAAGCAAGAAAGCTATGCAATCTGCTCCATTAAATTCTGCATAGTTTCAGTGACCTAGACACCAGCAGAAGTAATAGGGTATTGAACTTGTCAGATGCAATTGGAATCGATTGTTAACACAGATAAGATTTCGTTTGGAATTTCAGCGCTCTCTGGTGTTCCACTCTCACCTCTGCAAATCTTTCATCCACTCACTCTTCCCAGTTTCATCATCACATTACCATTTTCCCCTGCTTTCCCAAGGAAATTCATCGAACCCTTCCACAGAGCCTTAGGCAAAATACATTACAGTAATAATCAATAGCAGTAAAATGTGCACCATAGCCTGGCTAACAGCCATCACAATAGGTTAAAAATGTATAAGTGACTATGTAGATTGACAACTCTAATTTATTTTCAAAGAGATTTTTTTTTCTATTCATCAATAGGCTAGGAAATCAGTCCCAAAAGGAAAAAGATGACTATTTGTGGGTGGGGAGTTAAAAAATATCTTACTTTAACATTATCACTTTTGTTTTCATGAGGAAAGCAAATAAATAGCATCTTTTAGAGCAGTGGTTCTCAAACTTTTGTACTAGTGACTCCTGTCACACAGCAAGCCTCTGAATGTGACCCCCCCCTTATAAATTAAAAACACTTTTTTATATATTGAACACCATTATGAATGCTGGAGGCAAAGCAGGGTTTGGAGTGGAGGCTGACAGCTCGTGACCCCCCCCCATAATAACCTTGTGACCCCCTGAGGGGTCCCAACCCCCAGTTTAAGAGAGACTGTGGATGTTCTCCCCAAGGCTCCTTTGACAGTGAAACTCAAGATGACCTTGGGCATGTCACTTTGCTTTTTTGTGCCTCAATTTCCCATCTGCAAAATGGGGCTAATAGCACTTCCCTCCCTCATGGGGATGTTGTGAGGATAAATACATTAAAGATTGTGAGGTACTCAGATACTTTGGTGATGGGGACCATATAAATATCATAGCGAGAAGATGGGGAGAGGGAGCTAGGACCACCTTTAAATTTTCACTGTACAGTTTTGTTCACAGCATATTACACTGACATGTAGCATGGGAGGATGGCAGGGATATGCTGTAAGCATGGTGAGAGAGTAAGAAAATGTGAGCTCTGCCACGCACCCATGATTTATGAAAAACACTGCACTGTATCAGAATAAAAGAGTCATATAGAGAATCTCATTGCCACCAGCAAAAGACAATGCCTTGATGGATCCTGATCATGGAAATGGAAGCTGGAAAAGTGGGCTTCAGAACAGAGATTATAGTTAATACATGCTGTGTACTGCTGATAAACACAAGGCTCCACAGTTTCAGACAAGTACTGGACAAAAAAGGCAGTAGCACTTGAAGCACAAAAAGATAGGCAAGCAGTGAATTACTAAGTAAAGAGCAGAATGAAACTAAATGCATTGCTTGAAATGATTAGTGGCTAATCCAACCCAAAGGAAAACATACATATAATAACTACAAAACCTGTTAATAGCACAGTCCTTCTTTTATGCAAATATTGGCAGTTTACTATACATCCACAATCACTAGCCAATGCAACCACAGCATTTCTAGGTCTAGGTTTTCAGTATTACGAAGTGAAGAAAAATGTCAAAGGACAAGTGACTGCTTCACCGATGCCCTGCTTCTGCTCTAATTGACACCAATGGCAAAACTGGGCTCAGTGGGAACAGGAATAGGCCTCAATTGCTTTTGAATGACTATTAATCCCCAAATCCCCCTTTTTGTTTGAGTATTGACTGGCCTGCTAAGCCCAATTCAAAGTATAACCATTGTCCTGCATTGTAGACATATCAACGTGCAACGTGTGATCTTCAACACAGTGGGCTAGATATCTCCAAGTGACCCTGCCCCTTTGTGTTGCACTGTCACTAGATTATGGCTGTACAGCTGCTGTACCTGGTTCTGTAAAGCACATCCTGCAGAGGTGGGGTCCTCCAGTGGCATAGAGCCAGGAGGGAAGCACTGAGGCCTGAATGCACAAAAGGAGTTATGCATGCGATGCGCCGCGTCACAACACCTAACTTTACAAATCCTGAGTTAGGCACCTAAACTCCTATACAATGAACAGGGAGAGGTAGGCGCCTTAGAATGCACTTAACAAAAGCCAAGAGGATAGGTAGGAAAATGCCTATAAGCTAAACCTTGCCCCTATCATAGACAGAAGGGACCTCAGGAGATCAACTAGTCCAATACCCTGCTCAAAGCAGGGCAAATTCCAAGACTTTTTTTTTTTTTTTAAAAACACCAGTTCCCTAAATGGCCCCCTCAAGGACTGAGCTCATAATGCTGGGTTTAGCAGTCCAATGCTCAAACCATTGAGCTATCCCTCCCCCCTGAGTGCCTACTGCTGGGTGGTGACTATCTCAGCTGCAAACCCTCTCTTGTACCTGTAGGCACCTACATTGCTAAAGAGTTGGTTGGGGGGTGAAAGAGGGAATGAGAGTGAGCAAGAGCACCTGCATATGTGCATGACAATGACTCTTTAGCCCAGTGGTTAGAGAACACCCAGGATCCAGTCCAATGACTCTCTCATTACTTATCCAGAGTGCAGTAATTTCAACAGGAGAGGCTGAGCCAGCCCCACATTGGACTATCCCATAGCTCAGTAATTAAAGCACTCAGCGAAGGGTATGTCTACACTGCAATTGAAAACCTGTGGCTGGCCTGTGCCAAATGACTCAGGCTTGCAGGGATCAGACTGTGAGGCAGTTTAATTGCAGTACAGATGTCTGGGCTTGTGCTGGAGCCTGGGCTCTAGAACCCTGCGAGGTTTGGGTGGGAGGTGTCCCAAAGCGCAGGCTGCAACCCATGCCAGAACATCTTCACTGCAGTTAAACAGCCCCACAGCCCAAGCCCCACAAGCTTGAGTCAGCTGGTGTGGGCCAGCCCTGGGTGTTTAATTGCAGTGTAGACAGACCCTAAGAGGCAGAAGAGCCCTGTTCAAATCCCTTCTCCCTCTCAAGTAGAAGTGGAGCTTGAACAAGAGTCTCCCACCTCTCCCAGGTGTGTTCCCTAACCACTAGGCTAAAAGTTTTGAGGGAAGTCCTCCTTCCCTCCCCTCCCCCAGCTGTTATTGTGTGAACTCACCAGGGGGAGGGAGGGCAGGCAATCTGGTAGGTGCCCTCTGAGCACGCTTACCAGATTGGGACCTGCACGGCACATCACATGACTTGGGCAGCTAAAAACTTATCTTCGCCTGGTTTGTGAATCACTATTGGAGGCAGAGCTAGGCATGTGGATTCATAGAGGGAAGTGGCAATGCACACGCACAGAGGCAGTAACATTAGCACCCAGGCAGGGGTGCCAGAATGGAAGGGGGGGGATTAAGTGGCCGTGGCCCTCCCACTTTTGAGCACCAGCTTCTGGCCTGACCTGGGGGCGGGGCCCATAGGCACCAACTTTCCCCAGCGCTGGTGGTGCTCGTGTTCCCCTGCCCCCACCTTTTCCCCCACACGTGCCCTGCCCCCATTCCAACCTCTCCCTGCCCCTGTTGGACCCCTTTCCCAAATCCCCGCTCTGGCCCCGCTTCTTCCTTGAGCATGCCGCGTTCCCCCTTCCCCCCCTCCCTCCCAGCCACGTGAAACAGCTGTTTCGTGGCACAAGCACTGGGAGCTAGAGGGAAAATGCAGGCATGTGGCACGCTCAGGGGAAGAGGCGGAGGTGAGCTGGGCAGGGAGATGAGGAGCTGCCTGTGGGTGCTGAGCACCCACCAATTTTTCCCCATGGGTGCTCCAGCCCCGGAGCACCTATGGAGTTGGCGCCTATGGCGGGTCCTTGGGGACCGGAAGCTGGAGCTGGGCCTGGTAAGAGCAGCCTGGGGAGCTGTTGGAAGCCTTCACCTGCCCAGGGTGAGAAAGTCTGAGAACAGATCCTGGCCTGTGTCCCCACCCCCTACCCAGGGCAGATGGAGGGTCTGTGGCTCCCCACAGCTGCCTGAGTGGCTCTTACCATGGCCTGGCTGTGGCCCTGTCCCCAGGCCAGGCCAGAAGCCAGAGCTTGGTCAGGGTAAGAGATGCTGGGAGGGTGGGGGTAGGGACACAGACTGGGGGCTGCTCTTNGCAGAGCTAGGCATGTGGATTCATAGAGGGAAGTGGCAATGCACACGCACAGAGGCAGTAACATTAGCACCCAGGCAGGGGTGCCAGAATGGAAGGGGGGGGATTAAGTGGCCGTGGCCCTCCCACTTTTGAGCACCAGCTTCTGGCCTGACCTGGGGGCGGGGCCCATAGGCACCAACTTTCCCCAGCGCTGGTGGTGCTCGTGTTCCCCTGCCCCCACCTTTTCCCCCACACGTGCCCTGCCCCCATTCCAACCTCTCCCTGCCCCTGTTGGACCCCTTTCCCAAATCCCCGCTCTGGCCCCGCTTCTTCCTTGAGCATGCCGCGTTCCCCCTTCCCCCCCTCCCTCCCTCCCAGCCACGTGAAACAGCTGTTTCGTGGCACAAGCACTGGGAGCTAGAGGGAAAATGCAGGCATGTGGCACGCTCAGGGGAAGAGGCGGAGGTGAGCTGGGCAGGGAGATGAGGAGCTGCCTGTGGGTGCTGAGCACCCACCAATTTTTCCCCATGGGTGCTCCAGCCCCGGAGCACCTATGGAGTTGGCGCCTATGGCGGGTCCTTGGGGACCGGAAGCTGGAGCTGGGCCTGGTAAGAGCAGCCTGGGGAGCTGTTGGAAGCCTTCACCTGCCCAGGGTGAGAAAGTCTGAGAACAGATCCTGGCCTGTGTCCCCACCCCCTACCCAGGGCAGATGGAGGGTCTGTGGCTCCCCACAGCTGCCTGAGTGGCTCTTACCATGGCCTGGCTGTGGCCCTGTCCCCAGGCCAGGCCAGAAGCCAGAGCTTGGTCAGGGTAAGAGATGCTGGGAGGGTGGGGGTAGGGACACAGACTGGGGGCTGCTCTTGCCCCCCTGCCCTGGCAGATGTAGGGGACCAGGCTCCCCGGCCCAGCTCCAACTTGACTGGGGATGGCAGAGCCTCATAGGGAAGAGGAGGGACAAGTATGGGGCCATGAAGAGTGTCGTGCCTAATTCCTCCCTGCCCCTCTTTTAAGAAGACTCTGTCACACCTGCACGTAGGCAACTTTTATTCTACAAAATTTAGGTGATAAGTGAGCTGGATTTTTGAGCATTGCAGCAGTCCGAAAATTGAGACTTAGGTGCCTAACTCCTTTTGTGCATTCAAGTCTGAGTGGCCAACACAGAGGGGAATTAAGCAGGCTAAGATAGTACTGCCTGCTCCCCTGACGAACACGGCCTGTTCTATGGATTGGAATGGGAGGGACCATGGTCCCTCTTGTCTCTGTTTAGGGGAATGTGTAGCCCAAGACATGTGGCCTGAGAAATCCCTGAATTCCATCAAGCGCAGGGTCTGTGATTATGACGCCCTTGTGTTGGAGGTGCACAGAAGACTAACAAAGCTTCTTGTGTCCTCCAACTCTGCATTCAGTTTAGCTCTTGGTTTTAGCTGCCAATTTATTCCTACTTCTGGCACAAGAAAGTACCATCGTATTCTGATTTAACAGGAAGTTACACCTACCTCTCTGAGATCTGCAAAGGACTGAAAATCAAGTGCTCTTACCTTTGCCTGTGTTAATTGTTGTTTTTTCCCTGATTTAATGATGACAGGGAGGACGCTAGATCTGCCTATTCTTAGTTTTTCAGGCTTGGAAGCAATTTTCTTCCTATCAAGTGATGACAAAGAAAATTAATCAGTGGGACCACACAACTAAACACATTTTATATTATGCCTGTGCTTATGGGAAAACTATTCTGACCATCCTGAAAAAAAAATGTTCTGTAATGAAGCTACTCAATTCACTGAAATATTGCAAGCAGCATCTATTCACATATAAATTCACTGGAATATAATATAAGAATATAATTTTGTTCTTTTTTGGATGAAAAATAAGATGAATAGTGTGCTGGCTAGTAAGTATCCACTCTTGGAATGATTAAAAAGAATTTTTCCTTTAGGGAACAAAATTGCATTAAAGAAAATTGAGTGAAGATGCATGGGCTGGAGATTTTTAGTAATATGTTGCTATCAATGTTCTTCTACAAATTTATTTGTAAGGAGGAAGTCAGGGAAACCCTCCTTTGCCACGGACCAGATTCTGATACCCTTACTTATGTTGAATACTATCTGACTCCATGAATAGCGCCAACAAAGTCAATGAAATTATTTATGGAGCAAAGTGCTATTAAGGATAAGTTAGGATATTAGACTTTGGTCCTAAACACCTATTTTTGGATTTAAATGTTCTAACAAACCATCCAGCCAGGCAGATGTTTTCTTTTTCCTTTCAGTATGTTTCTCCATCTTAGAGCTTTGGCTAATCTATGTGTCAAAAAAATAGAGCTTCCAACACTTCCTCTGGAAAACTATTCCACAGCCTAATTTTTTCCCCCTGAAGGCCACAGTGATAGGGGCGGAATGGCATGCTCTTCAAAATGGCATCTCTTGTCCAATACCAGTCAAAACAACATCCAGTTTTTTCTCAGTACCAGTCAGGGAACAAACCTTAGAAAAGGAGGACAAATAGCTTGCCTAGTGTTAGAACATATTTTTGTTGAAAGAATGTCTTGATTGCTACCAACCCTCGCACTTTGTCATCTCAATTAAGAGTTCGTGCTGTAACACGTCCAGTAGGAACAGATGGTTTCCAATAGGTGTTAGGATAGATGGCCAAAACTCAAAAAGGCGAGAAGGTGCCCTATGTAGAGTTTTACATATCATTGTTCTCTCCCAAGGATATTAAAGAACATTTAAATTTGCTTCTAACCTCCAATGTTTTTGTAGCTGTTGCTTCGGTTTGGCCTTGTTCTATGGTTGCTCTCTGGTGTTTTGGGCAGCACTCAGTTAAATGTGGGATGTCCCTTGGTGGCACAAGCACAATAGTCTGTTGGAAGTGAAATTTGCGATCTGTAATCCCGTGTCTATAACTCAGATGGTTGTGCACGCTCCCTCTAGTAAAGGGTGTCTCCTTACAGATAACATTTAGAGGTTGATGCTTGGCTTATCATTGAAGAGATGGGCATATCGACCCATAGAAGTGGGACGGCACAGAGGATAGAATAGATATGGAAGTAAGTGACTGGGAGGGGACGGGGGTCTTGGAGAAAAAAAAAATAATAATAAAAGAGGTAGAGGAGTTGACTACTATATGATATTTTGATTTTCCTTGTGGCTCCAAATTCAGTCTGTAAAGTTGGGGGATTTTTAGGTGCTCGCTTTCTGATTGGAACAATATTAAGATTATTTTTGTCTTTTTGCTGTTGCTAGTGGCAGTGGCAAAGATGTTGTGCGTGGTGCAAGGTGGAGGACGCTGCATTTGAGAAGGTGGCAAAACGCTTCCCAGGTTTTTTACCGTGTGCCACTGTCCACCAGGTATGGAAGCAACCATCACCCTCTCTGACAAATGTGTTTCTTCAGAGGGTTGCACAGTCAGATCTGAATCTACATCATGGACCATCGAGAGATGGTGAGAATCAATTTGACACTAAATAATATCCACATCGGTTGATCTCAGTGCTACAATTGGGTGATAAGAGTCTTCTTTGGGCAGTGGATCAGAAATTAATCACAAACAGCACTGGGTCTACATATTATATTGAGGAGTCGTTGCTTGCTTCAGAGATAAAAATGTGGTATTATATTATGTATTTTGATGTGCTGAATTCATATGACAGATTAAAAACAACTGAGTTCTGGCTACTGTTTCTAAGATATATTGAAGTTTTACATTTGCATATATATGTATTATGTATATTGTGTAGGATAGTAAAGAGTTTTAATCATAAAAAATTGTAAACCTAGGTCTTTGCATGTGTATGATGGGTTGCCTTTATGGACATGATAATATTTTCACCTGCTGACCTGTGTTATGTAACACTCTAAAAATCAGCAAAAAGGGTTTATATAAATAAAATTGGAGTATTATGAAACAAAATTGGCAAAAAACTATTTATCGTTGTACATAGTTTAGTCCTATTCAGTGTCTACTCGGCTTCTTTGGTGCTTTGTCTCTGTTGTATTCGAATTAAATGGAGCATCTGCCTGTCACTAGTCCACAAATAGTCTCAAGCATTTGATGGGCTCCATTTGCCTGACAAGCGGTTTCTCCATTATTGCAATAGTCCTGGTGAAATTGCTCGCTGTGCTCGTTCGCTCACGTGCTTCCGCAGTTCGGTGGAAAAAAAATCTAGTATGACAGTGCAAAAAAATGTATCGTTTTTGAGTGACATGTTGGCAATCGCAAAGGCTTTTGTAGCGCCTTAGGAGGTTTTCCACCAACAACCTGTAGTTGTCTGCCTTGTTGTTTCCTGAGAAAATTTATTGCCACTAAACTGAAGGCTTTCCATGCGATCTTTCTTTGCCACGCAGTGGATGGTCAAATGCATCATCTCGAGAAGTTCACCGTTATGCTTGGAGAACCAACAAAGACACGGTTCGATTATATCTATAGACTATCCAGCTTAAGGCTGGGAAATTTTCGCACAGAAGGTAGTATGCAGAGCTTGCATAGTGATTTTGTCAATGGCCTTGACTAAGTGTTCTTTCATCATGAGCCCAGCTTGATGTGTAACGGGTGGGTAATTCACAATCTTGGCTTGGATTCATACAGAGTGAGTGGGGGTGCTGACAGGGGCCATCCTTAGGATTTGTTCTGGTGCCCTAGGCGAGATTATTTAAACTGGTGCCCTGTGCTGTCTTGCTCTTAGAAAACATAAACATAAGCTTACAGTATTGGAAAACTTGCCAACAGCATCGTTACTAAACCAGTTTACTTAATTAAGGACACTGTAATGCTGATCAACTAGCACTAAAAAGTAGCACGCATATAGGAAAAATTGCCGATTTGAACAGAATGATGCAAATAATATAATTTTTTTAATTTTTCAACATTTTATTGGAATTTATATGAAGAGATATTGAAACAAGGATTTTTAATTAAAGCAATCTTTCTGGCTTTTTTGGCTGCAAATCAGTAATAATGGTCATCGTATGACAAAGACAAGTGATGTCTTGTTCGATTGTAAGAATAGCAAGACCAGTCAAGTGTCCTGACTCATTGTAGAGCGGACAGATATAGTTTTTAATGAGCTTTAGTTTTGAGAAACTCCGTTCTCCTGATGCTACTGTTACAGGAATTGTCAGTAGAATACGTGAGTGGCAAGTTTGCTGGTATGAAAAACTGTACAATGGTCCATCATTGATTTTGGCATGTGGCAACAACTCAATCTTCGTACAGTTCAATTCATTTAAATTCAAATGATCACATGCATTCAGGAGGCTCTCTAGGTCAGGGGTCCACAACGTTGTGGTGCCCGCCGGGCGCCATGGGTGCCCACAGGGGCTTCTCAGTGCACCCGCATATGGCGCGAGGAGAGCATCTGCCGACAAAAAAAAAATGTCGCCGAAATTTCAGCGGCATTTTGGCGCCCACGCCTCTGGATGACATGCTTGCCGACCATTGTTGGCAGCATTTCGGCAGATGCTCGTCCTCACACCACGGTCCTTCGTCTGGTGCCGCCGTCGACGAAAAAGGTTGGGGACCACTGCTCTAGGTTCTTGGCACTTTGTCATTAGTTGCTCTTGTTGTTTCCTATTGTTCGTTTGAATTTTAAGTCCGCTCAGCCCAGTTTTGCCAGCTGAGTGAATGGAAGCCCAGGCGGACAGTGGGTTGAGTGGTCAGCTGGGGTCTCAGCCGCGGCCTGCTCAGGCCTGCTGCCAGCCTGGGGTTCCTTGGGTCTCCAGCAGCAACGGGTGCTGAGTGGGGCTGGCAGCTGGGGACCCCGAGTGGCAATGGGCGCAGCCGGGAATCCCCAGAGCAGCGGTGGGCTGAGCCATTCAGCCCACCACTGCTGTAATCAAAAATCAGCTCGGTGACCTTTGGCACGATGTGCCGTAGGTTGCCACCCTGCTCTATACACTAGTAAGGAGATGAACTATTACAGTTGTTGGAGGGCTCTATTTACGCAGTGACAGGGCGGTATAGGAAAGTCAGTCAACATTTTGTTTCTCTGATGAAAAATGGATTCCACTCCCTTCCCCCATACAAACTTGTCACAAATAATTGTCAACACTTAATTTTTCTGTTTTTGGCTAAGACTTATTGATTTTTTTAAAAAAAATATAATGATTTAATAATTGAATTCAGGATTCTTAGCAAGCATTTTGGCAAACAAATTTGCTCAATGACAATCAAATGGCACACAGTACTGCTTTCATGCTTGGCTCACCACCCACGTCCTCGGCCTGCTGGTTTCAACAGCTGCAGTAGAAGAGGAGATAGGTGGAAAACTGCAGGCACATCTTGGGGTGCAGAGTGGGCAACAGGCAGCAGCAAACCCTCAGGTCCGATCACACGCCCCAATGAGGCACCACCGCCAGCTCACTGCGGACAGCATGGTGAGTTAGCCACAGCATCTAGATCTCAGGGATGGGCACCCATGGAGCCACAGCAGCTCATCCGCCCTGTGCAGCTTCCCCTGGATGAGATGGATCATCTGCCAGTCCGGGGGAGAGATGCGCTCCCCAGCTAGGGTGACCAGATCCAGATGTTCTGATTTTATAGGGCCAGTTCTCGATATTTGGGGCTTGGTCTTATATAGGCACCAATTACCCCCACCTAGGGGACCAGACAGCAAGTGTGAAAAATCAGGACGGGAGGTGGGGGGGCAATAGGAGCCTATATAAGAAAAGACCCAAAATTGGGACTGTCCCTATAAAAGTGGGACAATCTGCTCACTGCCTACCCAACCCCTGTCCTGAGTTTTCGCACACGCTATTGGCTATCCCCAGCCCAGCCGTGTGTGACCATTCCAATCCTGGCTGCCTGCGAGGAAGTGAGTTACTTTCACTGTCATTCCTCAGCAGGTAGGCAGCCAGCCTCACCTCCCCCCCAGCACCTCCCAAACAGCCTGACAGCCCTCACCCAGCGGGAAGTCAGGTCACACTCACAGGTGAGGCATAGGCGGCAGGTTTGTATAATTTTTGTGGTGCCCAAAATGGTGGTGCCGGCCCCCACCCCCCCGCTGTCGCCCTGTAAGCCATATAAAAATGAAGCTACAATGCATGTCGGCACCGCACAAGATTACAAGGGTCAATTAAAGTGTAAAGTCAGAAGCAGCACTTGCCTGCTTCAATATACGGTATTATATTTTGTTGCACTTGTTGTGAAAAAGTGGGAATGTTCTTAATGTTTTCTCTGAATACTCTGTGGGTGCCTCAGTTTCCCTGCAAGGTGCCAACTGAAAGGTGCTGGGGACAAAGAGATCAGAAGAGATCCAGAAGAGACACAAAGGCTAGAGGAGGGAGTGTCAGTTTGGAGCTGGCTGGGGAAATGGGGAGAGCCCAGAACTTGGGTCTAGGCTCCCACCCTCCAAGATGGACCTGACTGAGGGTCCTGTTTTCTGTACCTACAGCTTTGTTTTAGACTGTGATCCTGTCATCTAATAAACCTTCTGTTTTACTGGCTGGCTGAGTCACATCTCTGACTGCAGAGTTGGGGTGCAGGGACCTCTGGTTGCCCCAGGACTGCCTGGGCAGACTCGCTGCGGGAAAGCGCACAGTGTGGAAGGGCATGCTGAATGCTCTGAGGTCAGACCCAGGAAGGTGTAAGCGTCTTGCTCTGGAGACAGTATGCTCAGAGAGAGGAGGCTCCCCAGAGTCCTGACTGGCTTTGTTATGGAGTAGTTCCAAAGCATCCCAGCATCCTCTTCCACACCATGCACTTCCCGGAAGTCCAAACAGGCACTGACACTCTCTCCTCTGGCCTTTGTCTCTTTTCCAGGCATTAGGAGGCCACCTGATCTCTTTGTTCTCCAACACCTTCAGTTGGCACCTTGCAGGAGAGCGAGCCCAGGCCATCAGTTGCCCGGAGACAGGGTTTCAGCCATTCTCTGTGCAGACGGCATCACACTGGCACTCTAGGGCTCTACAACAATCACTAACATCCCTTATGCCCACCATCTAGATCCTGAGAAATGCATAGGGGAAACTGAGGCACCCCACCAGTAGTCAGAGAAAACATTAAAGAACATTCCCACTTTGTAACACCTGTATACTTTAAAGGGTGTAAAATAATCAAGTATTGTGCTGAACACACAATGATACTCCAAACTGACCACCAAATTTAAGTTGCACGTTTTTTCCCCTCAAGTGAGGGCTCTGGGATGGGGCTGGGGATGAGGGGTTCACACTGCAGCAGGCATTGCTCAGGGTTGGGGTGCTGGGGGCATGCAGGCTCTGGGGTGGGGCAGGGCTGGGGATAAGGAACTTGGATGCAGACAGGCTGCCCAGGGTAGGGCCAGAGAGGACTCTCCCCCCTCCTTACTGGCAGAAGCAAGCTCCAGGGGAGAGGGACCTCCTCTCCCCCTTCCCCCCCCACCCGCAGCACACTCACTCTGCACCACGGTCACTGCACATGCTTCCTAGGGACTCTCTCAGGTCAGAAAGCCAAGTCGCCTCCCCTATGATGGGTACCCAGGGCAGGGGGTTGCCATCATGTGTGCCTTCCCCACCCTGCTGCTGCCACTGGGTGCTGAGAGGGGGGGTGAAGAGAGCTCGCCAAGCATGTGTGCCCCTCCTTCCCGCCCCTCCTCTCTTCCCCTTCCCCCGGGTGCTCCAGAGGGCTGCCTGCCACTGATCTCTATAGCCTTAGGCAAAAGCAGGCACAAACAAAGGGAGAGACACTGGCTGTTTTCTTTCAGGCAGGGCAAGCTCCGAGGAGGGGGCAGGGGAGAAACCCAGCTCCAAATATTGTGGAGCACATCCCAGCTTTGAAATTCCTGGTGCTTGAAGCACGTCGCACCTATATGAGCTTCCACCCCCCTGCAGGTGAGTTCCTTCCCCCACCCTTCCAGAGACTTCCAGCAGCCAATCCCCTCCCTCAGACTGTGCTGCATTTCAGCTCTCTCTAGGACCCAGCAGCCCTGCTCTTACATGCTCCACTGTCCTGTCGGTCGCCAGAGGTGAGGTGCCCCCCAGACCTTTTGGTGCCCTAGGTGCCGCTGCCGTATTTGCCTATGGCTAAGGGACGGCCTTGCTGCTGACACTTTTCCTCCAGGCTCCAATGACTGTCGTGGCCAATCTTTCTTGATGTAGGTGTGAATCTCTTGCACGACTTACCATTCGGCAGAGAAAACGAGCAGTACTTTGTGTATGCCAGTCTGTAGACCAAGCAAGAGAGCAACAACCGTTCAAATCGCCCCGCCACAAAGCTGGCCACTGATATTGGTCATGTGAGTTTAATGGCACCTCAAATTGTTTCATGTGTCATAGGTTTCCTCATGATGGACTGCATGACCTAATCTGAATTGATGGGCAAAACTTGCCATTATGCAGGCAAACAAGCTTTAAGACTCAATCTTTGATGAATCAATGAACAGTCTCGCACTCATCTGGATTGTGAACGATGTTGAGGGCTGCCATCAACCACCATTGAATGTTGTTTGGCAGGTACAAGATCCACCTTCCTGAAGAGAAACTGGGACAACGATCTTTTGATGGTCACGGAACATGGAAACCCCTAACATCACCTGCCAGGAGATTCCACTGCTGTAGTCTGGAGCCCAACAGCTAGACTAGAGCCAATCAACAATTTTAAGCATCATTTTCGTTCTCAGTGACCCAGAATTAGTAAAGTTTGACTACATTTATTTCAGAAGCATTTTGGCTGTAAAGCAGTGCAGTCTTTGATATGATGTATGGCCTTTTCCATGATTTGCGTGTTCACTGATGTGCTGAGCTAAGAAAGGGTCAAAGTTAACGACTAGCTCTAGGACGGCAAGATAATTGCCATTGTGTTTTGATCCAACAGTCGTATCTGAGCCATGGAATGGCAGACCATGCTCAGCAAGAAAAACTGTGGTTTCAGGTACGCGTCTGAGAGCGTTCTTCCAACAAGCACAAGCTTCCAAAAACTGGTTTTCCATTTGGGTATCAATTCTGCCGCTAACTTTCTTTCAGGAATGGTACCTGCTAACTGATCATGCATGCTGCTTACTCATTGCATGATTGGTAACATATGCAGTATTCTTCCAATTATTGAACTCTTCAGAGGACATTCCCCACTTTTTGGTATTGGAAAACAGGTGACAATAAAAACGGTACACTTTCTTCTTAGAAGGCTAATAGATGAGCCATTCTTGCTTGCCAATCTGTTTGTTAGGCTTCACATATTCAAACATTGATTTGGTCAGGTAATGATTCTGATTGGTGTACTCTTGCTTTGTCAATGAAAAGTCAGCATCTAGAATCTGGCATTTCTGTGGGCACTGCTCAGTCCAATATGCAATGAGATCTTGAGAAGTCATGTCCCACTTGCCTGGATCGCTGGAGAAGGATATTTTTGTATTACTATCACTGGGAAAGTCTTCAGAGGAGTGGGGTGAGACTGCAGCTAGAGACGTCACAGGAGGCTGCTCCTTTTCATCAGGTGCAGGAGCAGCAGGTTACTTGGGCTGGTATTCGCCTGGACTTCCTCACCACCAGACTTAGTAGAAGGAAAAAAACGTTAGGATGAAAGGAATACTGTTCAGCACTACATCTTGTCTTTGCCGTCTTTCTTTGGCGTCCTTCAGTTTCTGCTATCCTCCTTTCTTCGACATGGTTTCTGTAGTCCAATGTAGGCCTTCTGTGTACAAAGTTCAGTATTGCTTGGGCTCACAAACACTTACTTAGTCCACAAAGACAAAATCATAACCATCATAAATTGAATTCACAATCTTGATGGATTAATTTGTACAAAGCAATATCTAATGAGACAAGAAAATTCCACTGGTCTCGTTACCATCACTCAGCTGTTACTTCAATATGGAATGGAGGGCCTGCAGTAGGGCCTAAAAATAGGAGGGCCTAAGGCTATAACCTTATTAACCTATGCATTAATCTAGCCCTGAAAACACTAAATACACAGTTGCATTTTTAATACAATGTACTTTACTGGTATTAACTGCTAATTCAATACGTTTTGGGGGAGAGGGGCTTAGTTGGGATGAACATGAAACAGGAATTAGACTATGATGTTGCAGTTCATTATGTCAATGTAGAGCGGATGTCCAATATAGGTACTCTGTAGGGAAGGGACACAGTGATCAGATAAAATGGATTGGTAAAAGATTTAAAGGAGGTATCCTTTAGAGCAGTGGAAACAGGAGAGGCTCAGGGCTTTAATGACTGATACAGCAAGGAGCCAACCCCACTCCTTCATAGTCCCTCCCACCCCACAGGTTGGCTGGGGAGCAGGATGGTTAAGGGCGAAGGCTGACAGAAGCCTCCTGGGTATATACTGAAATGATTATGGAATTACCTGCACTGTACACTTCCAGTTAAGAATAAAATTGCAGCCTAATTAAACCACATCCAGTGTCGCCTGTTCTTCTTCCAACATACCTTGATAATGAGGTTGTTAGAAACTTCTAGAAACTTGCTTAATATTGTGTGTGAGGAAGGCAAAGATGTAGCACATCAGAGGTGGACTTGATTCAAATAGGATTTTATTTTTCATTGCATTGATTTATGACACAATGCTGCCACACAGCAGCTGCAGCTCACCAAAGCTACTTTGGAATTTCTGGACAGATTGTGGTCAAATGCAATAGACAGTTTGCTGCATAGAGAATCACAGAATTAAGTGGCACGCCATCTAGTTTCTGTATGTTTGGGGTCTATAGTAACAATGTTGTTAGTGTGTTGGGCCAAAGTCCACAAAGATGAGAATTAATCAAACATGTAAACCAGATAAATATTGATGTGCTAGGAGATACTGGTCTCATTAAGGGATATCCTATAAAGCATGGCCTGATACCTACTGCAAAGCCCAGGTGAGACTGTCTGTTTCACTGCCACCAAAAGCACAAGTGGAGTTTGAATGAGGGAGAGTAATGGAATTATTGTGCAGATTCATGAAACATGAGTGGCATGACCTTATTGTTCCTGTTTTTGAAAACAAATAAAACGATAAGGATTTGTGTTGACAGCAACACTGAAATAAAAGTAAATGATGCCTTTACTACTTACCTCACCAATGCAAAGAGAGAGCTTGTAACAGTAATGCAGTATCTTAAAGAGAGTGGCCAAACATACTACTAATGAGAGCTGAAGCTCAGCCCTTTTTGCATTACTTAATGAAATGAGCATCACCGCACTGACAAACCAAGAGCCTCTGAACCGAGAATAAATTCACAGTCTTCCCAGAAATACTGAAAGGTGAGGGAGTGATCCAGATATTTGAAGCTCACATGAGATTAAGCATATGTTGAGAACAAGGACACAAGCCATCAGGTACCTAGAAATGACTATAGCCATTAAAAATAAAGTAATATCTTGCAACGGCAGTGACAACAGGCTACCAGCACAAAGAACATTTAAACTCCTCTGCCTGATGGATCATGGCAGCTCCAGCTATATCCGACTACAATGGCCAATCATATTTAGTGGTTATTAACTATTTTTCATGTTTCATAGAGATATTACTCGTGAACTACATTCAGCAAGATGGTTATAGATGAAAGTGTTTGTTTGGTCTCTATGTAATCTATAATCAGTTAATTTCCAATCATTTTTCATCTGCAAAATTCAAGTATGCTACCTCTAGTCCATATTACCCTCAAGAAAATGGTAATGCAGAGAGAGAAGTCCAGAGTGTCAAAAGTATCCTGAGGCAGAATGAGCCATTCCAGCCTTCCTGAGCTAACTGTTTAAACAGTGATAAACAGTCCACCAGTTGTTATTAGAAAATCAAATTCACATAAATATACCATCATTTTCCTGAAATGAGAGCCTTATTGGCCAAATTCTGAAAAGGGTAATGTGTTATATGAAACAGAAAGATTCGTGTAAAATGTTTCATGACAAAAGAAATTCTACTAGGCCCTTACCAGACTCTGGAGCTAAAACAGTTGGTTAGAAATAGTGGATAAATGAAACAGGATAAATGAAATACTCCAAGATCCTACCTCATCAAAGCTGAGGGAAAAAATATTACAAATTATTTCTTCCTGCTCAGGAGTCCTGGATAGATTTTGCTGACATTTCACAAACAAACAAAAGTATAAACAAACAAGACAATTTATCAGGGCTGAGGTCATGCATAAAAAATTTAAGCTAAGTGGATAATTTTTCATAAAGTTATGAGCAAGTGGAAACAAAGTTTTATAATGTAAATCCCAATGTAATATTAAGCAATGGCTTTCACTACTATGTAAGTATATAAATAGCTTATTTTAATTGCTTAATTGCTTATCACTGCAGCAGTTTATATGATCACTCATCTTTATCTGTAATAATGTATTTGTGTATAGACAAAATTATATATTGGTTTTAATTGTATTTCTTTTATTTATTATTTCATTGTGTTACCTATTGTTTATTTAGCTAATAATTTATTCAGTTCTGAAGAAAACTAGAAAATAGGATGAGGACAAAAATCATAGCAGTGCTCATAAAATAGTGATAAATCTTAATTCTCACTTCATTTTAAGGAAACCCCAATTGTAATTGTAATTCATAATTGCTTTAACTATCTGCCTAGGTTCTTCTACCACACCCATCACTGCGGTATTTCAGCACCTGAGAAACAATAAACTTGCAACAGTGTTTTCTCTTCTGAATGAACCCTAAGCATTTGAATACAAAATGTACTTTTTCACATATTGATGAAATTGAATTTAGCACATATTCCTTTTCTCAGATGTTCATCGCAGAGTTCTTTGACATATTTTGCACCTGATCAGTGAGCAAAACTCTCAATGAACACAGACTATGCAACCAAGTTCTGCAGCATAATCAAGAGTTAAGGAATGTGGATAAGTATTACATCCAATGGGAAGGTCTTAACTCTAGTATCAAAGATTGTTTCCAGAAGTATTTGGATGCTACCAGCCTCTCCCATGCCTCCTGATACTTTCTGCACATTTTATGAAGGCCCAACAATGCTAGATAATACTTAGTCCTGCCATGAGTGCAGGGGATTGGACTAGATGACCTCCCGAGGTCCCTTCCAGTCCTATGATTCTATGCCCTCCAATCTACCAATTTTTTAAAATAATATATTTTCTTTAATTAATACACTGCTCACATTATTAAGTCTTTCAACCTCCATTTTCAAACATCATAGACCTTGCAAAATAATTATAAGTCATTATTAATAAACAATTAGTAAGTGTCTGCAAAGTTTCCCACCATGAATCAATAGAAGCTTCAGTTTTTAACAACTGTGGAGCCAAGGCATCAATCTTAATTTCCAACCTTTCCTCCATGGATCTTAATGCAGAAAGAAACGTCTTCCATGAAATCCCCAGAGAATCACCATTTTCAAAAATGGGGTCCCTGGGACTTGCCTGGCGTGAAGGAGAATAGGGAGTTGCACTGGGTGTACCCGAACATGCAGCTCCATCCCACCAATCACCAGTACTTAACCTCAAATTGTGTTCAGTAAGCCTCTGCCGATTGTTCTCATCTGGCGATTTTCTCTTTTTCTGTGGCATTATCACTACACTCAAAGAGAGTCTGAAGTAAGAAATGCACAAGCCGATGACACAGAAGAATGCCTGCAGGTAAGGAAACCTGCTGTATGCACATTCACAGCACCACTGTCCTGCACTGTCCCCAAGATTTTGCCATTTTGAATCTAGTTTTTATAAGCATGCCTGGGATCAATGCTAGTGTTAGGGCCAGAGCAGATGCATGGTGTTTGTGGCAGTGGAATTCTGCAGATTGTATCTATGATGTATTAATATTCTATATGACAAACTGGCATTCTTGTGGTCATAGTGACCAAACTACCCTCAAAAGTCATGCAAATAGTTTGTAAATTTGCACGTGAGTTTGCAATTGTATTGTTTTTGACTTCATCTGTAGAAGATGGTAGCCAGATTGTATATAGCTCTGAATAAAATTCCTTGTTACTCTGGAGTGACAATCATCCTTTTGCTTCAAACGGTCAGGGTCTCCATTTTATGCATTATCCAGTCTTTTTTGGCTACGTCTGTATCCCTTTATAAGCTGGGGCACAAAGGAAGCAAAACCCTTCATAGCTTGTGCATGTTCACACAACACTCCTTGTGTTGTTGGAGCACATCCACAGTTGGTGTTCTAGTATCGAGAGAGCAGTGCACTATGGGTAGCTATCCCTGTGTAGAAGCTGCTAGGAGTTGTGGGAATGGGGAATGGATTACAGTGCATCATGGGTGCAGGCTCACCATCCCATGATGCAGTTTTTTCTGTTCCATCATTCTGACTACACTTCGTGCCATTTTTCAACACCAGCCCCTGTAAAACTGTGTGCCTGCCATCTCTGCCTGAAAGCATGGATCCTGCACTGCTCTCTAGTCTTGTGATAAGTGTTATGAACACAACACGACTGATCATGTAGTATTTCATGACCTGCAAATCTGAACAAGAATCTGTGGTGCAGACCCTGCTGCGTGCCATGGAAAGAAACAAATCCAGATTACTTTTGGCATTCATGGAACAGCTGCACATGGTGGACTGTCACTATTGGGCTTGGGAAACAACCACTGAGTGGTGGCAGCAGAAGTTTCGGATGCACAAAGCCACTTTCATGGAACTGTGTGCGGAGCTCACCCCTGCCCTACAGCACGCATACACCAAAATGAGAGATGCCCTCTCGGGGGAGAAGCGCATGGGAATCACTGTATGGAAGCTGGCAACTCCAGACTGCTCCCAGTCAGTCATGAATCAGTTTGGAGTTGAGAAGTCCACTGTGGGAGTTGCATTCACACGTGTGCATGACCATTAATCACATCCTGCCAAGAAGGACTGTGACTCTGGGAAATGTGTGTGAAATAGTTAATGGATTTGCAGCAATGGGATTCTCTAACTGTGGCAGGGTGACAGATGGCATGCATATCCCAGTTCTGGCCCCGGACCATCTTGTGACAGAGTACATCAGTAGAAAGGGCTACTTCTCTATGGTATTGCAGGCACTGGTGGATCACTGGGGTCATTTCACTGATATCAATTTGGGGTGGTCAGGGACGGCACATGACGCATGCATCTTCAGGAACACTGGCATGCATAGCAAGCTGCAAGCAGGGACTTTCCTTCCAGACCAGAAGATTCAAATGGAGGTGGTGAAATGCCCATAGTGAGCCTGGGAAACCCAACCTACCTCTTACTCCCATGGCTCAAGAAGCCGTACACCAGAAACCTTGATAGCAGCAAGGAGCGCTTCAACAAAAGGCTCAGCAGGTGCAGAAAGACCATTGAATGTGCCTTTGACAGATTAAAGGCTCATTGGTGCTGCCTTTTTGGCAGGTTAGACCTCAGTGAGGAAAATATTCCCATGGTCATAGCAGCCTGCAGTGCTCGGCCTAACATTTGTGAAGCTAAGGGGGAAAAGTTCCCCCGGGGTGGAGCGTTGAGGTGGCTCGTCTGGCGGCTGACTTTGAGTAGCCAGATACTAGGATATTAAAGGGACTCAACGGGGGACTATTTGAATCAGGGAGGCTTTGAAGTAGCATTTTGACAATGAGCCCCAGTAATGTGTCTTTCTATAATGCATTCAGCAAGGCTTTGTTTACTTGCTGCCTGGAACGACCCTTGTAATGACTGCTTCTTGAGCGTGATTAGTAGTCTGCAAACATGCCAATTGCTTCTGTGTATGAATTCCAGCACCAACCACTGTGTGTAGGAGAAAAAGATTAATAAAAATGTACTCGTAGAGAAAATGAAACAGCAATAACCAATACATAGAATTCGATGTATTGCAAGAGAAATGACACTGAGGAGCACTCTCTTAAGGAGGCTCTCATAGCTATTTGTAGGTCCAGCTGTCATTAGGCAACCTGTTTGAAAGGGGTACTGCAATGGGCTGGGAACATGCAAGGAATGTGTGTGGGGAGTTTGGGAAGTGGAGGGCATGGCACGGCATGCAGTTCTGTATAGTCTCTCTAATCTCTTGGAGCATTTCACAATCAGCATTGTCATCCTGCTCAGTGGCTGGTAGTATATTCCTACTGATATATTCTTATTATTCAAGGATGGAATTTCTATCCCTAGAGATTCTATTATACAGTTTGAGTCATTTAAGACTTACTATATTTAATTTCCATACACAGAGACACTCCCCACCCCCAGCACAACCTACTCTGTCATTCCTATATATTTTGAACCCTAGTATTACCATGTACCATTGCCTATCATCATTCCACCAGGTTTCTATGACGTCTATTATATCAGTACCTCATTTAATACCCGGCACTCAAGTTCACCCATCTTATTATTTAGAATTCTAGCATTTGTATGCAAGTACTTACAAAATTAGTCACTGTCCGCCATTGTGATATAATTGAATGGGATTCTTTTTCATTTGACTGTTTCTCTTCAGTTCCCACCTGTACTTGATCAACTTCTATTCTCCCATTTTTACTAGGATGTAGAAAATCCTCGTTAATATATCCTCCCATAAGGAATGTCTCTGTCTGAATCGTATGCTCCTCCGCATCTGTTGGCTTTCCCCCAGCCCTTAGTTTCAAAACTCCTCTACAAACTTTTTAATTTTATCTGCCAGCAATCTAGTTTTGTTTTGGTTTAGGTGGAGCCCATCCTTCCTGTATAAGCTCCTCCTTTCCCAAAATGTTCCTCAGCTTCTAATAACCCACAGTCGTCCTCCCTACGCCATTGTCTCATTCACACACTGAGACCCTGCAACTCTGCCTGTCTAAACTGGCCTTCCGCATGGAACTGGAAGCATGGCAGAGAATGTTATCATGGAGGTCATGGACTTCAATATTCAAGCTGTGTTAGTCCCAGGACATTAGAGAGACAAAATGAGTGAGGTAATACCTTTTATTGAACCAACTTCTCTTCATGAGAGAGAAGCTTTCGAGCTTATACAGAGCTCTTCTTCAGGTCTGTGTAAGCTTGAAAGATCGTCACTCTTACCAACAGACGTTGGGCCAATGAAAGATTACCTCATCTTGTCTCTCTGTTAGGATTAGGGTCAGTGATCAGAGGTTCTTTTGTTCTGTTTTAAATAATTTTGATGGAATTGTTAAACTATAGCAAACTGAGCTAAATACTGTGTTCTTTCTTCATTTATACTCTCATCCCCTTTGCTTTTTATTAACAAAAAAAGTATTGGTATTAATGCTAGAAACCAAACTATACCATTACTTATGACAGAACTATACGAATATTTACGACAGAAACAAAATCATGGCATGCAGTGAACATCTGTTGTGAATGCATTTAGAGCTCAAATAAATTGCATAACTACTGAAAGGAATTATGTGTCTTTCATTGACGTTCCAGCTTTTACCTAACATTGCCAGTGGGATGATTGAGGCACCCGGAGGTCAGATTCAATTTTTTAGGCAAGTCACCTATTACTTAGAACCAAGAATTCCTCTTAGTTATTCCCAGGAAACCATTAAACTCTTCAGTTTCTTAAATCCACAATAAATCTTTTAGTATCTTGTTTTATTTTTATAATCACATTTGTACTGCAAAAATATAATTATATAAAAGGATTAATTATAGTTAAGTTATATTTTACTTCAAACAGCATCATACTTCACAAAATTATATTCAAATATTATTCTGAACAATTGGGCTATTTATCCCTTTAACGCCTTTGCCCCATATCCGATACTGAAGGGAATTAAGAAGTTAAAACTATACTCTATTTGCAAATGATTCACTGATTCATTACCCAATCCTTTGAATTGTTATGAGGTCAAATTCATCCCTTGTGTAAGTTGGCACAACTGACTTTTGTGGGAGTGCACCTGCTTAGACAAGATCTGCTTTTGGTCCATTGACTCATCATTTCTAAATTAAGGTCAGGTCCTGGTGGTTCAGTAACTACCATTCCAAAAATATATGAAAATCTATTTATTGTGCAATAAATAATCATAAACCCCTTGATTCTGCAAAAATTTAAACGTGCTTAACTTCAATGGGTTTTGGATTTGTCTCACAACTAGTTCCACTGACTCCAAGGGACTAATCACATACATAAAGGTAATGCTTACATATTTGCAGGACTAGGGCCAAAGTTTGTAAGAAATTTTCAAAATGCATAAAGGCAGCTAAAATTACAAACTAGCTGTTTATAAAATATATTTTATTTTACTTTTTTTTAAAATACAGTTTTCTAAGCAAGACATTATACATTCTTAGCAATAAAATCCACACAAATACAACTATCAGTAAGTTTTAACAAAGATTTGAGAATCAACTTTTCTGGACCAAGAGGAACAATGATTTCACTTTACTAAAGGGATGCTTTAATTGGACTATGAACAGAATGAATACTAAAAATTTGGAATTCAAAACTGTAACTTTAAGGTTACATTAAGAATCCATTCTATATATTTAGATCCATAATTGATACACTGCTTTTTAGATTCTGATTTTATGCAATTTAAAAATGTAATGCTTATTTTTTTTTTCCCCAAAAAAGGCCAAACATCAAAGGATACAATCTCAAATACACAATCCTTTTCTTTGGGCCTGATCCATCAAGGTGCTGAGCAACCTGAGATCTAGTTGATTAAGTAATATTATTCAGCAGCTGAAGGTGCCCAGCACTTCACTGGTGGTACACTGCACCTTGAAGGATGAATGCCCTTTATTAGTAACAGACAAGCAACATTGACAGCATTTCCTCCCTCTGAATGAACAGTTTAATGAATAGTTTTCTGCTCAATAGTTTTCAACCCTGTTTAAAAACAACAGAACCCTATCACACACCCAATTCTTTCCGAACAGCAGTTCTTCAAGTGAGACACACTTTCATAGACCATTCAACTGCTGGCAGCAGCTGGGTGCAGTGGTTTCACTCGTGCTAATCTGGACAGGCCAAGTCTGAGACCCTGAGTAGGTGATTTAACTGAAATTCCTCTCAGTGGGTTACTACTGCATCCCGAGGCAGCTGAAAGTATTTTAAAACAAAACAAATGTCACAAATTAACAGAAAAACTGTCATCACTAACTTACAAAGAAGATATTACAGAAGAGCTAATTAAGTCTCCTCTTACGGAAACGGCAGAGAGGCCTGAACAATTATTGCAGGAAAGCACATAAAAATAAGGTACGTTGCCAGTGGGAACATACTTGATAGCTACAGCAGAAGGATGCAAAATCTGCAGGAGACACTTTTAAGGCTCCCCTTACATGTAACCTCAGAGTTACACCAATACATTTCACTCTGCTACCATAATACAGCATTTCTCAAAATATGGTCTGCTGTACACTTGCTGGTGCTCTGCAGAGCATTAGCAAGTCTCATGGTCCTATATTCCTTCATCTTTTTAAATCAACTGCTTTTATAGATATCCTGTTTTTATTGCCATGAAGAGGCAGGGTATATGTAAAAAACAATAGAGAACAAAAAGCCCATAGCCTAGCAGTTTACACTAGAGGCTGCTGCTACACAGAAGGAGAGAAACTACGAGTCTCCCCCCACAGGGTCTGCTCTGCCTGAAACTGTGAGTTACCACTCAGAGCCACCAGCAGGGGCAAGACGTATGACTGGAGGATGAGCATGGAACTAGGCATGTAGCAGCATAAGTAGTAGAAAAGGAGGACCTGAGAGTATGTAGTCACATGCAAGGAAAGAGGACCAAGCATAAAGGATCCACATGCAGAAGAATAAAACAGACGAGAAAGGTGAAAAAGCAAGAGGCAGTAGCAGTGTGATCTAAGTTTTCCAAAAAAGACCAAACACTTATCATACTAAATACAGCTACAAATACACGAATACTTGCCCACTATTATTTCTGTAAGAAAGCAAATAGTGCAATGCAACAGGGATGCTGGACAACCCTTAAAAGACAAAATGTCCACAAGACAATCCATATATTGAGATTTGGGCCACGCTATTGGGAAAAACTTTAGCACCCTTATCCTTTCAAGAGAAAAGTTATTGAGGCAGCTGGGAAATGGACAAGTTAATTTTGTGTGGGAAAAGTGACTGTAGGACACAGAGATGAGTAGAGAAGCTCATGTTTTGATGAGGAGGTACTCATTCAGAAATATAAATACTTTAGAGAACACCTTTTTAAACACATGTAAATAGGTATATTTGTCTGCAGCTACCATATTGCATATACCTGGTGGTATCCATTTGGGCTTTTTCTTGTCTGTTGAGGGACTTGATGCGTATAAAGGTTCTCCAATAGGTTCTGGAGAACTTGATGTCTCCTTCAATGTTAACTGAGATTTTGCTTGGACTACCCGTGGAGAAGAAACTACTGGAGTCACTTTGGCTGGAAAACAAAAAAAGCTTTAGAAAAATTGCGCTTTATTAAAGAAATCACCCGGCACAAAATTACTGTGCAAGTGAGGATCATTCAATTCAAAAAAATACAGGGCGATATGTCTTGAGAAACATGCCTTCCAATCAACGCAGGTTCATTTATTTGAACAGGTTATAGCCTCATATTTATTTCCTGGTTTAGAAGTAGGCACTTATCTCGTTACTGGCACACGATGTATCGTAGAACTGCATGAAAGGACAAGCTAACACAAATCTGCCATAAACTATAAGAAAAAACGTTTCCACACCACAATTAAACTGGTTCTATAATATATAATTAGCTGAAACATTTGAAACTAAATCATAATAGCAGGTCTGATGCATAGTTATTTAACACATATGTAAGAAATAGTTTTTTAAAAGGTTGTTGTGGTGATACATATTATGTTAAAGAGACACAGTGACCCTGTAACTCAAGTGTGGTAAATAAATATCTTTAACTATGCTATTAACAACACTGAAGATCATTAAGGCCTTGATTCCCTGTGAGCAATCGTTGTGGGTTCTGGGATCCACCAAGCCAGATGTGCTCATACGATAAGGACTTAAATGTAAAATAATGTATAAAACCTAAATTAATCATGGTTATGTTTTGGGGGGTTTTTTATTAAAGGGATATAGTCAATTAAAAAAAATCATGCCTCTGTCTGTTCATTTTTATTTTACTCTTGTTACACCTAAAACTGATAATTACTCTAACTTAAAGATTAAACAATTATTTCTAGGGCTGTCGATTGATCGTGGTTAACTCGTGATTAACTAAAAAAATGAATCATGATTATTTGCCGCTTTAATCACACTGTTAAACAACAGAATACCAACTGAAATGTATTAAATATTTTGGATGTTTTTCTACATTTTCAAATATGTTGATTTCAATTACAACACAGAATACAAAGTGTACAGTGATCACTTTATATTATATTTATTACAAATATTTGCACAGTAAAAATGATAAAAGAAATAGTATTTTTCAACTGATCTTTATACACGTACTTGTAGTGCAATCCTTATTGTGAAATGAAAGTCTGCAAGCTTACAAACTGTTATGAATTTATTTTATACATTAACATAACTCAAACCAAAAACCAATGTTAACTTATAGAGCCTAACAAGTCCACTCAGGTCCTACTTCCTTGATTCAGCCAATTGTAAGAACGACGAGTTGTTACATTTATGGGAGATAATGTTGCCTGGCTTCTAATTTAAACAAATCTCACTGGAAGTGAGAACAGACGGTGTTCACATGGACTTTTTGTACACGGCATTGCAAGGTATTTACATGCCACATCTGCTAAACTTTGTATGCTCTTCTGCTTGCCACACTCGGGGAGACATGCTTCATGCTGATGATGCTTGTAAAAAGTAATGTGTTAATTAAATTGTGACTGAACTCTTGGGAGAACTGTATGTCTGCCTGCTCTGGTTTTTACCAGGCATACTTGCTATTATATATTCAGTTATGCAGTCTCGCCATGAGGACCCAGATCATGCTGTCTCATCTTTAGACACACTTTCACCTGCCGATTTTTGACCAGAAATGTCAAAGAAGTACTAAATGTGTGATTTCTAAAATAGCTTACAGCACTCGACCCAAGTTTTAAAGAACTGAAGGGCCTTCCAAAATTCTGAGAAGGATGAGGTGTGGAACATGCTTTCAGAGAAGTCTTAGAGAAGCAACACTTACGATGCAGAAACTTACAGAACCCAAACCACAAAAGAAAATCACCTTTCTGCGCTGGTTCTCATCTGCGGCATCTGACTCAAGAGGACATGCGTCGGGTTTTACATGCTTTAGATCGTTACTTGAGCAGGACCACTATCCAGGGCCATGGGACACAAGTTCTCGGGAATGGTGGTTGAAGCAACTGAAGGATTTGTATGTTGGGAAAATCAACAACCCGGGAGGACAGACTATCCAATATATTCTGACTGCATTGCAGACAACTTTTTATTCCAGAAGATTGAAAAACGCTACCGGGGGAAGCTTTCTAGACTTTGATTTTAACAAATAGGGAGCGATCGTCGTTGAGAATTTGAAAGTAGAAGGAGAGCTTGGGTAGAAAGTGATCATGAAATCATAGAGGTTTGCAATTCTCGAGGCAAGGGCAGAAAAGGTGCAAGTACCGAGCAGAAATAGAGACCATGGATTTCGAAGCGCGGGATTGGTAAGCTTCAGAGAGCTGTATAGTAAGTTCCCATGGGTATCAAACTGAGAGGAAAAAACAATTGAGGGAGAGCTGGCAGTTTTCAAAGGGACGCCTATTAAGCGGCCCAAAAGGCAAGCGTATTCCGATGGGGTTAGGAAAGACAGTAAAATTGAATGGGCAAAAACGCACCTTTGGCTTAACCACGAATCTTGCATGACCTATCAATATTAAAAAAGGGAGTCTATAAAAAATGGAATACTAGGTCAGATACAAGGATGAATAGGCAATACACACAGGAATGCAGGGGCAAGTTAGAAAGCCAAAGGCACACAATGAGCTTCAAACTAGCTACTGCGGAATAAAGGGAAACCAAGAAGACTTTTTATCATTACATAAAGCGCAAGAGTGTAAGACAAAGGACTGGGTAGGCCACTGTCACCGGTCGACCCCCCAACAATTGTGATGAGGAGAGAAACAGTAACGGGACTTGGAATGGCAGAGATGCTTTATGACCTTCTTTGTTCGGTCTTCACTGAGAAAGTCTGAAGGAATGTCTAACATTAGTGAATGCTTATGGGAAGGAGTAGGTTTGAAGATAAAATAAAAAAAGAGCAAGTTTAAAAAATCACTTAGAGAAGTTTGATGCCTGCAAGTCCCAGGGCCTTGATGAGATGCATCGAGAATACTCAAGAGTTATAGAGAGGTATCTGAGCCTTCTAGCTATTACTTTGGAAAGTCATTGGGAGACGGTGAGAGATTCCAGAAGACTGGAAAAGGGCAAATATGTGCCCATGCTATAAAAGGGAATAAAAAACAACCAAGGAATCTACAAACCAGTTTAGTTTAACTTCTGTGCGCAGGGAAGATAATGGAGCAAGTAATTAAAGGAATCATGCTTGCAAACACTTGGAAGTGGTAGGGTGATAGGGGAATAGCCAGCATGGATTTGTAAGAATAAATCGATGTCAACCCACTTGATTGCTTTCTTTGACGTGGATAACGAGTCTTGTGATAAGGAGAAGCGTGGATGTGGTTACCTAGACTTTAGTAAGGAGCTCGCCATGATATCCTTTATCGAATAATAGGCAAATACATTTAGATGGGGCTACTACAACGTGGGTGATAACTCGGCTGAATAACCGAACTCAGGGAGGTAGTTATTAATGGGCTCCCAATTCCCTGCTGGAAATTATAACAAGTGGCGTTCCGCAAAGGGTCTGTTTTGGGCTGGCTTGTTCTATCTCATCAACATGATTTAGATGTTGCATAGAAAGTTACGTTATTAGTTTGCGGATGTACCAAACTGGAGGGATTGCACCTGCTTGGAGGACAGGTTAAAAAATTCAAATGATCAGGCAATTAGAAATGGAGAGGGTACCGGATGAAGTTCAATAAAGACAATGCAAGTGCGTCCACTTAGAATGAAACAATCAGTTCACACATACAGAATGGAAGAAACTGTCTAGGAGGAGTATGCAGAAAAGAGATCTAGGGGTCATAGTGGACCACAAGCTAAATATGCAGTCAACATGTGGTTACTGTTGCAAAAATAAAGCACAATGTTGATTCTGGATGCTTAACAGGTGTTTGTACAACAGAGACACAAGAAGTCATTCGTTCCGCTCTACTTCTGCGCTGGGTTAGGCACTCAACTGGAGTTTGTGTCAGTTCTGGGCCACCGATTCAAGAAGATGTGGGAGAGGATGCGAGAGGTTCACGAGAAGGCAACAAAAATGAATTAAAGTCTTGAGAACATACCTCCGAAAGGAAGGCTGAAAGAACTGGGTTTATTTGTTTGGAAAAGAATGAAGACTGAGAGGGGAACATGATAGCGTTTTCAGGTATCTAAAGCTTTGTCATCAGGAGGAGGGAGAAAACTGTGTTCACTTAGCCTATCTAATGATAGACAAGAGCAAGGCCCTTAAACTGCTCAGCAAGGGAGATTTAGGTTGGACATTAGGAAAAAGTTCCTAACTGTCAGGGTGGTTGGACACTGGAATAAATTGCCTAGGGAGGTTGTGGAATCTCCATCTCTGGAGATATTTAAGAGTAGGTTAGATAAATGTCTATCAGGGACGGTCTAGACAGTATTTGGTCCTGCCATGAGGGCAGGGGACTGGACTCGATGACCTCTCGAGGTCCCTTCCAGTCCTAGAGTCTATGAATCTTTAGCACTTCTAGCACGTAAATATCTTGTGACGCTAACTACAATAGTTCCATGTGAACACCTGTTCTCACTTTCAGGTGAAACAGTAAACAAGAAGTGGGCAGCATTGTCTCCCACACATGTACACAAACTTGTTTGTCTGAGTGAATGGCTGAATAAGAAGTAGGACTGAGTGGACCTGTAGGCTCTAAAGTTTCATATTGTTTTGTTTTTGAGTGCAGGTTTTTTTTGTGCATAATACATTTGTAAGTTCAATTTTCTTGATAAAGAGGTTGCACTACAGTACTTGTATTAAGTGAACTGAAAAATACTCTTATTTTTACAGTGAAAATGTTTATAATAAAAATAAATATAAAGTGAGCACTGTACACTTTGTATTCTATGTTGAAACTGAAATCAATATACTTGGAAATGTGGAAAACATCCAAAAATATTTAAATAAATGGCATTCTGTTATTAACAGCATGATTAATTGTGATTAATTTTTTTAATTGTTTGAGAGCCCTAATTATTTCTCATTTCGTATGTTGTCCATTTGACAGCAGTTTGTGTACAGTTTCATTATTACCCCAGATAGTCAGTTTGTCAGTCAATTTCCCCTATTTCTGCAAGTATTTCACATAGTAAAGGATAGATTATTTTTTTTAAATAGGAAAAAATGATTTTAAAACACAAAAATCAGCATGATTCAAGGACAGGGAGAGTACCCGAAACTTCTTTTCACTCACTTTTTGAAAATGACTGCTTTGAAATGCAAACAGGTCAGTGTGTACATGGTAGCAGTGTTCAGAGGGACAGTTAGTATGCAGAACAATTGAATGTTGTAGATCAGGGGTAGACAACTATGGCACGAGGGCCGAAGGCGGCACGTGAGCTGATTTCCAGTGGCACTCACACTGCCCGGGTCCTGGCCACTGGTCTGAGGGCTCTGCATTTTAATTTAATTTTAAATGAAGCTTCTTAAACATTTTAAAACCCTTATTTACTTTACATACAACAATAGTTTAGTTATATATTATAGACACAGAGAGAGGCCACTAATACTTTTTAATGTTTTTAGAAGGAAAGTGAAACCTTAAATTAGAGTGAATAAATGAAGACTTGGCACACTACTTCTGAAAGGTTGCTGACCCGTTGTAGATTCACACCCTGGCTGCATATTCACTAACTGTTTGTTTAGACAAGCCCTGTATTTTTTGCTGATTACATCAAGCTTACTTGTAGCATTAATTCTGGATTTGGGGGGGTTCTTTTCTTTTTCTGTTTGGACCTTTAACTTAATTTCTTTCCTTTTATTTTCTTTAGTTTTCTTCTTTTTTGCAGCAAAGTCTTCATCATCTTCCTCACTGAAATCTGAACCACCCTCTGATTCCTCATCTAAAACAGCAGAAAAAAATATATGAGGTTTGACATCTCTTTTTTAGGAGTGCAATTTATTGTTGCCACCTGGTTTGCATATTCTGAACGAAAGGAAACCATGTTTGGAGTCCTAGGCTAAAACACACTGAAGATCAAATATGGATCAATAAGCTCAACTGACCATGTCAGAAACCTAGCCTTTAGCTTTGGTCTCTTGAAATGCATTCAGGACACATAACTAAGAACAAATTGTTGTATTTCAAAGAGGAACAAAGGTATAAGGCTGAAAACAGTATACATTTCACTGAAAATATTTTTCTCTCAGAATAATTAGACATATTCAAAACATATCCTACAGGAAATATTTAATAGTAGATAACTTACCACAGACAAATTCTGGCTCATAGTTATGAGCATGGTCTCCCTCATTACTGTCATCTATCAGTAACTTCTGCTGCGACACAGCTTTAGATGCTGCTCTTCTTTGCCTATGGCCATCTGTGGGGATGTCACTATCAACTGTGACCTGATCGGGGCCTGCAGGATAAACATTGGTCTTATTAACATAAGTTAATAAAGGGACTGGTTGCATGCTTAATAGTAAGTAAGTACTAAGTGTTTTGCTGGACTGGAGCCATAGTTTCCACTACGGATTCTGAGTATCGTATATACTCGATCATAAGCCGGAAAATTTTTATAACCTGTTCATAAGCCAACCCTATAATTCAGGGGTCAGCAAACTTTGGCTCCCGGGCCATCAGGGTAAGCTGCTGGTGGGCCGAGATGATTTGTTTACCTCGAGCGTCTGCAGGCACAGAGGTAAACCTAAGTAAACAAAGTGTCCCGGTGCGCCAGCGGCTTACCCTGATGGGCCGGGACAGCAACTGGTGGGGAAATTTTTGGGGGGAGAGAAGCTGGGAGTCAGGGGAGTAACCCCTGTGAACACCCCCCACATGACCCCACCCTAGCCCGGGACCCCCACACTCTCCCCATCCCATCCCTTCCCACCTTATCTGGGGAGGGCCAGGGGAGGATGTCTCACCTGACTGGAGCTGCTCCAGCAGGGCAGCATGGTCACAGCCTGCTCCGGTGGGCCAGACCAGGCGGTGCGGCTGCAGCATGTTCCAGCGGGCTGGGCCTGGTGGCATGGACGCAGCGTGCTCTGGCAATGTGGCCACAGGCTGCTCTGGGGAGCGGGGCTGAGCAGTCCGGTTTCAGCCTACCAGCCCCGGACCTGCAGCTGCTTCGGAGGCTGGGGGGAGAGCAGCATGGCCAAAAGTGGAGAGACTCTGGTCCCGCCTCTTCCCTTCTGGCTCTGCTGCCTCTCCTTGCTCCCTCTGTTGTGCGGAGGAGCTGTGTACCACCTCTCCCTCTCTATAGTCATTCATAAGCTGACCCCCTTCTCCAGTGCTTTCCTTTCTTACTAAAAAAATTCGGCTTATGAACGAGTATATATATATTTCTGGAGATTATCATCCAAGTGCACAGTATCTGAGCTTCTTAAATGTCTGTAATTCTCATTTTATTTTATCTTTTTAAAAATTGCTCTAATGAGTCCTTTTTGCAGGTAGAAGTTGGCAAAGCTAATCTGGAATCAAGGTGTTAAGAGTGAAAAGTCAGGGAATTGAGAGTACTTAGATCTTTCAAGGAGATAAGCCATACCTTAAAATATTTGTGCGTGCACATTCATGCATGTGGTTTGTTCAGTGTTCACTTCTTGATGATAAATTGATAGTTCAAAAAGATCATTTGGAACTCATTTCCTACCAATTTTAAGACAGGAGCCAAATTTAGATCTAACAGATTGAATATACCTTTCAGACCAAAGCATATCTATACAACTTAAAATAAAAATCGTTTTTATTCTTTTTTCTCCAACAGTTTTTACCTTCACTTTACTGAAAAGAAATGTTTCAGAAACACTGCTTACACATAATATACATATATTTACATAAAAAGACAGACACAAAAATAACTTACCTAAGAGACCACTATCTGCACTGCAGTCGGAGAGAAGGGAACTGTTGTCTACACTTTCTAATTCAATAGCTGTACATTTTTTGATGCCTATATTTGAAAAAATGCATAAAATATGTTTGAAAATTAGCACTATAAAGACTCAGCATATCAAGAAATGAAAATAATTTAGCCAAAACAAGTTAAACTCTAGCAGATTCCAGATAAAGCTCTTTTTAGTAGATAATGATGTCATTATATTTCATCACAGAAAAGCTGCAATGTAATATATTAACTTTGACTAGAATTACAGTTGCCACACTATGATGGGCTGAAATAATTTGGGATTTTCTCTCTTCTTTAAAATAAATTGAATTGCATTATATCCATGTTCACTATAAGGAAACAATGTGCAGAGAGCATAGTACAGTGTTAAGAGGAAGAGGTTAATATGGAGTATAAATGCAATTAAAACATTTTATCACACTTTTTAAAAAAAATTTAACTATGTTTTTTTCCTGCCACACATTTTGGAAACAGAGAAAATGCATTTAATGTTTAGTAATACTTCTTTGTAATTACAGATCTACATTCCAGTAAAAGCTGGGACAAAAAGAAGCCATTGTTGTGGAAAATCCACAAATTTTGAGTATCGATACAGATTTTACTGTACATTCCAAAGACTAAATTTGCAATTGTAAAATTAACTCTCTAATACATCTGCTTGCAAAGATCATCATCTTTTGTTAGGGATGGACAGTGTCCTCAGCAGTGTACATGCGTCATTAAAAGAGCTTCTGCCCCACATTCTTCCAAAGTCTAAATCTGCAGATTTTGAGGACTGCGAGACTTCATGGGCCCAATTCAACTCTCATTGAAGTTAACGGAAATTTTTACTACTGACATCATTGGTGAGTTGCATCAGATCCTATGAGAAAAAGTTAATATTGTTCTTGGAAAGTTTAATCAACCCCAGAGCTTTATATTTAGGATAGTCAAAGACTGAAACTTAATCTGTATAATAAACAAGTGATTCTGGTAGGTTTTTTTCAAAATTGCACAGCACTACTTAGCATTAGCACAATTTGGTATGATAAACCTCCTCCCATCAACGAATAAAAAGAAATTTTCAAGTCTTCTCAATTAATTTATTAAAAGAAAGGATACAATATCAGCACAGTTATAAAGCAACTACAAAGGATGCCAAATACAATGAAGGAATAGCTTAAAATGGGAAAAGCTGAAATGCATTTTAACTGTAAAGAGAACCTTGTTCTTGTGAATCTTGCACTTCAAGGATGTCTGCAGATGGTTCTTTAACTGATAAGGCTAACGCAACTTCTAAATCTCGCTGGTAAAGTTTGTCATCTAAGGCTATCCTGAAACAAGTAAAAAACATCATAGGAAAAATGTTTCCAGCAAATCTAGTGAATATTATTTTCGTGAACCGAAGCAATGCAAAGCTACTTCTGAGCAGCTACTCATTAATGTAATTATAAATCAGTACTTATGCAGGAAATAATACAAATGTTACAATACAAAATCTGTAATTTACTGCATAACAAATGAGCAGAGGTTTGTGAAATTCACTTGATATAACAGAAATACTTTGCACTTACCAATATAGAATGCTTTATGTCTTCAAAATGATGTACACACATTAATTATCAGTAACAGACCGAAAAAATATATTTCATTTGTAGAAAATATTCTATTGGTATAGAATTCTACATAAAATATTTTCTACCAAAAGTTGCTTAAAATAAGTTTTAATTGACTTTTATTAAGGTGTACTTCTGAATTTCTGTCAATATGAGCTGAACTTTTGTTGAAGCCCAAAGTTTGCTTGTTTGAACCTTTCACTGTACTGCACCTTTAAGCGGAGGGAGGAGCTTGCTGGAGAGAGGGAATAGCATTGGGGGATGGAGTGGGGTGAGGCTCAGAAGCTGCTGCAAAAAGGGGAGTGAGCCAGTGAGGCAACTGGCTGATTCATCCCTAGGGGCTGGAAGGGCTGGGGAATTCAAAAGGGGCAAGCCCAGCGCAGAAAGCCTCTTTTCCCTGGACCAGATGGAGCAGCACCTGCCTCCCTCCCCTGAGGTTGCAAAATACCAGTTTTGGTCAGAACCTGCTGTGGGCATCAGCTAGCCACTCCTTTCTAGGAGGGTTGGGAAGGAATTTTTCCCTCACCACCCAATTGGCTTAGATGGGGCGGGGATTTTGTTTTGCCTTCCCTTCACAACCAGATTGGCCTAGGTGGAGTGGGGTTTTTTTCACCTTCCCCCATAGCAGGGTCAGGGAGGGTTTTGTTATGGTGAATAAGGAAAGGTGTTAGACTATTATGTTGCAACTCGTTATGTAAACGTCGGGCGGATGTCAAGTGCAGGTACTCCATAGGGAAGGGATACAGGGACAGACTCTGTATGGTACAGAATGGTTTGGTAAAGGACTTAAAAAGGAGCTGTTGTTTAAAGGAGCAGAATGAGTGATGAGGGGTGTTTGGGGCTCCTATGACTGGTACAGCAGGGAGCAAACCCCCTTTTCTCATAGCCCACCTTAACCCTCGTTGAGAGTGGGTGGGGAGAGAGGATGGTAAAGTCCCAGCAACGGGTTGTCTAGGGGACCTGGCTGGAAAAAGTGGGGGGCAGTTGGAAGCCCCCCTGGTAGATATTGAATGAACACGAGCTACCTGCACTGTACACTTTTATCTGCCAGGTAGTCCCAAGCATCTAATAATGAAGTTGTGGCCTGATTAAAACCATGTCAAGTGTCTCTTGTTCACTTTTGTATACTAAGCCTATAGACCATACAGTGTTTTCATGTACTATACTGAAGGGTTCTTTAGAACTACCTAGATTAGGTTAGTCACAAATTTACATAATTTAGACCACAAACCTGCACTGGACCTATGCGGGCAGATCTCTGCACCAGTGTAGAGCCCTGTTGAAATCCACAGTGCTTCATGTTGGCAAAAGGGTCCACCTAGTCAATTGTGGTGCAGGCACTCTTGTCATTAGACATTACTAGATTATCCGTCACTCATTAGTAAGCAAAAGAATTTGATAATAAATCTTAGACTAATATGCTAGACCTTTATTTGTAGTTATTTAAACTATACTCTAGGAAAGTGTAAAACTTGAGGAAAATTAAGAAATTGAAGTGTTGTTGAGATGAAGCTTTTCTATTGCACACAACTAACTACACGTCATTACCTCTCACCTTTTACTGGGTGTTTTCTTCGGCACTGTAGTCACCTCTCTGTGTGGCCTTTTCTGCTTCTCCTTTTTCTCTCTATTTGTCTCTGTAGGTACTACTCTAGATTTTTTTTTTGAAGGTGCAGGTACACAGGCAAAGTCTTCATCTGCTTATGAAAACACGCACAAGTTAGAAAGAGTTTAGCCCATACAGTGCAAGTTTCTCCAACAACCACGAAAAAGTCTCTCCTCAGAAAATGTATTTAAATCACAAATATAAAATATTCTAAAACATTTATGTTCTTATGGCTCTCATCTGAAACTATAAAACCAATTTTCAGTCTCATAATCGGACAACAAATAGATGTAGCTGTAATGAGCTTTGAGATACTCTTGAACAAAAAGGTACTAGCTAAATGTAGATCATAATCATAGTGAGACCTGATCATTCTCCTCCTTTTGCAGCAGCTTCGTGGTGGTGAAGTCCATAAATGGCTATTAGCCAGGATGGGTAAGGAATAGTGTCCCTAGCCTCCGTTTGTCAGAGGATGGAGATGGATGGCAGGAGAGAGATCACTTGAACCTGTTAGGTTCACTCTCTCTGGGGCACCTGGCATTGGCCGCTGTCGGTAGACAGATACTGGGCTAGATGGACTTTTGGTCTGACCTGGTACAGCCATTCTTATGTTCTTACTATTTCTAACAATTTTCAAGATGTAAATATTCAAGTTAATTAATTATTATCATCAATATGAGGATAAAGTTTCAATCTCAAATGTGTTCTCAGAGTTCACATTCACTTGAAATTCAAGTTCTTCTGGCAATTGAATACCATTCAATATACATCATTCTTACAGTCCTTGGTCTTTTGGAACTTTTTCCTTTTAATGATTCCCATTCTTAAAAGAGGAGTTCTCCCCCCTTTCATTACACTGCCTCTTTACAAAGTATACTTCTTTAGACCTCCAAGGCCCAAACTGGGAACAAAGACTGAAAATCGGGGATATCAGACTAAAATCAGTCCAAGAATTTTAAAATTTTGTCTTTAGCACAAATTTTTTGTATAACTACGATGCAAAAAAATTGCAATAAAAATAAGTGATAATATCAAGTTTAAATAGGATGGAGGCGAGAGGCATGAGACCTCTGCACAGATGGTTCTACATTCCTGCAGATCACTGTGATTTACAGAAAACTCTGTGGTCTGTTTCATGGAAGAACATGGAATAGACCACCATCCCTCTGGAAAAATGTCAGAGAAATCTCTGTGGGAAAAACCTAGCAGAGCTCTCCTGCCCCAAGCCGCCTCCTACAATTTTTTTTTTCTGCAAGAGGGGTTGAACTAACTCAATATTATGAACAGGTCAGCAGTGTAAATATCACTGCTATTGTGTAATATCCTTATAACATGGATTGTACTCTAACAGGGCCTGAATTTGATTCCACTGAAGCTAATAAGAGTCTTTTCACTGAATTCAACAGAAGGATAGGGCCCATATTCTACCAACATTTTAAACAAAGCTATTGCAGACCTTAACTCTTTTTGGTGTGGATAACAGTGGACCACTTACCATCATTTTCAAAGTCCCCAAACTGTGAATAATCAACAATTTTCTTATTCCTGTGACAAAACAACACACATTATTAGTCATTCAACACAAGAACCATTGTTTGTTAATTTTAGTTTCTCGGCATTGCACTAATTCCCCTTTTCAAATCAGTCTCTATTCATATATATAGTTAGTCATTGCTATCATATAAACTGTAAGCTCAATTCAACATGCGTTAGCGTCCAGCTACTCAAGTGTTTTGGCAGTAAATGGCTTTTTGTTGCCAAGTTGATTTATTTCTTCTATGTACACAATTTCTCGTGATAATTATTTCCTTATAGACTCATAGGTCAGAAGGGACCAATATGATCATCTAGTCTGACCTCCTGCACAAAGCAGGCCACAGAACCCTACCCATCTACTTCTGTAACAACCCCTAACCTATGTCCGAGTTATTGAAGTCTCCAAATTGTGGTTTGAAGACCTCAAGCTGCAGAGAGTCCACCAGCAAGTGACCCATGCCCACGCTGGAAAGGAAAGGCGAAAAACCTCCAGGGCCTCTGCCAATTGCCCTGGAGGAAAATTCCTTCCTGACCCAAATATGGCGATCAGCTAAACCCTGAGCATGTGGGCAAGACTCACCAGCCAGCATTCAGGAAAGAACTCTCTGCAGTAACGCAGATCCCATCCCATCCAACATCCATCACAGACCATTGAGCAGACTTATCTGCTGATAATCCAAGATCAATTGCCAAAATTAAACTTATCCTATCATACCGTCCCTTCCATAAACTTATTAAGCTTAGTCTTAAAGCCAGATATGTCTTTTGCCCCCACTACTCCCTTGGAAGGTTGTTCAGAACTTCACTCCTCTAATGGTTAGAAACCTTCGTCAATTTCAAGTCTAAACTTCCAAATGTCCAGTTTGTACCCATTTGTCCTTGTGTCTACATTAGGACTAAGCTTAAATAATTCCCTCCCTCCCTAATGTTAATCTCCCTGATATATTTATATAGAGCAAGCATATCCCCCGCAGCCTTCTTTTGGCTAGGCTAAACAAGCCAAGCTCTTTGAGTCTCCTTTCTAAGGCAGGTTTTCCATTCCTCGGATCATCCTAGTAGCCCGTCTCTGAACGCTGTTCCAGGTTGAATTCATCCTTCTTAAACATGGGAGACCAGAACTGCACAGTATTCCAGGTGAGGTCTCACCAGCGCCTTATACAACGTACTAACACCTCCTTATCTTTGCTGGAAATACCTCGCCTGATGCATCCTAAAACCGCATTTGCTTTTTTAACGGCCATATCGCATTGGCGGCTCATACTCATCCTTCGATCAACCAATACTCCAAGGTCCTTCTCCTCCTCTGTTGTTTCCAACTGATGTGTCCCCAACGTATATCTAAAATTCTTATTATTAATCCCTAAGTGCATGACCTTGCACTTTTCACTATTAAATTTCATCCTTCTTTAAAAAAATCTTATAAATCACATTATTGTCTCGTACAGTCATTTGAGATGTTTTCTCCATGGTACTTTTAGATTTTGTTTCCTAGACCTAATTGTAAGATCATACTATAAATATTACTATATGCAAAGACTGCATCATCAAAACTTTCAACACATTACTTAGGCCCTTGATCCTGCAGTGAGTTACATACCAGTCAACTCAAGCCCACATGGAGATCTTTTGACTTCAACAGGATTTCTGACAAGCACAGGGATCTGCCTGCCTGCACAGAGCTCATAGCAGGATTGGGGCCTAAGATCTGATCCACGGTATATTTATTCACTAGTGACTCAAATCTGCTGAGCACATTCAACTTCATTATGAGTGAGGACAAAGAAATAATAAGGTATTGAGAAGAGCAAAGTGAGAAATATAGACAAAAAAATAACAGTACAAGATAATGCATCTGGAAAAAAATCAGAAACACAGATATTCAATAAAAGGGACACACTGATCCTACAATGACTTCAGCACAGGTACACGGATCTACCCATGCAGAGCTCATTGTGGGATTATAGCTTAGGAAAAAAAAGGCAGTGTCAAAACTGGGTCTTTATGTTCATTTTCTCAGAGACTGAAAGCTGTTTGGGGACAGGTGCAGATGCTAGAGTGTTGCAAGTCTTATAAGTCCTTCCCCATCCAAGATAGGGAAATAAATAACAGCAAACAAGTTTGGATAAATGTATGATTATATGTAGTGTTGTAGCTGTGTTATCAGATATCAGAGATAAGCTCACCTCTCTCAGCAACAGAAGTTGGTCCAATAAAAGCTATTACCTCACTCACCTTATCTTTTGCACATACCTAAGCAGTTACTTGCAACCATATGGCACCTATCACCAAAGTGAGTGGAGAACTGACATACCTTAGATGCATACTTGCCTAACATCAAGCTTTTAGGAGGGCTTCTCAGGCCTGGTCTACACTACACAGGTTGACACAAGACAGGTTACATCAACCTAACTGTGGAAGAGTGTACACTTACATTTCACTCCCACAGATGTAACTGCCCCATTAAGCTTTGTGTACACTACACAGTTTTGTTGACATAAGTCAGCTTTCATCAGCAAAACAGTGCAAGTATACACACTGAAATGTTCTTCCCACCAATGTAACTCCTCATCTCTGACAAAATAAAACCACCTCGATGAGAGGCATAGAGCGTTTTGTGACGTAGTTACAGTGACTCGGTGTCAGACTAGACGCCGAACCTGCTTATGTTGTCCGAATTGGCCTCCAAGAGGTGTCCCACAATGCCCATCACGACCGCACTGGTCAACAGTTTTCTCTCTGCTGCCCTGCAGGAACACAGGCACGTATCCTTCAACTGATTGAAGGCCTAGGAATTTTTGAGATTCCTCTTTCTCTTTGCTCAGCATGGACTGTTCATACAGCATCTTCTCAGCTGACCATGCCAGCTTTCTGCAACAGAGGCGCTCCTGCCTGGAGTACACCAGAGCTGTTGGATCTGCTCGATCTGTTGAGAGAGGAGGCTGAGCAGTCACAGCTTCGCTCAAGTTGTAAGAACTTTGATATCTGTGGACAGATTGCTCATGGCCTGCAGAACGGACAAGCAACAGTGCCATGCTAAGATCAAGGTACTAAGGTGGGCATAGCAGAAGGCAAGGGAGGCAAACTATCGCTCTGGTGTAGCACCAAAGATAAACCACTGCTACCAGGGGCTGGATGCCATCCTCAGCAGTGACCCTACCTCTACTGCCAAAAGCTCAATGGATACTTTGGGGGGCTGGAGGCAGCAGCCAGCAGAGTCAACCGCAAGGACAAAGTGGTAAATCAGGAAGTGGTGTTGCGGGAGGATGTGGGACATGTGACAAAGTGGACTGGTGGCATTGCAAGTCAGGACCTATTTTTGACTTCAGGGGGGTTTAGCCAGTCCCAGCACTGGTGCCCAGAAAGCACAAGATGCATGCTTTGGTAAACACACATTTTCCTTTGACACTGCACAGTGATGTGAGATTGAGGTCTCATTTATTTTGTTATATGGTAGAAGGATAAGGGATAGAAATTACTAACAGAGTCTATGCAGCTAAGTAGTGGGGGCCTGGCAGAAAAGTTTGTTAATGTCCAAGGAATCCTCCATACAGATCTCTAAGAAGCTTTCATGTAGGTACTCTGCAATCCTCTGCCAACGATTCCTTGGCAGAGCTACCCTGTTACTCCCCCGCTGTAGGAAACTTTGCCGCACCAACAGGCAATTATTTCTGCAGGGACCAAAGTGGCATTAGGCAAGCAGCATACGGACCCGCCCTGAAGCTGCATGCATGCAGAAGATGCACCGTTGAATCCCAGATTACCTTCAGGAGTGAGGTAATCGGATTTGATTACCCCAGCCTGTGGAAAAGGGTGCCAATACTCAGAATAGTGTCTCTAGGCACATATAGTGATCCTCTTTGCAAACTACCCAGAATTTTTGTCCCTTCTTGCCCATTCCCTCTTCCTAACATCTTCCCCTCTCCCCCTCATCCACCTCTGCTGAACTCACCCTATTTGGGACTCTTGTCAAACTGTGTGCTAGCCAAGGGAGAGTGAGAAAGAGGTATATGCGACTTTTGTGATTCACAGCTGTCAGTGCACTCACAATACTGTCTCTGTTCTTTGTTTCCTTGACTTCTGCAGATGTTCCCTTGAGGATCAAGTCCTACACCCCGGCAGAGCACCTCCATCAGATAAGGAAGAGAACCAGGAGGAGTAAAGAGAATATGTTTTGCAAGTGCTGCAGTCAACACATACAGCAGATAGCAAAACAAGATCATGGAGGGAAAACTCAGGCTGGACAGTCTGGAAAGGGGCAGGAGCAGGAGCAGATGATAGATGGACATGAGTAGATGATAAAGCTACTAGAAAGTCAGCAAGAGATGCCCAAGTCCCTCACAGTGCTGCAGTCTGAGCACATCCATGCATGACTCCCCCTACAGTGAATACAGACTGCTGTTCCATGCCCTCTCCCAAACTTCCACAACACATTCCTCAGATGTTCCCATTCCGTCGCAGTACCCCTTGCACTCCACACCTAGAGACTAGTTTCATGAGGAAAATTTGAGTTACACACAGCTCTGAGAACCTTAATGGAGAGACTGTTCCTCATTGCCACGTCCCCTGTGTGCAAAAACAAATATGTTTTATCCTTTAAAGTATAGTCTTTGAAACAAAATGAGTCTGTGTGTCATGCACACAGTAGTTTCTGTGAAAATTCAAATACACTGGCTATAAGTAGAGGAGTATTTACTCACTACAATTTAAAGCTCAGGAAGCAAGCATTACAGGAGTCATTCAAGGAAGCAAGTAAACACTCCCTGACCGAATGCATCACATAAAGACACATTACTGAGGCTCATTGTCAAAATGCTCCTTCAAAGCCTCCCTGATTCAAATAGCTCCCTGCTGAGACCCTCTAACTGACCTGGTATCTGGCTAATCAAAATAAGCAGCCAGCTGATCTATCTTAGCTCTCCATCCCTGGAGAAATATTTTCCCTTTGCTTCACAAATGCTATGCAGAACACAGCAGGCTGCTATGACCATCGGAATATTGTCCTCATCAAGGTCTACCATGCCAAAGGCACATTCAATGGTCATTTGTCCCCTGCTGAGCCTGTTGTTGAAAACTTCCTTGCTGGTGTCTAGATTCCCAGTGTAACTTGGATGGGGGCAAGAGGTATGTGGGTTCTCCCAGGATCACTACGGGCATTTGCACATCCTCCATTGCAATCTTCTGGTTGGGAAAGAAATTCCCAGCGTGCAGCTTTCTATACAGTCCAGTGATCCTAAAGATGAGTGCATCATGAACCTTCCCTGGCCAACCCACATTAATGTCAGTGAAACGGCCCTGGTGTTCCACCAGCACCTACAAGACCCTAGAGAAGTAGCCCTTTCAGTTGATATACTCTGTTGAAAGATGGTCTGGGGCCAAACCTGGGATGTGCGTGCCATCTATCGCCCACTGCAGTTAAGGAATCCCATTGCTGCAAAGCCATCAAGTATTTCCTGCACATTACCCAGAGTAACAGTCCTTCATCGCAGGAGGCGATTGATGGCCCTGCAGGCCCTGCACACTTACATCACCACAACCCTCAGGATGGACTTTCCAACTCCAAACTGATTTGCAACTGACTGGTAGCAGTCTGGAGTTGCCTGCATCCACACAGCAATCTCCACTCGCTTTTCCACTGTGAATGCAGCTCTCATTCTGGTGTCCTTGCACTACAGGGTAGGGGCAAACTCTCCACACAGTTCCAGGACAGTGGCTTTGCACATCCAAAAGTTCTGCAGCCACTGCTTGTCACCCCAGACATGCATCACAATGCGATCTCATGACTCAGTGGTCCTGACCTCGGATAACAAGCAACAGTCAATAGCGTGCAGCTACTCCATAATTGCCAGCAACAATCTTGAACTGTTTCTTTCCACTGCACACAGCAAGACAGGCACCACAGAGTCACCTTCTGTTTCCCAGCTCATGAAATACTACAGGACCAGCTGCTTTGGGTTCATAATGCTCATTACCAGACAGTTCAGAACTGTTTCAGGCAGAGATGGCAAGTGCAGTTTACACGGGCTATTAAAAAATGGTACAAAATGAAGTTGGAAGCCCACAGAATGATCAGACAGAAAGAACTACATCATGATTAAGAACCCCATGATTAATGCTAAAATTTTGTCACAGATATTTTTGGTAAAAGTCAGGGATAGGTCATGGGCAATAAACAAAAATTCACAGAAGTCTGTGACCTGTCCCTGACTTTTACTAAAAATATCCCTGAACAAATGGGGAAAGGATGGTCCAACACCCACAACTGCTGGGCTCCAGGGTCCCCCCACCGCCTAGGCCAGCTGGGAGCTTCAGGGGGAGAGGAGGAGAGGGGGTAGGGACAGGGACTGACAGCTCCAGCTCCAGCCCCAGCCCCAGCCCCAGCCCCAGCCCCGCTTCCCTGGGGCTCAAGTGGAAAAAGTCAGGAAGTCTCTGGAAGTTTCAGAATCCATGACCTCTGTCACCTAATCATAACCTTACCCATTGTGCACTGTGATCCATTCCCAGACCTGCCAGTGGCAGAAAGTGGCAAATTGCACAGTGAGATAGCTACCAACAATGCAACACACTCTGTCCATGCAAAAGATCCGACCCTGAACATGATCTGACGACACAAAGAGCGTTGTACAGATGTGCACAACTGATGTAATTAAAGCTGCTTACGATCAATATAACTTAAGTCAACTTAACACTGTAGTGTAAACATGGCCTTAGTAACCGCCATTTCCTGAAGGGGCGCAGAGTCACAGTTGATGTAACATCAGTGAGGACACTGCCTAGCTTACATCAACTGTTACTAGCTTTCAGGAGCCATCCCACAGACCCCAGGCAGACAGTACAATCCACCCAAGGCTCCGAGTGAGGCCCCGCACCGCGCGCGCACACACACTATGTAGGAACGCAGTGGCGGGCATGGCAATCCAGATAACTAGACAGGAGCGGTCAGACTATCGAAAGCCCCCCGCCCGTGCCCCCCCCGGGCCACAGCGCTGCAATGACCAGGCCGCCAGAGGAGGGCCAAGGAGGCTAGCTACAGAGGAGCCACAGGACGCGGTCCCCCCGCACGGCGCTGAACTGCCCCCGGAGACGGAGGCCAAACACCGCTTACCAGGCGGGTGATGAGAATCAGGCTGGCGCCCATGGCTGCGGACTGGCCTGAGCGGCAGCCGCGCGGGGCCGGGCTTCTGCAGGGGGCGGGTCTGCGTCAGGCAGAACGAGCCCTCCCCAGCAGCGGAGAGGTCGGAAGCTGCGTCCCGCGCTGCCCTGCCGTGTCAACGGTCGCGGGCCGCGCGGGAAGCCCCTGGCCCGCGTGCGCTCGGGGGGAGACCCCTCTGACCGCGCCCGTCCATCGCGGTGCGGCGGCGCTGGCTCCCCGCCGCCTGGCGGGCGGCGTTCCTTGTCGCCGCGGCGCGCGCTAGCGCCGGCCCGGCACATTCGTCACCGGCACAAAAAAGGAGGCGGGGCCCGAGCGGGGAGGAGAAGGCGAATCTGCGGCGCCGGATCCGAAGGAACCGTTGGGAGCAGCAACCCCGCCCCACTGTCCAATAGCCCGGACCAGCTGCTCCCTCCGGGCTCAGGTGAGGGCGGGGCTGCCCCGCCCGTAGGGAACAGCCCCCTCCCCCCGTCACTAGCGCCAGCGGCCAGGGCAGGGGGCCTAGGCCCGGCCCGGCCCGGCTCTCGGTGGGGGCCAGGCTCGCGGCCCCCTCCCCTCCTCTCCTCGCGGTGACTGGTGCGATTGGCTTAGGCCTCGGGCGGGGTGAGAGGGCGGGACCGTTGGGTGTTTCCGCGCCTGAGCGCGCGGATGTTCTGTCCGCAGCCGGGGCTGCGTCATCCCCGAACGAGCTTCGGTGCCGCGCGAGCCACTCCCGAGCGTGGGCAGCGCCGGGCTCAGGGCTCTAAGGCGTGTGTCGTGCTGGCCAGTGTGGACAGAAGCCCTGGCTCTCATTCAGCCTTCCTAGCGCTGCAGGTCAGGAAAGAATGGTTATGATCAATTAGTCTGAGTTAACCTAGGCCACCGGGGACAGTGTGTCCGAGGAGAGTAAAATTTCAGACATTAACTTTTTCCTTCGTTTGTGCAATGGTGCAATAGAGCTTTTCACCACCTCATCCTTCTCCCACCCTCAAAAATCCCAGGGTGCAGCTTCCCACTGATAGTAGAATGGTGTCCTCCAGGTGACAAACCTCTTTTAATGCAGCCAGAGACGTTTTGTCTGCCTCAGGTCCCCTTTGCTCACATAAGCACAGGGGACATGGTCCTCCCGCATTCTTTTTTCATTAATGTCTGTGGTTGTAAAAAGTGAAAGGATTATTGGTTACTTTTTGCACTTCACAAGTTTGGATATGACAATAAACTAGCCAGTTTCACTTTCTGTTCTCTTGGATTAGTACAATGCTATAAGGTTTGAGTTGCAAACCTTGCAAGGGATTGTTTAAAGACAAACCAACTGTTCTAATTTGTCAAGTGTCCGAGGGGTAGCTGTGTTAGTCTGGAGCTTGTAAAAAGCGACAAAGAGTCCTGTGGCACCTTAAAGACTAACAGATGTATTGGAGCATAAGCTTTCATGGATGCATACCCACTTCGTATTCTAATTTGTTGTGTTTTTAAATTCATGAAAACATATTCATTTTAGGTTTTGTAACTTAGGTCTTTTAAAATTGTTCTATTACATTTGTATAAACCCCTCAAAATAATTTTTATTCTAAAATATACACTTAACCCAAAATATTCCCTCCCTGTTTTAATATATCTGCATTAAGAGGAAGTGAAATCCTAATTAACAAGTATGGTCTCTTTGGAGACAGCATTTGACTTCAGCAAGGCCACTGATGGTAATTTGCACTACGTCAATAGCATGTTTGAATTTGGGGGCCTAAGCCACATTTTTCAGAAATAGGTGCTAAATCCATATTTAGTCACTAAAATTAGTGGAACCTTCCAGGTGCTCAGCACTTCTGAAAATCAAGCAACTTATTTAAGTACCTAAATGTGATTTTAGCAGACTTAGGGCAGGTCTACACTATGGCGCTACATTGGCTGTAGCGCATCCAGTGAAGACACACTTGTCATAATTACTTCACCTTGGTGAGAAGCAAAAGCTGCATCGCTCACCAGGGGATTTTTTCACACTCCTGAGCAATGCAAGTTATATCAGCTTAAGCTATAGTGTAGACCTGCCCTAAATGTAGGCACTTATATTTAAAAAAAAAAATATTGGCTATTATGTCCCCTTCCCTGAATATTTTAATTATTGCCAAATCACATTTTGTGTTTCTTTTTGTTAACAGTTGGAATATGTGAATATATATAAAAGATACGACATGCTGTTTTGCTTATTATGCAGAAAATCAACAAAAGAAGATGAAGGCCAATAAGGGAAAAACCTGCACTAGAGAGCGAGAGTTTTCATATAAATTCAATGCTGGAAATCAGCACTTAGTGCTTACAGTGCCTCTCAAATTTCCTGTGCAAGAGAATGCCAGTCACTTGCATGGACGTCTAATGCTTCTGCACAATTTACCATGCTTCATAGAAAATGGTGAGAATTGAGTTTGTAAATGATCAGTATCGTATGCATTAATGTGCTGTGACAGACTAAGCAAAATATTATTTCTAAAAGTTTTTTGAAAGGAAATTTTAATAATATTTAGCTGTTTTTATGGTTTGACAGCATATCAATATATGAGGAAGGAGTGTGGTCAAGTAAACTTAGTAGTTTTAAGTACATGTTCATGCAGTTGTTTGAATAGTTAAAATAAAAGGAAATTTTAAGTAAACTCTGGTTGATGACACATTCTTTTCTTATTGCAATAGACTTAAAGCAATCTCTTAGTCAATTCATTGAAGGAGAATCCATAAAAGATTATGATAAAGAAGCAGAGGCGGCCCTGGAAGCTGTGAAATCCGGAGAAGTGGACATGCACCAGCTGGCAAATGCTTGGGCTAAAGCTTATACAGAGGTGAGACTGAGGGTATGTCTACACTATGAAATTAAGTTGAACTTATAGAAGTCGCGTTTTTAGAAATCAATTTTATACAGTCGATTGTGTGTGTCCCCACTTAAGACCATTAAAACCATTAACTCGACGGAGTGCATCCACAGTACCGAGGCTAGTGTCAATTTCCCGAGCATTGCACTGTGGGTAGCTATCCCACAGTTCCCGCAGTCTCCGCCGCTCATTGGAATTCTGGGTTGAGCTCCCAATGCCTGAAGGGGAAAAAACATTGTCGCTGGTGATTCTGGGTAAGTGTCATCAGCCACCCCCTCCACGCCCCATGAAAGCAATGACAATAAATAGTTTCTCACCTTTTTTCCCGGGTTACCTGTGCAGATGACATACCACGACAAGCATCGAGCCCACTCAACTCACTGTCACCATATGTCTCCTGGGTGCTGCCAGACATGGTACTTCATTGCTACACAGCAGCAGCTTATTGCCTTTTGGCAGCAGACAGTGCATTACGATTGGTAGCCATTGTCGTCATCTCCTGGGTGCTGTTTTAGCCGACCTTGGTGAGGTTGGCCGGGGGCATCTGGATATAAATGGGAGACGACGATGGCTAGCAATCGTACTGCACCGTCTGCTGCCAGTCTAAGATGTGTAAGAGAGATGGAGGGGATCAAAACAATAAAGAGACCAAATGAATACAAAACAAATCTGTATTCATTTGCTCCCCCCTCCTTCCCTCCATGAATGGTGGAGGGAGGGGTAGCTCAGTGATTTGAGCATTGGCCTGCTAAACCCAGGGTTGTGAGTTCAATCCTTGAGGAGGCCATTCTGTGTGACAACCCTATGAGCCATGTCATCAATCACCTCTCCCTCCTAAGAGCAACAGCAGACAATCATTTCGCACCTTTTTTCAGCGCAGATGCCATAGCACGGCAAGCATGGAGCCCGCTCAGATCACCGCGCAATTATGAGCACTGTAAACACCATGCGTGTTATCCTGCAGTATATGCAGAACCAGAACCTGCAACAGCAGAACCAGGCAAGGGGGCAACGGCAGCGCAGTGATGAGGACACGGACACAGACTTCTCACTAAGTACGGGCACTGGCAATGTGGACATCATGGTGTTAATGGGGCAGGTTCATGCCGTGGAACGCTGATTCTGAGCCCGGGAAACAAGCACAGACTGGTGGGACTGTATAGTATTGCATGTCTGGGGTGATTCCCAGTGACTGCGAAACTTTCGCATGTGTAAGGGCACTTTCATGGAACTTTGTGACTTGCTTTCCCCTGCCCTGAAGTGCAAGAATGCCAAGATGAGAGCAGTCCTCACAGTTGAGAAGCGAGTGGGGATAGCCCTGTGGAAGCTTGCAATGCCAGACAGCTACCAGTCAATCGGACATCAATTTGGAGTGGGCAAATCTACTGTGGGGACTGCTGTGATCCAAGTAGCCAATGCAATCAAAGAGCTGTTAATATCAAGGGTAGTGACTCTGGAAAACGTGCAGGTGATAGCGGATGGCTTTGCTGCAATGGGATTCCCTAACTGTGGTGGAGCGATAGACGGAACCCTTATCCCTATCTTGGCACCAGAGCACCAAGCCAGCGAGTACATAAACCAAAAGGAGTACTTTTCAGTGCACTGGTGGATCACAAGGGACGTTTCACCAACATCAATTTGAGATGGCCGGGAAAGGTACATGAAGCTCACGTCTTCAGGAACTCTGATCTGTTTCAAAAGCTGCACCAGAGGACTTTCTTCCCAGACCAGAAAATAACTGTTGGGGATGTTGAAATGCCTATAGTTATTCTTGCGGATCAGCTTACCCCTTAATGCCATGGCTCATGAAGCCGTACACAGGCAGCCTGGACAGTAGTCAGGAGCTGTTCAACTATAGGCTGAGCAAGTGCAGAATGGTGGTAGAATGTGCATTTGGAGGTTTAAAAGAATGCTGGCGCCGTTTACTGGCTCGGATAGACCTCAGCGAAACCAATAGTCCCATTGTTATTACTGCTTGCTGTGCACTCCACAATATCTGTGAGAGAAAGGGGGAGACGTTTATGGCAGGTGGGAGGTTGAGGCAAATCGACTAGCTGCTGATTACGCGCAGCCAGACACAGAGCAGTTAGCAGAGTACAGGAGGGAGTGGTGCACATCAGAGAAGCTTTGAAAACCAGTTTCACGACTGGCCAGTCTATGGTGTGAAAGTTCTGTTTGTTTCTCTTTGATGAAACCTCCCCCCCGCCCCTCGGTTCACTCTACTTCCCTGTAAGCTAACCACCCTCCCCTCCCCCCTTCAGTCACCGCTTGCAGAGGCAATAAAATCATTGTTGCTTAACATACATGCGTTCTTTATTAATTCGTCACACAAATAGGGGGATAACTGCCAGGGTAGCCCGGGAGGGGTGGGAGAAGAGGGAAGCACCGGGTGGGGTGGGGAAGGAGGGAAGGACAAGGCCACACTGCATTTTAAAACTTATTGAATGCCAGCTTTCTGTTGCTTGGGCAGTCCTCTGGTGTGGAGTGGTTGGCTGCCCGGAGGCCCCCCCCAACGTTCTTGGGCATCTGGGTGAGGAGTCAGTGGAACTGCAGAGGGAGGGCAGTTGGTTACACGGGGGCTGTAGTGGCAGTCTGTGCTCAAGCTGCCTTTCCTGAACCTCACCCGTATGCCAGAGCATATCAGTTTGTTCCTCCAGTAGCCTCAGCATTGCCTCTTGCCTTCTGTCACCAAGCTGACACCACCTATCATCTTCAGCCCGCCACCTGTCCTCGCGTTCATATTGTGCTTTCCTGGACTCTGACATTGTCTGCCTCCATGCATTCTGCTGGGCTCTTTCAGTATGCGAGGACTGCATGAGCTCGGAGAACATTTCATCGCGAGGGCATTTTTCCCCCCCTTCTAATCTTTTCTAGCCCTAGGAAGGAGAAGATAGTGTGAGCATTGAAACATTTGCAGCTGGTGAAGGAAAAAAAAAGGGAGAGTGGTAGTTAAAAAGACATATTTTAGAGAACAAGGGGTAGACTCTTTCATGGTAAACCTTGCTGTTAACATTACATAGCACATGTGCTTTCGGTAGAAGGTCACATTTTGCCTCTTATTGAGGGTATACCGGTTTGGTGTGAGAGATCACTCACGCAGGGCCAGGCAACAGAATTTGACTTGCAGGCAGCCATGGTAAGACACAGTCTTTTGGCTTCTTTAACCTTCATAACATGTGGGAATGGTTTCAAACAGCAGCGTCCTTATTTCCCATACCAAGCAGCCGTTGGGTTGGCCATTTAAAATAGGTTGGCCATTTAAAAGGAGGAGGGGCTGTGGTTTTCGGGTTAACGGGTTAGGGTTGCAGCGCAAACCTAACTAACTCCCCCCCCCACACACACACATACCCAATTCTCTGGGATGATCGCGTCACCCCTCCCCCCACCGCATGGCTAACAGTGGGGAACATTTCTGTTCAGCCATAGGCAAACAACCCAGCAGGAACGGGCACCTCCGAATGTCCCCTTAATAAAAACACCCTATTTCAACCAGGTGTCTAGGAGTGATATCACTCTCCTGAGGATAACACAGAGAGATAAAGAATGGATGCTGTTTGAATGCCAGCAAACACTGGGACCATATGCTGCCATGCCTTGTTATGCAATGATTCCAGACTACCTGCTACTGGCCTGGCATGGTAAAGTGTCCTACCATGGAGGATGAAATAAGGATGCCCTCCCCAGAAACGTTTTGCAAAGGCTTTGGGAGTACATCCAGGAGAGCTTTTTGGAAATGTCCCTGGAGGATTTCCACTCCATCACCAGACATGTTAACAGACTTTTCCAGTAACTGTACTGGCCGTAAATGCATCCCAAGTCGTCAGGGCAAATTAATTATTCAACAACGCTTGCTTTTAAACCATGTATAATATTTACAAAGGTACGCTCACCAGAGATCCCTTCTCCTCCTGGCAGGTCTGGGAGGCAGCCTTGGGTTGGTTTAGGGGGTACTGACTCCAGGTCCAGGGTGCGAAACAGTTCCTGGCTGTCTGGGAAAATGGTTTCTCCACTTCCTTGCTGTGAGCTATCTTCAGCCTCCTCCTCCCATCTTCCTTGTCCCCAAAACCCACATCCCTGTTGCGTGCTACTCCATTGATGGAGTCAAAACACAGGGGTGGGGTAGTGGTGGCTGCATCACTTAGAATGGCATGCAGCTCATCATGGAAGCGGCATGTCTGGGGCTGTGACCTGGAGTGGCCGTTTGTCTCTCTGGGTTTTTGGTAGGCTTGCCTCAGCTCCTTAAATTTCACGCGGCACTGCTGTGGGTCCCTGTTATAGCCTCTGTCCTTCACGCTCTTTGAGATTTTTTGAAATGTTTGGGCATTTTGTCCTTTAGAATGGAGTTCTGATAGCATGGATGTGTCTCCCCCCTACAGCGATCAGATCCAGTACCTCCCATTTGGTCTGTGCTGGAGCTTTTTTGCGATTCTGGGACTCCATGGTCACCTCTGCTGATGAGCTCTGCATGGTCACCTGCGCTGATCAGCTAACCACGCTGGCCAAACAGGAAATGAGATTCAAAAGTTCACGGGCCTTTTCTTGTCTACGTGGCTAGTGCATCCGAGTTGAGACCTCTGTCCAGAACGGTCACCATGGAGCACTGTGGGATAGCTCCCGGAGGCCAATACCTTCGAACTGTGACCACGCTACCCCAAATTGGACCTGGCAAGGTCGATTTCAGCGCTAGTCCCCTCATCGGGAGAGGAGTACTGAAATCGATTTTAACTGCCCTTTAAGTAAAAAATAACGGCTTTGTCGTGTGGACGGGTGCAGGGTTAAATCTATCTAACACTGCTAAATTTAACCTAAACTCGTAGTGTAGACCAGGGCAAAGTCTGAAATATGAAGTTCCAGTGGTTTGCTACATGTGTAGTCTTTCAAAATGTATGTAGGCAGCATTAGAAATTACACTGAAATTCAGTTCTACTGATCACCCCACGTGGTGATAATTTGGCTATTCAGATAAAATCTGAGGGCTCATTCTGCAAGTTCTTAATCATTTCTGTGGAACTATCCACTGAAAGGCCTACTCAGTAAGAGTTTGCAGCAATGAGCCCTCATGGTCAAATGCTGCCCTTTAATAAAGGTCAGCAACTCACATTGAAGTCTATGGGGTTGAACAAATGTAAAGAGGGCAGAGTTTATCCTTGTACTTTGCCTAACACTTTTCCTATTGATGCTGATATGTTGGCCCCTTTTGAACACAGATCACTAGGGATTTTTGTTGAAGAGATCCAATTGGAAACGATTTAACTGATTTTTTTTTAAAGTATTCACACAGGTAGGAGATGATAAACCATTTTTATTCAAACTCAGTTTCAGATAGAGAATGTTATGTAGGGTTATCAGCTCATCCACATTTGGAGGTTGAGCAGCCCCTGTTCTGTTATTTCCAGCCTAATGTGCTGGGGGAGAGAATGGTTGTGATAGAAATCAAGGGAAAACAGAAGATGGAATGGGGAAATGGAAGGGAAAGAGCAAATTTCAAAGATAAAAGTAGATGGGAGAGAGAAGCCAAACTAGAAAAGGAAAATTTTAAATTTTGAACAGTGTACATTGGCACAAAAATTAACTCTGTCATTTTAAGTGACTTTGGTTCTGTGTGCTTGTTTAAAAATTTCCATAGCATTCTTTAAAATATTTGACTTTATTACTTTCTAGACAACATTAGAACATGCAAGACCTGAAGAACCCAGCTGGGATGAAGATTTTGCAGATGTGTACCATGATCTGATACACTCTCCAGCTTCTGAAACTCTGTTAAACCTGGAACACAACTATTTTGTTAGTATCTCAGAGTTAATAAGTGAGAGAGACGTGGAACTGAAAAAATTACGAGAAAGGTATTTTTAAAATGTCTAATTAAACTTGATGTTTTTTATATGACTCTGTTACAAACTCTGTAAATGAACAGTTAGCAATATAAGGCTTATTTTAGCTTTTTCCTTCTTTAAAAAGAATACAGGTCATAAAATGCAAAAATGTAACTCCATGTAATAACTGTTTCAACTTGGAGTCTAATCAAAAGCTAGAATATGTAAAAGCTAAAATAATCTTAATCACATTAATATGTCCAAGTTCCACATACATTGTGGAATATATAATTTTTTTAAGTACGTAAGAATTAGGAAGCCTGCCAAACAATCAATGGGGCCACTCAAGGAAGAAAAGGCTATTGCAGAAAAGCTAAATGAATTCTTTGTATTGGTCTTCACTGCAGAGGATGTGAGGGAGATTACCACACCTGAGCCGTTCTTTTTAGGTGACAGATCTGAGGAACTGTTCAAGATTGAGGTGTCACTAGAGGAGGTTTTGGAACAAATTGATAAATTAAACAGTAGTCAATCACTGGGGTCAGATGGTATTCATCCAAGAGATCTGAAGGAATTCAAATATGAAATTGCAAAACTACTAACTGGTATGTAACCTATTGTCAAATCAGCTTCTATACCAGACGACTGGAGGATAGCTGATGTGACACCAATTTTTTAAAAAGGCTCCAAAGGTGATCCTGGTAATTACAGCCCATAAGTTTACAGTACCAGGGAAATTAGTTGAAAGTAAAATATAGTAAAGAACAGAATTATCAGACAGATGAACGTGATATGTTGGGGAAGAGCCAGCATGGCTTTTGTAAAGGGTAATCTTGCTTCACCAATGTATTAGAATTCTTTGAGGGGCTCAGCAAAGGTGGACAAGAGTGATCCAGTGGATGTAGTATATTTGGACTTTCAGAAAGCCTTTGACAAGGTCCCTCATGCTCTTAAGCAAAGTAAGCAGTCATGGAAAAAGAGGGAAAGTCCTCTCATGGATCAGTAACTGGTTAGAAGACGGGAAAGAAAGGGTAGGAACAAATGGTCAGTTTTCACAGTGGAGACGGGTAAATAGTAGTGGTGTCCCCCAGGGATCTGTATTGAGACCAGTGCTGTTCAACATATTTATAAATGAACTGGAAAAAGGGATAAACAGGGAGGTGGCAAAGTTTGCAGACAATACAAAATTGCTCAGGATAATTAAGTCCAAAGCAGACTGAGAAGAGTTCTGTGTTCTGTTCATTCCCTCTGAAGTGTCTGGCACTGACTACTGTCAGAAGATGGGATACTGGGCTAGGTAGACCATTGGTCTGACCCAATATAGCCATCTTTATGTTTCTGTTGTATTTTAAAAAGGAATGTAGTATCTAGACAATGCAACATTTATTTGTTTAGAGTCTAGAAAATGCAAAAAGGCCCCTATACAAAAGCTCCAGTACCTTTTAACGTGCCTTAAGTAATGCAAACCAACAACAACTTCCTCACATCAAAAGAGGGAGAAAAGACCTCCACTCAAGCCAATGATTATAACTTATAATACATATTATTGGAACATTGGATTCTAGATAACTGGTAGACTGTTGAAAAGCTGCAAAAGCCTCTTTATCCACTAGGGACAGTATATCATAGACTCATAGACTTTAAGGTCAGAAGGGACCAATATGATCATCTAGTCTGACCTCCTGCACAAAGCAGGCCCAGAATCCTACCCATCCACTTCTATAACAAAACCCTAACCTGTGTCTGAGTTACTGAAGTCTTCAAATTGTGGTTTGAAAACCTCAGGCTGCAGAAAATCCACCAGCAAGTGACCCATGCTCCACGCTGCAGAGGAAGGCAAAAAGCCTCCAGGGCCCCTGCCAATCTGCCCCGGAGGAAAATTCCTTCCGTACCCCAAATATGGCAATCAGCTAAACCCTGAGCATGTGGGCAAGACTCATCAGCCAGCGGTCAGGAAAGAATTCTCCACAGTAACTCAGATCCCATCCCATCTAACATCCCATTGCAGACCACTGGGCATATTTACCTGCTGATAATCAAAGATCAGTTGCCAAAATTAAGCTATCCCATCATACCATCCCTTCCATAAACTTATCAAGCTTAGTCTTAAAGCCAGATATGTCTTTTGCCCCCACTACTCCCCTTGGAAGGCTGTTCCAGAACTTCACTCCTCTAATGGTTAGAAACCTATGTAATGCTTTCCTCTTTAGAGCAGAAATAAAAGCTTAAGCTGAAACATTATTATACAGAAAACATATAATAATATAAAATATTAGTTTAAAAGGGACAGTTGTCAGGCTTTATTGTATTAACACCAAAATGTCCCAATTACATAGCTTGTTGAATAGCAAATGAAAGTAAATGTCTCAAAACATCTACCTTCTGATATTATGCCCACATTATACAGTGCATGCACACGTATTTAGTTTTTTCTCCTAGTATGAAGTTACTTTATTCACGACAGTTATGGAGACATTAAATTGCTACAAAATGAGTATAGTGTGAGGTTTTGATTACTAGTGAATTATTTTCTCAGTGAATCACATGTATGTATAAGCAGAAAAAAGAGCACATGGAAATAGGTCCACATTCTGTCTTGCAGAGCTTTGCTATGGCATAACTGTGTATTGACTTCAGTGGAATTTATTTTCATGTACACTGCTACCGTGCTGTAACGCGACCCGAGATAACACGGGTTCGCATATAGCATGGTAGCAGTGGGGCTCCGATGGTGCTTTCAAGGATCCAGGGCTCCGACTGCTGCAGGGAGCCCAGGGCCCTTTAAATCACTGCTGGAGCCCTGCTGCCACTACCCCGGGGCTGTGTCAGTGGGTCTGAGCTGGCGATTTAAAGGGCCTGGGCTCCCCGCAGCAGCCAAAGCCCAGAGCTCTTTAAATCATTGCCGGAGTCCTGCCACTGCTACCCCGGGGCTTGGCTAGTGATTTAAAGGGCCACGGGCTGCTGTGGGGAGTCCCAGGCCCTTTAAATCACTGCTGGAGCCCTGCTGCTGCTACCCTGGGGCTGCGGCAGTGGGGCTCCACTGGCGATTTAAAGGGCCTGGGGCTCCCCACAGCCAGAGCTCCAGGCTCTTTAAATCACCGTTGCAGCCCTGCCACCACTACCCCACTATAACAGCATTTCACTTATAACGTGGTAGGAATTTTTGGCTCCCCATGACTGCGTTATATTGGGGCAGTGATGTACTTTACATGACCATGAATCTTCATATGTAAGGGACTATTGAAGTTACATCAATTGAATTTAGGCATTATATAGTCTATTTACACATGACTTGATTTGAAAACCCTGTCTCTAGGTTTTAAATAGATGTTTTGTGCCAGGTATTGCTTCCAGTCCTGTGCTATGTTTAGCTGATCTTTGCTTGGAGAAAAGTGTGCCTGCAAAAGAAATGATGAGGCAAGTGACAAAGAAGAGTTTAGCTGAGCTGGCTCAGATGATTGGTGGTTATGTGATACTGAATCTTTCTTACTCTGAACGTAGCTCACACTGGAAGTTGTTCAATATAAAATGATTTTGTAGTTTCAGTCCAGTTTCTGGTGGTTAGGTATCCACATCACAGAAACACTACCAGTTGATAGTCTCACAGGACTGAAGTTAAACTACCCTGGGTTCAGAAGTTAAACTATACTTTCAACACAACAGATACTCCCTCCAACTCAGAATTGAGAGAAGCTTGTCCTGCTCTGTTTCTGTAAAAAGGTTTTTAGTATCCAGGTTGCTTGATTTAACACATTCTTCTTCGAGTGCTTGCTCATATCCATTCCAAGTAGGTGTGTGCGCGCTGCATGCACGTTCGTCAGAAGAATTTTCCCCTAGCAACACCCTTTCCCTCTCGGTCTTTCCCTAGCCCCACGTGTTTCACAAAATGTATGGCAGTGGTGGCGCTTTCCTCTCGTCGCCAATGCGTTTCCCTTACCTGACGACTGGTTGTTCGCGGGCACCTCGGACCCAGTCGCCGCACACGGTAGCCCGGAACATCTGAGCTGTTCGAGAGTTTGGGCTCATGGTCAAATTTCGACAAGTCATCCTCAGTATACCCATCAGAGGATAGTTCATTGGGCTTACTGGACTCCACGCTCGTAACAGCCTCGCTCCCTGAGCCCGTTCCAGCACTGTCCCGCATAGAGAGCCTACAAGCTTTCCACCGACTCGGCTGGGTCTGTCTCAGCCTTCCTCGGTCACCATGGCGGCCTGCACTTTTGTCACCCGAGCATGCAAGCTCCCGCTTCGCCCCCTTCAAATTCTGAGTCCTCCGATTTACGTCCCACGCAGAGATTACTATGGACGTTGTCGTCACATATCGCGCAGCGTCCTACTCCTCCGCTGGTGGCAAAACCCTCCCTCTGGTGATGTGCGGGCATGCCATTCCTACCCCAGGCAACGTCTATGTCCGTAAACGGACGCATCATCTCTGGGCGGGGACCCACATGGGGCTCGTCGGACACAAGGCCTTATGGGTTCCGCCCAGGAGCTATCACTGGCATATAACATCGAGAGCTACGGGCAGTCCGCCTGTCTGTAGCTTTCTTCCCACCTGCGAAGCCGTTGTTGTTTTAGTGCTACGGACCAATACACTGCGATGCACTATATACAACAATCAGGAGGGAACCGCTCTCTTCCCTTTGTCAGGAGGCGATCAGGTTATGGGAATTCTGTATAGCCCACTCATGGATCTGGTGGCTTCTCCCTAGGGTCCAGACCGTTAGCGGACCGCCCTCAGCAGGTATTTCTAGCCTGATGAGTGGTCACTTCGACCGGACGTAGCTCATTCTTCTATTCGAAGTGGGGCTTCCACATCGACTTTCGCCTCCCGCAGCAACCGGAAGTGTCCCAGGTTCTGCTCCTTTCGTGGTCTCGCCCCGGGCTCGATCTCGGACACTTCCTCATGTCTTGGTCGACCCACTGCTGTATGCTTCACCTTTCCGTTAGTGCACAAGGTCCTGGTGAAGCTTCGCACGACAGGGCGTCGAATGAATTTGATCGCCCCAGCGTGGCCTCACCAACACTGGTACACACGTTGCTGGACTCTCAGTAGCCAGCCCGTTCCCTGCTCTCTCAGGCCTGAAATATCCCAGGACCAGGCAGCTTCTCCATCCCGACTGATCCCTCCACCTGACGGCGTGGTTCCTGAGTGGTGAGTTGTCGGAGCTGCACTGTCACCCGTCAGTTGCAAGCGAGTTCTTCCTTGGTAGCAGGAAACCATCCACTAGAGCTACTACATGGCCAATGTGGAAGAGGTTTCCCGCTTCTGGTGTCAAGGGGCACACGCGACCTGACAGGCTCCATCCAGTTAATATTAGAATATCTCTAGGTACCTCAAGCAGCGGGTCTCTCGCACTCTCATCTTTGCCGGTACACCTGGGCGTGCCATTTCTGACGTTCCATCCCGGAGAAGGAGCTTCCTCTGTTTTCTCTCACCCGATGGTCTCGAGGTTCTCAAGGGCTGGAGCGCCTTTTCCCCAGGTCGCTTGCCCCACCCCTTCCTGGGCCTCTATTGGTCTGAGTTCGAGGACTAAATGGCCCCTCCGTTTCGAACCCTTGGCAACTGCTCTCTTCTGTATTATCATGGAAGGTGCGTTCCTTGTAGCCATTGACATTGCTAGGAGAGTTTTCGGAGCTCGCGCTCTCTATTGGGGCCCAACCTTACGACGATATTCCACATGGACAAAGTGCAGGCTGCGGGCCCGCATCCAGCCTTCTTCCCAAGGTGGTTTCATCCTTTCACGCTCAACCAAGACATATTCCTTCCCGGTCTTTTTTCCTAACTCACGCATCCGTAGAGAGCAGCAATTACACTCGCTGGACTACGTAGAGCCACTAGCATCTACATTGACAGCCACCAAGACCTTTCCGTAGGACGCCCCAATTTTTGTCGACCGTTGGCAAGACAGGATGAAAGGTTCAACCCGTTTCTCGTTCATCAGAGAATACGTCCGGGTCACGGCGTGCATCGAGCCGTTTGCCATGATTTTAGCTCACGCCTCTCCAGGCCGAGTGATGCACATTCCACCAGGGCTCAGGCTCATTCGATTGCCTTTCTAGCTCGTGTGCGATCCATGGAGATATGCCGATGCAGCTACGTGGTCTCATGCACACTTCTCCTGCCCATTTACGCTTGGTACAAACAATCCAGGGATGAACGCAGCTCTGGGCTTGGCTGTTTTGCATTCGGCAGTCGCCAACTCCGACCCAGCCCCGCCTAGGTAAAGGGCTTGGGATTCACCTACTTTGGAATGGATATTGAGCAAGCATCGAAGAAAAAAACGGTTACTCCACCTTGAACTTTGTTCTTCGAGATGTGTTGCTCATAAGTCCATTCCACACCCGCCCTCCTTCCCTCATGTCGGAGTAGCCTGCAAGAAGGAACTGAGGAGCGGGCGGTCGGGAAGGGTATATTGCAGGGTGCCGCGCAACGGCGCCACACCAGGGGGCGCCTGCCGACCCACCGGGTGTTGCTAGGGGAAAATTCTTCCGACGAACATGCACGCGGCGCGCGCACACCTACTTGGAATGGATATGAGCAACACATCTCGAAGAACAACAGTTACAAAGGTGAGTAACCGTCTTTTTCATCTGCTTTAATTTTTTAAAGGGAAAAGGATTCAAATAAACTGTATTTAAACTATGTTCAACAAACAAAACAATGACAGCCTTCTGATATGCTGAGATTTGAAAAGTTGCTACTGCACATGTGGAAATTGGCTTTTTAAAAAATGGTTGGTGTTATTGATCCTCAACCGTGTGTAAAAAGTTCACTCTTAAAAGGAGTGAACCAGTAACATTTATCTAATGCTAACAAACCATCCTGTACATGGTTTGTTAGCACTGGATAAAAAGATATTCCCAGTGAAGTCCCTTGTACTACTTATGTGGATAAATTGGGTGGGTTTGGCTCCGGATTTCTGATTTTTTGCCTTCAAGCTTAATTTTATATTTAAACCTACCTTGAGAATGAAAATGTTGATGATGTAATTGACAGCTATAAGTAGCTAAGCTTTCAACATTGGCAGAGACATCCAGAAAGTTTGCTTAATGTAACTATGCATTGGTCTAAATGATTGGCTTCTGATTTAGACAAGGAGCAGAAATGGATAAGGTGATGCAAGAACTAGGAAAGTCGCTAACAGATCAAGATGTAAATGCATTGGCTGCTCAGCATTTTGAATCCCAACAGGTAAATTAAGTTCAGTGAATTGGAATAAATCGTGCAAAGAATTGTCTTAAGAAAGAAAAATGAATTGCTTGGAATGATGTCTACTTTTAGGTTTTGGAGAATAAATGGACCAGTGAACTAAAACAGTCCACCGCCATCCAAAAACAGGAGTATCAGGAATGGGTGATAAAACTTCATCAAGATCTAAAAAATCCCAACAACAGCTCTATCAGGTATTTAGCTCTGCTGTAAAGTTCTTAAATATTCTTTCTGTTCAACTACAGTAATGTGGAGGACTCGCTTTTTAGTAACTGTTCTCTAATAGTCATTTAAATTGAAAATATACATTGAAAGGCTAAGAGCCGCTGAAAATAGAACCATCACATGTTCTTTTATAGAAGAGAGAAAATGTATAACACTTTGCATGGGCTTAAATTATGTCTTGTGTCTTCCTACTTTACCTTACTATTTAAAATGTATATTTCTAATATAATGTTCCAGAATGCATTCTGAAGTCATTTATGGATGGCTTTTATTGGGTGTAAGCTGGTGTAGTTCCAGAGTTGTCAGTATATACTAGTTGAGTTTCTGACCCTTGTTTCTGATTTTCAGAGTACCAAGGGCTGTAGGTCCTTAGCACATCTGAAAATCATGCACAAATTGTCAAGTCAGGTGGTACCCAAAAACGGAGCTACACGAACTTAGGCCCCAGTTCTGCAAATGCTTGTGGATGGAGTAGTCCTATTGAGTTTAATAGGACTACTCACAAGAGTTCACAGGATTGAGATCTTTGCTAACAGTTACAAAAGTTGGAGTCTTCATTTTTTTTAATTAAAGCTTTAATTTTGCAGAAACAGATGTGGTACCTGGGAAGTGCTAATACAGCATGCCATCTCTTACTGTTTCATCTGCACCCAGTTGTGAGAGGAGACTGAAAAGTGTTTAATGATTAACTTTAATTGATTTGGAAGATGCTATTTACACAATGGAGAGAATAAAAGTCTCTGTTTTTAAAAATAATACACAGTTATTCAACTCGATGCTCATTGCTTTTTTATTTTTCCTTTTTCGTGACATTTATGTCTTAGTCTTCTTCTAATGTTGGAGAAACAAACGTGCTTTATTTATTTGTGCATGAGCTGCGCTAAGCATGTTGACAACAGTGTTTTCTGAAAACAGTGTTTGTCTTCTGCCGGGGAATTCAGCAAGGGGAGCTTGTGTTCTTAATGTTCCACAAAAGAAATGGAGACTTTCATATCATTCATTATGAGCAAACGGTGGATTTTTTTCTTTTTTAAAGGACTGTTTAAAGGCTTTCCTACCAGATTGTAATGATTTAAAAGTAGGTCTAATTTGAAGCTCACATTCCTTTGATATCCCATTTTAAAACATCCACAAATGGATTTTTATAAAATCCAGCAACTGCAGAATTATCTACTGGATGCTCACAACAGCTAGGTTAAGAGGGGAAATCCAATATTTTTTTTTTATCTTAAATCTCCCCTCCTTATAGTGGAATCTGTGACTTCTGCTCAATTTAAGATAGAGCTGGGATTTGTAATCTCTCTGGGTCATACTGCTGTATTTTAATTATAAGGCTGCAGCAATCTGCTCTGCTTCATGCAAATCTTATGCAGACTTTTGGCTTCCATGGATCAGCTGGGCAAAATTTGTATGTCCCTAACACAAAACAAAACAAATTTCTGCCTTGGAAAAGAAGAGCATTAATGATAAACCTTCTAGAGCTTTTAAATGTATTTTAATGGATTTCAGTGAGGAAATTAAGGTTCAACCCAGTCAGCTGAGAGAATCTGTGGAAGGAAATGGAAGAATTTATGAAGAGCAGAGACAGTTAGAAGAAAGTTTTACTATTCATTTGGGTAAGTATAGTAACATGATCCCATAGATAATTGAGCACTGAATTCTCAATAAGTCATTAAGCTGAAGTATAGTTACATAGAATGATATGTTGTTCATACTTAGAACTGAGAATAAGTGACAAAGTATTAAAATAATGCTTAGAATAAGGCATCCTGATCTGTTGTATTTAAACAATAGCCTTGCAAATAGCTAACTGAAAAACTCTTTCTAGGGAAAATTTCAGGATACAGATCAAATGTTTTTTTGTTTTTTTTTTACTTAGAGCCTGATTCAGCTTCTGTTGAAGTCAATTGCAAAAGTTAAAAGTTGGATTAAACTCCAAAAAAAGAATTTCCAAAAATTAAATATTTAAAATGAAGTTTTAGTTTGTTTATGCAATTGTATTTTTTTAATATTTGACATGTGCTGACAACCTACATATTTCATCCTCTGTCTCATGGTGGAGGATGGGACTTGTTTAGAGGCCTAGATTTACCTTCCTCTATCACATACACATTGTCTTATCAGACCTTTTAGTTTTGTAAATTGCTACTATTGGTAGTATAAAACCTTGACACCTTTATAGATGCTAAAGGAAAGAACCTCACTCATTATCCTCATTTGATTATTTGTTGTGTACCTCCATTCTAAGTTTTGGTCACACACATACACAATGCATATCTGAGCATTAAAGGGTTGATAGCAATGAAAACTCTAGTTTGTTATTTAGTAATATATCTGAAGTTGTTTGGATTCAGCGCTCTTCGGGTTTGCTTTCTACACAGGAGCCCAGTTGAAAACTATGCATAATTTGAGATTATTGAGAGCTGATATACTGGACTTCTGTAAACACAAACGCAATCACCGAAGTGGAGTAAAGCTTCACAGACTTCAAACTGCATTGTCACTTTATTCAACTTCTCTTTGTGGCCTGGTTTTATTGGTAGACAACCGAATCAGTTCATACAGTGGCATCAAAAGAGGTAAGCCATCTAATTCAATGCACTGTTGAAGCGAACACCAAAGTTACCCTTGCAGAATGTACTCTTGCTCTCTATCCCTTCTCAAAAAGAAGCAATTCCTATAAAACTTGATTTTACCACAAGTCCTCCATTTCTCTCTCTATCTGACAGATCTCAAATCTTGTAGTTGAATTTGCTTCAGCTTATCTCTGTCCTCCGACATACTTCTAAAATAGTCTTAAGTGTCTGGATCCCTCTCTCACTTGCCCATTCTGGAACTTGCTTAATAATAATTAATAGTATTTCCAGAGTGTGTTGTACTGCCTATACCTTTACAAAAATAAAGGTTTTCACAGTTGGGTGCCTAAAGCTAGGCTTTAAAATCCATATTTAGGCATCTAAAATAAATAGACCTGCGTTTCAGAAGTGTTGAGCATTGCAACTTTGAATGGAAGTCAATGAAAGTTGTATGTGCTTTCTACTCCAGAAAATGGAACTGGTAGCAGTTGTGAGAGCACTCCTTTTAAATAGCTAGACTTGTATAAATGGTTAGCCACTGTGGGCAAGGCAACTGAAATTTTGTTTGCCCCAGTTCCAATCTTGGCCACATCAGCTTTCTCTGAACCACATTACAGACCTCTCCCAGCTTCCTCCTGAAATTCAGTACAAAAATGTTTACATTTCAAATGTTTGTTTTGGCCAGAGCCACTGTTACTGGTTGGGTGTCCTGTCCCTGACATCCTGTTGTATCCTTTCCTTAAAAAATGTTTCCAGTGAGAAGCAAAGTATTCCGAGAGAATAAAAACAGAGTAACAGAAGAAACTGCAGCATGATATAATTGCCATTACTACTATTTCTAGGCTGCTTCAGATCCTAAAACTATGTTTCATACTCACAATAATTATTTTTATTTTTTTACTTATTTCAGTTTATCAAAACAGACAAAACGCTGCTTGTCCTAATCCCTAGATGTCCTTGACAATTATTTAAAAGTCATAATAAACAAAGATTAAAAAAGTCAGCAACTTCTATCACAGGGGTAGGCAACCTATGGAGCGGTTGCCGAAGGCAGCACACAAGCTGATTTTCAGTGGCACTCACACTACCCAGGTCCAGAACAGCAGTCCAGGGGGCTCTGCATTTTAATTTAATTTTGAATAAATCTTCTTAAACATTTTAAAAACCTTATTTACTTTACGTACAACAATAGTTTAGTTATATATTATAGACTTATAGAAAGAGACCTTCTAAAAATGTTAAAATGTATTACTGGCACATGAAACTTTAAATTAGAGTGAATACTTGAAAACTCGCACACCACTTCTGAAAGGTTGCCGACCCTGTTCTATCATATATAGCAACAACTAATTAGACCTTAGAGCATAAGGGGAAATATCTTCTGCCTTCTGTTTCCCAAAGCCCTCTTAATATTAACCAGGTCACATACCATGGAGGTCAACAAAGGTATAATAAAATGCTTACTATCTAACCTTTCAATCATTAACTTCCTTATTTAGCAAATAATAGCAAAAGTACATGCATCCGACAAAGTGGGTATTCACCCACGAAAGCTCATGCTCCAATATGTCTGTTAGAGTCTATAAGGTGCCACAGGACTCTTTGCTGCTTTACAGATCCAGACTAACACGGCTGCCCCTCTGATAAAACTATGTGCACTCTACAATTTTGAAGATATTTTCCCATTCAGTTTGTTTTTAATAACAATACAAACTTGAACCTGGTGACTTTTCTTTAGAGAGGGACTGGAGGAAAATTCTTAGGCCCTGATCCTGCAACATAAACCTACAAGTGGACTGTAGAGCCACAATGAAGATAATGGGGCTCCATAGGTGCACAAAGGTCTGCCATGCAGTAAGCGTTGTGGGATCAGGGCCATGTTATTTGTTCAAGGCTGACAGTGTGCTCAGTACAGTAGAGAAAGAAAGTCTTATAACATACTTGATAGCCTTGCTTATTTAGCCCAGTGTTGCAGATATTTTGAACTATCCATGTGAAGCATATGTATATATTATGCCCTGCAAAGATTTCTAAATCCTTATCTTTGCTCATGTGAGTAGTCTCATTGAAACAAGTGGACTACTTGTGTGGGTAAAGTTAAAGATGTTGAGTGTTTGAAAGACAGAACTTGGTGGGATCAGTCACTTACTCAGTGAGTGTGTGTGTATGTATGTGATTATATATGATGTATATATGTATATACGTGTGTGTGGACTGGATAGCGTAGTGGTTAAGAGCACTGCCTTTGATACGAGAGACTGGGGTTCAAATCCCGTACCCCAACTTTCCAGTAGGGGTCCTTGGGCAAAAGACCCCCTAACGCTTCACCTGCCTACCTCAAATATGAGAGTGACACGAACTAGGAGAGTCATGCCGCGACATCGCCCGGATTAACAAGGTCACAGCCAGATGTTGAGGAACCAGGACAATGACGATATGCACTGGAATTACTGGAACAAACCATTCATGGACGAGACAAGAGAACCTGGAATTGATGGAATGCTACTACAACAGTAGACCTAATGAGAGGGGATATATGAAACGTATGAGGGGACTGTGGATGGACAAAAGACCTACATCCACACTTACTGAGAAACAGCTAGTTACCCAACGCTTCAACATAGTAAAGAGGAAGCTGCTCTCACAGCTTGAAATAGACCAACTCCACATTACATCCCAGACTCAAGAAGACCTGGAAGAACAAGTGGATGTGCGGCCCACACCTGAAGCTGAAACTTCACTGCCACCCCCTCCATTGCAGAGCACAGCAGCTGATATGAGGCATAAGATCATGGAGAAACTAGCTACAGTCAATCCTCGAGACCGATTACCAAGGGCTCAGTGGAGAAGTACCATCAGATAGTATGTTAGAAGATGCCAATAGAGCCCTCATGACAATCCCTACTACCACCAATATAAAAAAAAAACCCAGCAGCAGACTCCCACCCAAACTGGCTAACACTGGAAAGACAGTGCTGATCATATATTAAAAAAAAAAATTCCCTTCTCACCCCTATGGGTGGTATGTGTATCTTCCTCAACCTCGGGTCCTCTACCAGAGGCCTGGGAGTTTGAGGGTTCTGCGCAGTATCTTAGCTGTTCCTAGCACTGCACTCTTCTGGACAGAGAGCTCTGATGTTGTTCCTGGATCTGTTGGAGCCACTCACCCAGCTTAGGAGTCACAGCCCTGAGTGCTCCTACCACCACTGGGACCACTTTGGCCTTCACTTTCCACATCCTCTCTAGTTCCTCTTTCAGGCCCTGGTACTTCTCCAGCTTCTCATATTCCTTCTTCCTGATGTTGCTGTCACTTGGCACTGCTATATCTATCACCACCGCTGTCTTCTGCTCCTTGTCTATTACCACGAATGTCTGGTTGATTGGCCAGTACCTGCCTGTCCGTCTGGATCTGGAAGTCCCACAGAATCTTAGCCCTGCTATTCTCCACAACCTTCTGTGGAATCTCCCATCTGGTCTTGGAGGGTCTAGCCCATACGCTGTGCAGATGTTCCTGTACACAATGCCAGCCACTTGGTTGTGCCGTTCAGTGTATGCTGTTCCTGCCTGCATCTTACATCCTGCCACTATGTGTTGGACTGTCTCTGAGGCCTCTCTGCACAGTCTGCACCTTGGTCCTCTCTAGTGTGGTAGACCCCTGCTTCAATGGATCTGGTGCTCAGTGCCTGTTCCTGTGCTGCTATGATCAGTGCCTCAGTGCTGTCTTTTAGTCCAGCCCTTTCCAGCCACTGGTAGGATTTCCCAATGTCAGCCACCTCAGCTATCTGTCGATGGTACATCCCATGAAGGGTCTTGTCTTGCCATGGCACTTCTTCTGCTTGGTCTTCCTCCCATGTCTGCTGCTGCCTCAGGCATTCTCTCAGCAGCTCATCTTTGGGGGCCATCTTACTGATGTACTCCTGGATGTTCCGGGTTTCATCCAGGACAGTGGCTTTGACGCTCACCAAGCCCCGCCCACCTTCTTTCCGGCTGGTATACAGTCTCTGGGTGTTGGACTTGGGGTGGAAACCTCCGTGCATTGTGAGGAGCTTCCGGGTTTTCACATCGGCAGCCTCCATGTCCTCCTTTGGCCAGCTCACTATACTGGCAGGGTATCTGATGACTGGCAGGGCGTATCCGTTGATGGCGTGGATCTTGTTCTTCCCACTGAGCTGGCTCTTCAGGACCTGTCTTATCCTTTGGTGATACTTGGATGTTGCTGTCTTCCTTGCCTCCTCATCGTGGTTTCCATGTGACTGTGGGACGCCAAGGTACTTGTAGCTGGTCTGTATGTCTGCTATGTGGCCCGCTGGTAGTTCCACCCCATCAGTCTTGACTACCTTCCCTCTCTTCACTACCATCCGGCCACACTTCTCCAGTCCGAATGACATCCCGATATCCTCACTGTAGATCCACGCGTCAGGTGGATTAGCGAGTCGATGTCTCGTTCATTCTTAGCATACAGCTTGATGTCATCCATGTAGAGGAGGTGGCTGATGGTAGTTCCACTCCTGAACCTGTACCCCGTATCCAGTCCTTGTGATTATCTGGCTGAGGGGGTTTAAGCCTATGCAGAACAGCAGCGGGGACAGTGCATCACCTTGGTATATGCCGCACTTGATGCCACTTGTGCAAGCTGCCTTGAGTTGACTTCCAGTGTTGTCTTCCATAGTCCCATTGAGTTCTTGAGGAAGGTCCTTAGTGTCCTGTTGACTTTGTATAGCGCCAGACATTCACAGATCCACGTGTGCGGCATTGAGTCGTAGGCTTTCCTGTAGTCAATCCAGGCTGTGCTCAGATTGGTCTGTCTAGACCTTGAGTCTTGGCGACTGCTCTATCTATGAGCAACTGGTGTTTTGAGCCTCTGGTGTTGTTCCCAAATGCCCTTCTGAGCTGTGCTCATGTACTGGCCCATTGGTCCTGTAGCTTGGCAGCTATGATGCCTGATAGGACTTTCCATGTTGTGGGGAGGCAGGTTATTGGCCGGTAGTTGGACTGGTTCTGTCCCCTTGCAGGGGTCTTTCATGATCAGCACTGTCCTTCCTTGTGTTAGCCAGTTGGGTGGGAGCCTGCTGCTAGCAGCTGGTTCATCTGTGCTGCTAGGCGTTCATGCACTGCTGTTAGTTTCTTTAGCCAGTAGGTGTGGATCATGTCTGGTCCAGGTGCTGTCCAGCTCTTCATGTTCTTGACCCGCTGCTGGATGTCTTCTACTGTGATGTGACTGGTTTCTGTTCTGGGAGATTGCTGTGCTCTGTTCTCAGGTCCTGCAGCCACTTTGCACTGGTGTTAGATGAGTCTTCTCTTTCTCCATATGTTTCTTCCAGTACTGTTCAGTTTCTGCTGCTGGTGGCTCTGCTGTTATTGTGTTGTTGCACTGCAGTTGGGAGTACACCTTGGATGGTTCTTGGGAGAACAGGGCATTTACTTTTTTGGCCTCTGCTTCTCTAGTGTATCTCCTTAGCCTGGTAGCCAGTGCTGTGAGCCTTTGTTTAGCAGTCTCTAGGGCTTCAGATGGAGTCAGGCCCTTGTATTTTTTCAGTAGCCGAGTCTTATCCTTAATCTCTACACCCTTCTGTAGTTCCACCAGCTGACTAACTTCTCTCCAGAGTCCGCCTTGATCTTATCCTCCAACCTCATTTTCCAGGGTGGGTACATACTGTTGTTCTTCTTGATCGTGTAGCCAAGCATCTCCAGGATTACAGAGGCTGTAGCGTATACCAGTTCATTGGTTTGAGTTATGGTGGTAGTAGGGATTGTCATGAGGGCTCTATTGGCATCTTCTAACATACTATCTGATGGGTACTTCTCCACTGAGCCTTGGTAATCGGTCTCGAGGATTGACTGTAGCTAGTTTCTCCATGATCTTATGCCTCATATCAGCTGCTGTGCTCTGCAATGGAGGGGGTGGCAGTGAAGTTTCAGCTTCAGGTGTGGGCTGCACATCCACTTGTTCTTCCAGGTCTTCTTGAGTCTGGGATGTAATGTGGAGTTGGTCTATCTCAAGCTGTGAGAGCAGCTTCCTCTTTACTATGTTGAAGCGTTGGGTAACTAGCTGTTTCTCAGTAAGTGTGGATGTAGGTCTTTTGTCCATCCATAGTCCCTCATACGTTTCATATATCCCCTCTCATTAGGTCTACTGTTGTAGTAGCATTCCATCAATTCCAGGTTCTCTTGTCTCGTCCTGAATGGTTTGTTCCAGTAGCCCACTTATCGTCAGATTTGTCCTGGTTCAAAGGACCCCCTACTGGAAAAGATATAGGAATAACCCAACACAGGATTTGAATCCCTCAGTCAAAAGTCTCAAATACGTATTAAAGGGCAGGACGCTCACTTAAAACCACATAAACGCATAATGCCTCAGAAAGTTAGGGGGTCTTTTGCCCAAGGACCCCTACTGGAAAGTTGGGTACCAACCAGGATTTGAACCCCAGTCTCTCGTATCAAAGGGCGGCGCTCTTAACCACTACGCTATCCAGTCGTTTATATATATATAAACCTAGCAAAATGGGGCCTTGATCTTGGTTGGAGCCTTTATGCATATCTGAAATACTAATAGTAATTAATTTTGAACTAAAATTGATCTTCGATCTAGGGAGATGCATGTTGTTGTTCACAGAGAGGATAAGGAATCTGCTACCAGCTGGGGCACTCTTCTGTAGTTGTAAGGTCTGTGTTTTTGGTGTTGAAAGACTGCGGTTCTGATTCTGGCTTCCTAGATACATTGTATGAGAAATTTATCTATTATTTCATTTTGTCTGCAGCACATAACTTTTTACACTAGCAGTCATACCAGTTGTTGGTAACTAACACTCTGACACATTTCACTAAAATATTTATGGTAGGTACCAACAAAAGAGGTTACAGCATTCAAATGTGTATGTTTTACAAAATAAGAGAAAAAACTAATTTATGCACACAGTATTTGTTTGGTTCAGGCATGGTCTTTTAGGTTACTTGGTATGTAATATCAGTCTTTGAAGATTTTCCTTTTTAAATAATCCATTTATTGAAAAAATGTTCTAGCTCTCTTGTAAATTGTTTGAATTTAAAGTGGTGCATGGTAGATACGTTTGTTGTTCTCACTAGCTTGCTAGAATACTAGCACAAAATTGTATCATATTCGCAGACAAAAGCTGCAACTTGTGTTTTAAATTTACTTTCTTTTAGATTTTGCAACAGTTTGCCAAGAATGCACAGATTTCCACTTTCCTGGGATTCAAGAGCAGCTTGAAATTGTGCAGCAGGTTGTACTTTATGCTAGAGCACAACGCAGCAGTAAGTCAAAAAGACAGCACGGTCAGTGTCAATCAGAATTGTTTTTCTTGAAATAGAATATCCCTGTGACTAAATGCTTTGTGTGTATCTGTACGGGCAAGATACTTAACCTCTCTGTACCTCAGTTTCCCTATAGGTAGAATGGGGATGTACCTCCATAAAGCACCTTGGGATTGGGGGGCAGGGGGCAGATGACTGATATATAAATACGCAATAATTTATTAGATCGCTTCTGTCTCTTGAAGCATAAATGGTCTGCCAAACTATGATTGTCTGAAACTAACGTACAAAATTTTCAATAAAAGTAAGCTAGAGAGCTCAAAAGAAGACAGAAACATTAGGGATTTCTGTGGTTTCCAATATAAGTTACTTTTACTTTGCTTTGTAGCAGTAATTCAGCCAGCTCTCTTTTTAATTTTTTTTTTTTTTAAAGGTTCATATGTAGGCAGAAAAACATTAATCTGTTAGATCCTTTCTCTTCTTGACACTTAAATCTTTAGAGATCTCAGAAAGATAGGATCCAATATCTGTTATGTAGTAGGCAAAGAGTAATTGTCTTCTTTGATATTGTTTACTCTGTCTTGCACTGAATTAGTTTTAGACACATTGGTCTTGGTGTGGAGAAAGCTATCTGGCACAATTTTATAACTTTTACCAGTCCCTCTGTTAATGCCTGGAGCAACATTAGTATTATCTCTTTCCAAGCTACTGATGAGCAGAGATCAAGGATTCAAATATGCACTTTAATATAGTGCACATTGCCATATATCCTAAGCTTCTACACTCATGCATGTGTATCCTGTAATGATTGTAACATCTTTGTGTGTCCTGTCAAATGGTAGGCTCAAGCCCTAAATGAAAATGCTATAAGAGAAGCTAATTGTTATGACATTTTCACAAACTCTGTATAGCCAGAGTCCAATTTTTAAAAGAAAAAAGATAGAGGTATTCTTCCAGTGTCCTCCCACAAAAGAAGCTGTCTGCTTGAGAGGCCACTCATGATAGAGTGAGCAGATAATATGATTGTACATGTCCTCTAGGCTTGTTTACCTCTCAGTGGTGTTGAAATATACCGATACGTTCTCCTGGACTCCACTCAAGTGGCAGTATCTCCACATTCGTGAGGCCAAAATGAGATTTTAGTTATATTTGAAATACACCAGCAACTGAGTTAATGCCCTGTGTGATGAATGGGGAAATTCACCCCTCTTAGAGCTATTGTTCCAGTCTGTCTGTAAACTTGGGTACACAGTGTGGCCTCAGTTAACAGAAAAGACTCAATTAAAAAAAAATCTTGAGATTCTGGTGCACAAAGTGGCAGCTTGGGAAAGGTTCTGACATACCGTACCTTCTCCCTCTCTCCAATTTAAGCCTGCCTGTAGCAATGGACAAATTTTAGTCTGATTTTTTTTTTTTTATTTTCTGTCTAAAGATTTAGAAATTTCAATAATGTGGAGGGAGTTACGATTTTTTCCTTCACAACCATTGGGTAGTAAAGAAGAGAATATCCTAACTAACATGAGGACCAGAGGGGAAGTGCATCATTCATCACTCTCCCTTGTATTTACAGGCGGCTAAGAGATTGCACAAAATGACAGGAAGTTTTCAACCACATGCTGTTGAGGCAGTACTACTCATACTTTTGTTTTCATGCAAAAAAGTACTTTTGTGGTTTAAGTGAGTCAGTAACGTGAGTAGGCTCACAAAAGTATATACAGAAACTATTTTCCTTTAAGAACCAGCATGTTGTAATAGACAGTCTTATGAAAATAGTTTTCAGTATTTTCTTTGCTTCTTTACATCTCCTTAATTTTTCTTGATACAAAGTAGTACTGGTAATTCATTTCATGTAGTAAATCATTGTCGTTTTCTTATTTTTACACTCCCTTTAAATTCTTTTTGTATAAAATGAATGGCAAATTGTTGGTTATATGTTAATGGGCTTCCATAAACATTTATGTTCCTGTTTGCAAATGAAAAAAAATCGAGTTACTGCTCTCCTCTTATCTGTAAGACTCTAATGTGACTTTAGAGCAGGGATCAGCAAGCTTTGGCACACGGCCCACCAGGGTAAGTCCCCTGGCAGGCCGGGCTGGTTTGTTTACCTGCCGTGTCCGCAGGTTCTGCCAATCGCAGCTCCCAGTGGCCACAGTTCACCACTCCAGGCCAATGGGGGCTGCGGGAAGCGGTGCGGGCCAAGGGATGTGCTGGCCGCTGCTTCCTGCCGCCGCCATTGCCCTGAAGCAATGAACCGCAGCCAGTGGGAGCCGCGATCAGATGAACCTATGGATGTGGCAGGTAAATAAACTAGTTTACCCTGGTGTGCCATGTGCCACAGGTTGCTGATCCCTTAGAGAATTAAGACCACAAAAATAAATGAGAATTAGGAGACAAAGGGGGGAGAGTGCAGCTTTAAGAAAGAAAAGCAGTGGTTCTCAACCTATTTACCATATTGGACCACCTGTGCAGCTGTATGTGTTATGTGGGCCACATCCACACAGTATGCATACTACCTATATGAACCTGAGGATGTTACACGGGCCCCAGCTGTATGCTGATTAGGCTGTAGGTGGGCTATGGGTTGAGAACCACTGGCCTAGAGTGACTATACATTTATGCGTCCCCAACATGATAGTATCTTAGTGCCTTGCAAGTACAGTGAAATAACAATCTTTCTTTCTTCCAAGTCTGTTCATAGCATTCTGTTTCTATTATATTTTGAGTGCATTTGGTTTTCAGAGCATCCCTCAATAAAGGACTGCTGTGTGAAAGGGAAGTCAAAGACAGGATTTTGCAATTAGAACCTGATCCAAAGCCTACTAAAGTCCATAAAAAGATTTGCAGTAATTTCAGATGACTTTGGATCAGCTCCTAAATTCTTAAAATGTGATGAGTGAAAATATTTAATGTCTGTTTACCAAGGCTAATATAATAAATAGCTTATATACAATATATTTAATGGTTACATTACACACAGATTCAGTAAATAGAAATGGTGGAAATGAAGAGAAGTCCAAGAATATTGAACGAAACCAATCAAATATTTTGCCTGGTGAGTACTATTATGAGGATTTGTATTTGTTATTTTTTTTTAAAGCAGACTGTGCTTTATAGATACATATTTTTCTAGTTCTAAATTCAGAGTACAAATTTGAAACTAAACACAACTTGCCCTGAATAAGAGAGGAGGGGTGTTCTTGTGGCTAAGGCACGTGTCTGGATGTCAGGACATCTGGTTTCTATTCCCAGCTTTGCCACTGACTTCCATATGAATTTGGGAAAGTCACTTAACCAGTCTGTGCCTAAGATTCATTTTGCTAATAAAAAACAACCCACCTTACAATATTTGAAGGAGTATTGACATATTTTCAGAAAACAATTGTCTTTTAAAATAGTTGATTCTAGTCACTATTGTTTTGATCCAGCAAAGCACTTAAGCATATGCTTAACTTTAAGCAAATGAGTAGTCCCACTAAAGTCAGTGGGATTACTTATACACTTAAAATTAAGCATATTCTTAAATGCTTTATTTATCCAGGGACTTTAGGAGGAAATATCTCTCATTGCTTCTCTGTATGTGTTGTTCCATTAGTAAGAAAAGTTTATGAAGAAATGATTTGAACATCTACACACAATTTGTGCACTATTTAGAAACAGCTTTAGTTAAATCAGGGTTATCTCTAATGTGGACACTTTTTTAAATCACTCAATTAAATTAGTTTAGTTTAATTACAAGCCAACTTAAGCTAAAAGACATTCAAACTGATGTGAAGGTGTCCACGCTGGGGGTGTGGTGGTTGCACTGATTTCACTAAAGCTGTTTCTAAACCAGGGCAGTTAAATGAATGTGCAGACTGTATGTAAACCAGCCCTATAGGGAGAATAACATTTCTCCCTTGTTTTGTGTAAGCAGTTTTGACATTAGCCTACCAGAATGAAAGGGCCCAACTCAGAACTTTGTTTTCCCTTGTCACCTCCCATCACAAGTATTCTTTCCTTTTGCTTCCTTTACTTTGTCTGCATTTTTTTTTTTGCTGCACACACCTCCTTTCCTTTCTATTGACCCTTTTACTTTTATAATTCTCTTGTATTCCAGTTCATTCACATACCTTTCCTTCAGCCACTTCTAAAAATCTTTGTATTTTCTGTGACTGGTGGTAGAAGAGTAGTGTTGAGTTCTCTCCTCTTTTCTCTCTCCAATTTCCAGCTGGCGTAATAGCTGCTTTTACACTGCCTACAATATCCTTCATTTCAAAAATATTTTGTTTATGAAAATCCGCATCCTACTGATGCTGTTTCTATATCCCATCTTTATAATTAGGTCTCAGTCCTGCAATGAGATTCACGCAGATGACCCCCACCCCCAAGATTTCCCTCTTAACTTCAATAGGGCTAGATCCAAGTAGATCTGTCTGTTGGATTGGCATTTTAATTTGTGGTGGCTGTCCCCAAAATTTCCTCACGCCTTTATCTCTGTTACTTTGGGCTAATATCAGATCCAAGACTCCATTGCCCTTCATTGCTTCCTCTACTTCGGGGACTAAACTGTGTTCCAAGTCTAAATATACCTTTTGACAAATAGTTTTTAGGCACTTTTTAAACAAACCCCCATTACTAAGCCTTCTTTTTAATTTTGATGCTCTCTGATAACTTGCTTCATCTTCCTGTACATTCCTGTTAGATAACCCACTATCCTTTCCCACAGGCTTTTTGTAGCCTTTATTTTAACCCATCCATTTTGGGTATTTCCGCCTCCCACATCTGTCTGCAGTTCATTGCTTGCGTATATGTTTTCACTGTTACACCTCCTCGTTATTTTTTTTCTCTACTGACGTCTTCTACCACATATAGATCATATCTGTCTATATTGGCACTGTCATGCCTTATTACACCAGATCTCTGATGCCAACTAAATACAGTGGAAAAGCATGGAAATAAGTCTTGGGTCAATGTGAACAGGGGATGAGTGTCACTGTTCTGCAGGTTTTTACATCTGTTAGTGTCTTTTCTTCTTATTTATAGCTACTGATCTAGGTTTGATGGGCAAATTTTGCCGTGTAGTGTCTTTAAAATAACAGTAAGGAAGTACAGCAATTGATTTGATCTGATAAAGGAGCATTACACACCACATTGGATTCAGACCATTGGTATTAAAACTTGTCATTCCCAGCATGCTTTGATGTTTATTATATATGTTTGTATTTAGTTTAGATTACTAGCATGATAGAGATTACATTGTCTCTTTCATTATTTTGCAGGAGAATTTTACATCACACGCCATTCAAATCTTTCTGAAATTCATGTTGCTTTTCATCTGTGTGTGGATGATAATGTAAGGTCTGGTAACATTACTGCTCGGGATCCTGCAATCATGGGCCTCAGAAATATTCTCAAAGTTTGTTGTACACACGATATTACTACAATTAGCATCCCTCTTCTACTGGTACATGATATGTCAGAGGTAAGTAAAAGCAAACAAACAAAAAAACCCCAACAAAACCACCAAGTAATCTAACCTCTATATTTGCACTCAGAAAAGTAGCACATTCCTACATCTGCTGGTCTAATTGGAACAGCTACTGTAGAGCTTTCTCATACTCCCAGTTTTCATTGATGCTGGTTGAAAAACAGTGGAGATGAGAAATTTAGAGCATACTAGCACTGTTTAGCTCTGTGTTCTATTTATTATTTGTAGATAGTACAAGATGGTCAGTCTTTATATAAAAAAAGAAGGTGAGAGTGAGGAAAAAGCAACCTAACTTAAAACACCACTTTTAGCACTGCATATTTCTTCTTCAGAAACTAATTAATCTGACCCTAGTCCTGCAAAGGAATCACCAGTAGGGATTCTGACTTAAATGGCATGCCACACAGACATAGGGTCTGCACAGATTATTTTGTAGGATCCACTACACTATAGCCCAAGTCGATACACAGACGCTCCCTGGGTTACGCAAACCCGATTTATGCAAATCCGCAATTACGGAAGAAGTTCCTACGTTCCATAAGCTTTTTTTTTCCTTGTGTAATTGTCAGGTAAACGTTCCTGTCTTACACAAAATTCGACACTTGCGTAAGTCAGGGAGCATCTGTAACTTACGTCACTCATGGAGTGTGAAAAACTCTTTCCCCCCCCCTCCCCCCAGCGATGCAAGTCTTCACGGTTCACACTGGTGCTATGTCAGCAGGAGATACTCTCCCACCAACATAGCTTCTGCTTCTCGCCAAGGTGGAGTAATTATGCTGATGGGAGAGCATAGCATGTCTTCACCAGATGCACTACAGCAGTGCATCTGCATCGGTGCAGCTGTGCCAATGTAGCACTGTAGTGTAGACTTGCTCCTCATTTTCTGATGGGATCCTAGTTAAAAGACATGAACTAATGTATGAAACTGAAGGATGGAATGAACACCTAGCTCTTTAGATTCTTACTTTTATCTCCCCTTTTGTATTGGTTTTCTGGTTTAAGCATTTGCAGAATAAACATTATGATCAGCATAGTATGTGTAGATTTAAGCAAAACTATGTATTCGTCCTTGATATACTTTGTGAATTGAATTGGAACTGTTGGTAACAAACAATTTACTGCAGCTGGCTGACCTAATTTAAAACATGCAACTTTTGTAATACATTGTACAGGGAAAAGTGAACGATATCAGATTTCTGAAAACTAATCTGAATTTGGTGCCTTTGGAAACCTTGTTTTCTAAAGTTGTGTTTACCACCTACGTAAGAAATTTTTTTTGTAAAGTGGTTAACCAGGAGCACAGCTGCAGAGATGTTGAGATGTTTCATTGTGACAGGCATTCATCAGGAGCTTTCTTTGTTGCTCTGCAAAAAAAAAAAAAAAAGCCCTTTTATAGATGGATTTTTATAATTTAGCAATGGCATGGAGTTTATTAAACTGAATGAAGGGTGACTTATTTTTTACTGATATTGGGACTTCATATAAAGTGAACGTCACCAAAAAAAGTTGCTTTTACTGTTTCACTTGTGCCTAATGGTCCTGGTCCATAACTGGGGCCCCTTGGTGAAATGGCAATACAAATAATTGTAATAATAATACTGCTGTTTTTCTAAAAAGTACACGCTGTAGACTTCAGCGCGTGTAAAACCATTCGTTTTCTGCATTCTGTATAAACTGAGATAACCCATACTATTTCTTAATGGACAGGTGTTTATATTTCATCACGGAAAACACCACAACTGGCACCTTTTGTATGGTAGTGATGGACTGAACTCCTTTCAGACAGGATTCTCCCCACACTCAGTTCAGAACTGTTGCTCTGTTCCTCAGGTGTTGTGGTTGCCATGGATAGAGAGAGGAGGTATATTTTGTGGCCTCTGTTGCCTGTATTACTGTTCTATAGAAAAGCAGAAAATTTCTCAGGGGTGGCAGTCAGGCACCTTTTGTGACCATTAGTGTTGCAGAACATTTTCTGAAAAGTCCAAAAAGTAGAAACGGAGATTTTACAATCTGTAGCATAAACTGGCTGTTTGTATTGTTTTTGCGGATTATTTTGGGTATGTGCCCTTGTACCACCATAAACAATTGCACTCCTCATTTCCATCAGATATATATATTATATGAGATGGCTACCAAAATGGCATTTAGTCAAAGTATACCTATTGTAGCCTGGTGTCCTTACTAAGGCAACTATATTGAAATTAATTGGACTTTTCCCTAACTGAGAACTGTTTAGAGACTTCAGGACTTGACTCTATTTTTAGCCCTTGTGGGGCCTGATGCTGTAAAAACTTAAGCACCTGTGTGACATTCCCCAGGGTACAATCTGAACTGATGGACAGCTGTGTCCCCTCAGTTCTCCAACCTGGGGTCCCTTTTACATTGCTTTACTCTGAGAGCAACCTGGCCTTGTTCACACACAGCCTCTCTAGCATGTAAATTACTCCCAGCTGAGTTATGAGTGCTCTTAGCCAGCCACTCCTAAATTTATATGTCACAGTGACACCAGCAAACTTCCAGACCCAGACTTGGCCCCAGAAATGTGTGTGGTATACAGCCCAATACCCTTCTGGACAACACAAGCTCATAGAAAGTCTATCATTTTGTTAAGGTTTATGCATGTTATTTTCTATTATCTCAAATGAAGCTTCCCAAACACTTCAGTCAAAACACACACTGGTTTAAACGAAACAAAACAATAAAGCAGGTTTGTTAACTACAGAAAGATAGATAAAGTGATTACAAGTAATAAGGTATAAAAGTTAGAATTGGTTACAAAGAAATAAAAAGTAAAACACAAACTAATACCTAACTTATCAAGCAAAGTGAATTCAAAGCAAAGATTTCTCTCACCCACATGCTTTATTGGTGTTACTGGCTGAACTCCTTTCAGACAGGATTCTCTCCTTCAGCCATGGTGTCGCCACTGCACAGAGCACCGGGTCAGGCCGGGCTCTGCAGCTGCGCTGCCCCAGAAGCTCACAGCCCCACCGCCCAGAGCATTGTGCCAGCGGCAGAGTGAGTTGAGGCTGCAGGGAAGGGGCCAGGCAGGAGGGTCCCGCGGGCAGTAGTTTGCCCACCTCTGTCCTAGACAATGGCCCTCCTACTAACAAATCAAGCTCTTTTTTTGATAGATTTTAGAGGGCAAGACAGGGATGAGATCATGGTTACTGGCTGCAGACCATAGCTCCCTGAACACTTCTTGTACATCACTAGAATGATAGTATCATTCTGGGTTGACTTTTGATTAGTATCTTTTTTACCCCATACACTGCCACATAAGACCCTGCTCATCTGGTCTGAGTAGACTTATGAACCTTAGTGGAATATTCTGCATGTAAAAAATAACCTGATAGCATAGTGAAATCCTGAGTATATCACTTTTAAAGATGACAAAGTAATGATTCAGGTTCTAATTCATATTTGAGTTTTTGTGGGTTTAATTCATTGATGTTCAGTGTTCAGTTTGTTATTTCCGTGAGTGCCCCCAACACTTAACATCTGTACTCCTCTGACACTGTCCAAGAACTGGTGTCATATCCTGCTTCTTTGGTAGGTCCTTTTAAGGTATCAAATGTTTTTTGACCTTACTGACTGCAAAACTACTGCTAATTAGCCTTCAGGGCAACAGGACCTTTCTTTTTAGACACTGGTTTTAAACTAGGCCAAAACAGGGATCAAAACCACCAACAAACGCCTACCTTACATGTGACAGACAGCCTGTGTAGGCAGATAAATTACAATGAAGACCCAGTATTTCTTCCGGAAAGCTTGAAAAAATATATATTTTGTTGTCCAGCATTGTGCTATCTGATTCATTTGTTGCGTAATCTAAGGGCAAAGCAAACAGATGCTAAGGATTTGCATCATGAAAAAATTGTTTTTAAATGTTACCATATTACGATGTTGGTTCTACCGCCACTCTAGATTTATTTATTTTTTTTAAATAATATATAACGATCCACTGTATCTATTGTAGGTGGGAACTGCGTCTTACAGCAACCCTCTGAGGCAACGTATAGGGTGAACTGTATTTGTGTTACCAAATGATCAGAAGTTTGATACTTTTAAAATAAGGCTGATTTTTTTTTTCCTGCTGTAGAGATGCTCTTTATGTGGTGTTTGACAATCTGTCATTTACACTGTGCAGATTTAGAACGATTTGCTGGTTTTATGGAATACAAAAGTGCTTAAACTGGAAATTTGGAAGGCTATATAGAGTGGCAAGTCTATGTTTACATGCACAGTTCTGTTAATACTGGGAGGTGCTTATCTTTTCAAGTTCCAGAGTGTGAATCATAGGAATGATTCTGTTCAAATAATGTTAATAAAATTGGCATTTATATATCTGCCACTGATGGATTACAAGTGAAATAAAAATAGTATTTTCCATTTCTTGGTGTAGATTCCAAGGAATGTCCAAAATTCATGTAGAGACACCCCTCGGGTTACGCAAACCCAACTTACGCAAATCCACACTTATGGGAAAAGTTCCATAAGTTGGTTTTTTTGGGGTTTTTTTGCGTAAATGTCGGGTATACGTCCCCGACTTATGCAAAATTCAAGTTACACAAGGCATTCCAGAACGGAATGCTTGTGTAAGTTGAGGAGCGTCTGTACTGTTCTCCAGTGTTTAAACTTTTATCTAGATCTCAATTTTTTTTGACAAGTCCCTATTAGCCATGCCTCTTGGAAAACTTTATAGGTGCATACATAATCTTGGTATTTAATGGAAGCTCCAGATTCCCTCTCCAGCTCTTCTTGTATCTGTATCGCTTGAATTATTGAATTTATTTTGTGATATAAATTCAGCCCCAACACAAGATCTATCTGCCCAAGGCATTTTTAGTATGCCAGTGGCCATAGTATGAGGGTCATAGCTAGAGGCCCTCGAAAGGAATACCAACATTCAGTGACTGCAGTTAGGCTGTTGAACACATCCTTACTCTAGCAATCCAAAGTATGGATCTGACCATCTAAGCAATTTAATTGTACCTAATACCTGAAAGCTGAGATTTTCAAAGCCGCTTATGGTAATAGTGCATGTGAATGTTCGTGAGACAAATGGGAGCTGTGCATCAGTATCCCCCTTTGAAAATCTCAGCTTAAAAATGCATATTGCACTGTTCACACAGTAGCTTGTCTCAGCACTGTAAATAACTCAGTAGCTGAGTTTTTGTGGTAATCCATAATAAACATTTCCAGAATGCGTTGGAAAACTAAATGTTCTTTGTCTATGATATTATTTGAAAAGAATGAAGCAGATCAATAAACAAAATTAGCAAATGTGGTCTATGACCTGAGATGTTCGAGAGAGACTTCTGCTTAAGAAGAGAACTTTCTGCTTTCTAGTAGAGAAAATTGCATTCAGCAAATGAGCAGGTGTGGAAGCTCACAACACTAGAGACTATAAAGACATGGGAGTAATAAAGACATTGGAATAAGATAAACACAAAGATATTAAAGACCTGATAGAAAAACATTGTCTTGCAACACTATTGTCTTGAGCCACTTATTGATGCTTTTGTTATATCTTATTAATTTAAACCAATTTTTAATTAGATTTTCTTTTTTAAGGAAATGACTATACCATGGTGCTTGAAGAGGGCAGAGCTTGTGTTTAAATGTGTCAAAGGTTAGTGCACTCTTCACCTATTATTCTATGTCACATTCACTGTCAGCAGAAATCACTTAAAATTACATGTCGCAAAAGAGATGAAAAATGTGAGGAATTCAAAATAGAGCACCAGAAGTAATTTTGTATCTGTTGGCACAACTTTTCCATTATGTGTATGTTTTCTATATTTTTTCCTGTTTAAAAATTGATGAACATATGATACTATATTAGAACAGAGGGGAAAAAGTAATATTAACACACCCTTGTCATGTGAGGACTTGTCTATACTTGAGCATTACAGCTGCACCACTGTAAGCGCTTCGGTATAGACACTATCTATGCCGACGGGAGGGATTCACTTTCCCTGAGGAGAATTCTTCTGTCCACCTAGAGCTATCTACACAGAGCGTTAGGTTGGTATAGATCTGTCTCTCAAAGGTGTGGATTTTTCATACCCCTGAGAGATGTAGCTATATGCCTGTAAATTCCTAGTGTACACCTGGTCTACACTAGGAATTTACAGGCATATAGCTACATCTCTCAGGGGTATGAAAGGGGAAGATTGATCTAAGTTACGCAAGTACAAGGGGAAGATTGATCTAAGTTACGCAACTTGAGTTATGTGAATAATGTAGCTGAAGTCGACGGACTTAGAATCTACTTACCACAGGTTTCACTCTACGCGATGTTGACTGGAGATGCTCTCCCGTCGACTCCCCTTGCGCTTCTCGTTCAGGTGGAGTACAGAAGTCGACGGGAGAGCAATCTGACCTGCTAAATCGACCACCAATGCATCAATCATCATGCGTCGAACCCCCAGTAAGTGTAGACAAGGACTAAGTTAGAAGACAAAGTTGATAAAAGACACATTACATCATCAAGACCTTTATCTGACAGTGCAGAATTGTTCCTTCACAGTATATTTTCCAGTATCTCATTCAGCTGATGTTTTAAATGACCACACAATGGAGCTTCTACTTTTTTTTTTTTGGTGATTATTTCAGAGGTGAATGAACAGGAATTTTCCTGAAATTTAGCCTCAGTTTTTTCCCTTTTTAAATTTATCTTTTATTGTCGATTACTGCTGGTTGTACTCCTGTGCCCTACGTTTAAATAATTCCTCTCCCATCTTTGCAGTTCAAACCCTTCAAATATTAGTTGAATGTTATGCCCCCTATACTAGAAGTTAGCCAGTTTCTTCTTAGTGTGGACCAGTAGGTGGGGGACATATGCTCATTCACAATTATACTACATCCCTGTGTCAGCAACATAGAAAAATACGATTAGGAAAGTGTTTAATGTATTTTTGTCAGCAGTATGGTATTGTGGACTTATACTGGTCCATGGTCCATATTGTGGGAACCCCTGTCCTATAAACACCACATCTGCAGCTAGCCAATCTACATGTTTTGCTCTTTCTTCACAAATCAGTTCCTCGGGATAATTTCTATTGCCCTTCTCCAAACTGCATCCAGTCTGTCAATATATTTCTGGTATTAGAGTGCCCAGAACTGAATTCAATATCTGCTGACACCAGAGTTATATAGACAGCATAGCTAGTTGTTGAAAGCAAGTTGTCAAAATAATACAGATCCAGAAAATATCTTGTGAATGCCTACTGCAGCTCCATGTTGACCAGCACCAGATTGTGCAGTTTGTTCAAGCGCTAGAACTTCATACCCTTCAAGACTAGAATGGTGTTCTTCATAGTGGATCATGGATCTCCAGACTGACCAGAAATATGAACCAGCAGTTTGGCCAGGCTAGTGAAGACTAAGGGGCCAGAGGTGCTGATCTGGTTTATGCAGCTCCACTAGGTTGCTGAAATCATAATTATATATGTAAATTTATAAATTATGATTATATAGACTCTGATAAGTGTCAGATAATATGTACCCTGATAAGTGTCATTAAAAGAAAAACCTAATGCATATAGTAGGTAAATATGTGAATGTTGGGTTTTAGGCTTCATGATGGAAATGGCTTCATGGGATGGAGGAATTTCTCGGACCGTACAATTTCTGGTACCGCAGGTAGGTTAAATTGAGAAATTAACTTCTGGTATGGCCTAGGAGACAAAAATAGAACAGGGCTCTGGGTGCTGATAACTCTGGGTTCTGTTCCCTGCTATACCTTAGCCTTTCTATATAATCTTTAAAAAAAAAAAAAAAAAAATCAGTTAACCTCTCTGTGCTTTAGTTCACTCATCTATGAATTGGAAATAATACGTGCTCTAGAGGTGGTGTGACACTTAATATTTGAACCACTTTTTGCCAGCCACAGATAGAAGGCATTATAGGATGTATCATTATTAGCTCTATTTAATAACAGACACATCAGATAACTGGAGTCAGAATTCACAGTGTTTTAGAGGATACATATTTATCATTAATATAAAGGTATGACGTTACTGCTAGTTTCTTTGGAAAGTATGGAGAGTAAGCTTACATGACTTTATTTTAAGCTTTCAGTTGGTCTTCTCCAGCATCTTTGAAAGTTAGTGTGGCAAGAGCCCAATCATGCTCCCACTGAATCAGTGACACAACTTCCATTTACTTCAGTGGCACAGGATCAGGCCCCAAAAGACATGCACTAAAACTAGAAAGTTGTTTATTAATAACTACCAAATTGTTTGAATTCTGGATGATCTTCAGAAGCAGGAAGTCATCCAAAAGTTGTGATCAGTTTTGTTCATTTGCTCTGGTCCTTAGAGTTATATACATTTCAGAGTTAACTGGAAGGAAGTATTATTTGGAAGCATATTCATAAGTTTAAAAAATTACTTGTCAACACAAAGTTATGAGCCTCTAGGCAGTGCGAACCAAAAGTAGACTACTTGCAAAATCAGATCTAATTTTGGAATTCAGAGAGTGAGACACCAATCTGAAATCATGAAAAGGACTATACTAACTTAAAAGAAAGTTAGTGACTGGAGGAAGAAATCCTCTTTAAATAGATAATTTTACTAATGTAAATACAGGGCAATATTCGCAAGTAGGTTTTGTCCTATTAATTACTAGAATTAGGTTATAGCTAAGACCATATTGCATTCACAATGTTGTGGAAATTATGGATACTGCAATAATAGGCTTCCACCACAATTTTGTTATTAATTAGCTTATTGTGCACAGGTCACAATTTTGCATGCATTTTGAGCATGCAGTTAGTTTTGCACTAATGTTCAATACCTGTAAAATGTAAAAGGCTAATGTGGCTGGTCTTGATTTCTATTGCCATTGTGTTAAGACTTAATTTCCTGGATTTTATGCTGTACTGGTCACTTTTAAAAAAAAAAATATATATAGTTGCAGCAAAAAGTCTGGTTACAAAAAAATTAGCAGGCATAACATACCTGCGTTTATATTATTCCAGCAATTTTTTCTTAAGCAAATAGGTCTACTCTAGCTTTTCCAAAATACTGCTGTTAACAAATGTCCATTATTATTTTTCCATGATTTTCCATCTCTTGTCCACAACTCCGGTGCATTTATTTGAAGGTCATCCCATGATTCAAGTAGGTCCCTAGTCACAGTATGAGTGGCTGGAAACTTCATCTGGATGGTAGATGTGCTGCTATAAGACTCCAATACCGAGTAAAGTACTGGAGGAGAGAGGAGAATGTAGAGAGAATGGTTTGACTCATCCAAATTATAGTAGACAAATCAATGCTTTTTGTTGTCTTCATCTTTACAGACTATATCTGAGGAAATGTTTTATCAGCTGAGTAATATGCTCCCCCAGATCTTTCGAGTGTCCTCTACGCTGACTCTGACATCTAAGCACTAACCCCTCTGCATGTCACTGGAAGAGATGAGAGTATTGGTTTAAATATCAGAATTTCTCCTCTGTATTTTTCCCAAAATTGACTGTTTATTTGGAAGTTAAATTTTATTGCAAGTTGCAAACAAAATAATGTATATCCATTTAAAAGTTCATAAAATCAGTGTTCTGTCTTGATGTATTTGCCAAAAAAATCAAATACAGTCAGTCTTTCAGCAAGATATTAATGTGAAATATTTCACCTTTTTACGCATATCATGTACTGTAAATGTTTGTGTGACCTAAAATGTGTGTATTTAAATGTTATCTATAAAAACATAGTAATTTTCAAACCTAAGCATTTACAGTAGCAGGAATAGATATCTATACATTTTTGGAAACATTCTTGTTTTCTGAATTTGCCCAGTGCAATTTAGAAGAGCATGAATTATGTCAGGCAAGCCTTCTTAGAATAACTTAAATAATCTGGAAACACTGTAAAAGCACTGTAATAAGGTCACCCTGACCATGAGAATAAAATTGACACGCCCTCCCATAACAGTTACAAAATGAAAGGTAAAATAAAATGAAAAATAACCACTAACTTCTTGTATTGTGCAAATCATTCAGTAGATAATATACTCTTGTGACAGTGATTATGGGTTTCAAGTTTTGTTAAAAAACAAGAGTATAGTAATTTCCATTTTCACAATAGGTTTATTTCTTTTTCATGTCCTGGTATTTTTAGGGTAACATCTCTAGTTTAGTAAGAAGATTTGGCATTGGTGGGACTTCCACATAGGCAATTCAGTAATCGTATCAGAGCTATTTTTGTGCATTGTACAGAAAAGTAGGCAGGATTAATTTAATATTAAATTTGAATCTTTGTATTTAGAGTAGAGGATATCCGAGATCTGACATGAATCACAAAAGTACCAAAAACAAAAAACAAAACAAAAATTTTTTTGCTAAGGGCCATCTTTGAAGGCAAAAAATTAATATCACAAAAATTGAAACCCATTGGTGTATATTGCAGCTTGGTATATTGATTCTACAGATCTTGCTAACTCCAAAGAGGTTTGGCTTTGCCTGATAAATGTGAAGAACATAAAGGTCTCTTTTTCGGGGAAGTCAGGCCTGGATGCACAGAAGGAGTTAGGCATTGTGATGTTGACATCACAGTACCTGATTTTTAGCATTCAATGTGATTCACAAGGCCTGAGGAGGAAGCCTGAGCTCCCAATATAATGAATGGGAGAGAGAGACATCTTGTATGATTCACAGAAGTCAGTATGCAGGCAGGGAGCCGCCTAATTTAGACAATGAGTGACATGGACAAGAGAGATATGCAAGTCCAGGCTGCAGTGAGGCGCCTCTCTCTGCTTGTGATTCTCAGCAAAGAACCCTCTCTTGGGCTACAGCTACACTATGAGCTTGGGATGTGAGTCCTCTGCTTGCGTGCACATGCACTAACTTTCATGGAGCTAGCGTTAGCATAAATAGCGGTATAGCCATGATAGCAAGGGGAGAGGTAGTGGAGGCATAGTTGAGCCGGGCCAAGTACATACCAGTGGGTTTCAGGCAGGTTTGTTCTCTGCGGGTCTCCCCTGCTGCTACTGCAGCTACACTGCTATTTATACTTATGCTAGCGCAATGAGGGCTAATGTACTTGTATTTGCATGAGCCAGGGAATCACAGCCCCAGCTTGTAGTATAGACGGTCTGGGAGTTGGGTGCCTACTATGCCATTTTTACATGACACCCGGAGGTAGGGGGTGCAGAAGAGGAATAACTCCCTCATAAAACTTTTAGCCCAGGCATTAGGGTATTCACCTTGGATGTGGGAGTCCCCCAGTTCAAGTCCCCCCTTCTCCTGAGGAGGAGACAAGATTTGAACAAGGCTCTGTCACCTCAGGTGAGTGCTCTAACCATTGGGCCATGGGCTTTTCTGAGGGTCCCGCAAGCTCTCCTGTGGAAGTTGTTGAACTCTGGAAAGATAATGAAAGAATTATTGGGCCAGAGGGAGAGAGAGTGCACAAGCATGAGAGTGACACTGTAGTCTGATGGTTACAGCACTCCCCCAGGATGTGAGGATCCAGTCCCCCTGCTCCAGTGATTGACTGTCCAGCTTGCAACAGATGTGACTGAGGGAGTCCCCACAGCAGAATATCCCATAGTCCTCTGGCTCTGTGCACTGCCCTAAGAAGTGCCCGAGCCTTCTTCACATCCCTTTTCTCCCGCACATGGAGGGGCAACTTGAACCAGCAGTCTCCCACAGCCCTAATCATTAGCCTAAAAGCTATGAGGGAGATGGGCCTCTTCCTCTCCCAGCTGTTTTGTGTGAATTCACCCAAAGGTTTGTTAATCACAGTGGAGCCTAAAACTGAGACCTGGCAACTGACTACTTTTGTGCACCAGGCCTCACTAATAGTCTTTTGGCTGGAAGCATTGTCTAATCATTTTATAAGGCATTTTACTGAGGAGCTAAAGACAAGTCCTATGTAACAGAAAAACGTGAACCAACAAATAGATTTGCATAACACTGTCATCCTCTGAGAGCTACAGACACCCTGCACAATGGAGCCAGTGGACATCTCCCGCTGAGGTGTTGAGTGCCATTTGTTCCATGCTAGCAGCTTCTAAGACAATTGTAAGTATTGCACCTTAATTCAATGTGCAAAAAAAGAGATGGGATGTAAATGCAGCCATAAGAAACTAGAATAATCCTGCCAGAGCTCATTTTACACTGCTGGCCTGAGCCGAAATCAAACCCGGATCCCAGAAAAGCAAGTGCTCTAACCGCTATCCCATTTAATACAGATGCAGTAGCATAAGTATTTCCCTTAGGAGTTGTAAAGGGTCTGTACACTGTATACTTTGCCAGTTTTTGCAGCCAGTATATCCATTAACTAGAAGTGAGCACAGCGAAAACCCTTGGGCATTTGGAGAGTCTGGATTATCCCTGTGGGCTGCCTATAATGCTATAAAATTTATGCCCAAATGTTGCTCTGTTACTGTGGTGTACACCCAGAATAACACCACGGATGTTAGTAGTTGCTCAGAGAACCTACATTGGTGTAACTGAGAGGAGAGGGTGACCTTCCTTTTAATCCTGGGCTCCCCTCCCACCTCTTGATTTTACAAATCCCATTGCCTTCAACAGGAATGCTGCCTGAGTAAAGCCTGAAGAACTGAACTCCTCTAGAAACTTTTGGGTATAATTAACTGTCTAACTGGTCTTCAATACCAGTATAACTTGTGGCTTACTAAAACTTAAGAGGCGGTAATTTATGGGACAATTACTATTTCTAATGGAACCTGTATTGGAAGCCTCACTAAAATCTTAATATTGTAAATGAAATACACTGCATTGTTTTTGTCCACTGAACCTGTACGTTTGTCAGATGCTTTTGACACAATATATTGCTATTTTTCCTGCTGCTTTTCCTACCATACAACTGAAAAGAGAGCCATGTTAATCAACATTTTTGCTGCCACTTTTTCATATTGCATATATAGTGTAGAGCTAGAAAATGCTATTTGGGTCACCCTGGTTGGTCCACACTTGACAGATGCATGTATTTAATTACAGGAGAATCAGCAATAGACCAAACAGCAGCCTAAAGATGAATTGCCATTTGAGAGATCCTGTATGGGTCAAGGGAAGCTATCTGAGAATAAGAGGAAAATGATTAATAGGCATGATGATTGCTATTTGTATGTGCAATGCAACATTCCTTGGAAGGATGACAGTGTTGTTCACCGTCTTTACTGCCTTAAAAATACTTTTTTAAATTGTGCGTTGGCAGCAGGTGGGCTGGGCTCCTACTGAATAATTACTAATAAGAGAAACAAGCAAGGAATGTGACACTGCCATTGATTACTAGTGTACTGACCTACTCACCACATTTAATTTAAATTACAAGTGGTTTTATAGGAACAGAATTCAGGTCATTAAATAAAGTTAATTAAAGAGAGTCTCTGTTTATTCTAGATGCAACTGGCAAACTTCCAGCAGGAGAAGGCCAATACTCTATTGTCTCGCGTTATATGATCTGTGGCATTTTGTGTGGATGTTGACTGACACACAGGAAGAGAGGAATCATGCAAACAATCAAGACATACAGCTTCTTTCTGGTCCCTAATAGGAGAACCTGCAGTAAGAACAAAAGGCCAAATAGAATACCAGTGGCTCACACGAGGTTGGAATTTGAGCCACAGTATTCAAATATGGGACCTCCCTCTGCTCTCAGACCTGTTTTACAGTGGGGTAGTTCCAATGATTTCACTCGAGTCACTCTTGATTTACACCACGAGGAGAAGAATCAAGCCTAAGGATTTTTTTCTTCTGCAATAGTTTTCTTTTGGTAACAGAATATGGTTGGTGAAGCATGGACTGGAGCCACAATATTTTTCACGTGACTTATTACCTTGCCCTTTACATGACAGGTTAGCAGAGCCAATCTAAAGGAAAGCTGTGGCAAGGCAGTATAGCCTAAATGAAGGAACTGGGGTTGAGAATTAAGATGTCCCGAGTTCTGATATGGTTGTGCCATTAACTCTTATGTAACAGTGGGCAAGTTACTTAAGCTCTGTCCCTCACCTTTTTCCTTGTACACCATGGAGATATTAGCTAATGTTTGTACAGCATTTTGATTATGTAAAATACTTAGGATTACTATTGTTTCCTGTCTATGGCAGAGCCAGGAATGCAACCAACTTCTCCAGGGTTTCAGTCTAGTGCTTTAAACATAAGAGAACAGCCCGTCTCCTCTTGCAAATCTCTGCACCTCATTCACTGTCCATCTTATGCACTGAATGAGGCAGGGGTCATGTGTCTTCCATAATATGCGATTATGTAATTAAAACACATACCACAGTGCATAGGCATGTGTAATCTTAATCCTGGCCTTTTCTTAGAGCTTGACTTTACAATCTTAATGTTCTTTTAAATTTTTTAATGTAATTTCCCCTGTTCTTTAGCAGCAAACTGAACAAGACAGAAATTCCGTTATTGGAAATATTGACCACCCACATAGGTCATCAGCGGTTGGAATCCTAGACCTTTAAATTCACAGCACAGACCTCTACGCTTGAGATAAAGGAGTGACTGGTAGGACTAGTAAACTGTTATCCTTTAGAAGGAGACACAACAACAACTTTACTTCCCACCTGTGAGAGAAGTGACTTTACTGTGTTTCTCATCTGTAATGTGGGGGATGATACTTGTCGGCCTCCTAAGATAGGAGTCCTTACTCAGTAATGAAGACTATGAAGTGCACAGATTTGTTGACACCAGTCAGTGGAAGAACTCAGATTAAAACTCATGGTCCTTTCCTGCCACCCACCTCATACAGAGCTCTTGCCATGTGAAAAGCACTGTGGGGCTGCAGCATGCTCAGTGCAGTTGGCATGTTCGGGAGCTCTGAGTGGGGGGAGCATGCACATCACAAAGTTCTAGAAAGAAGGGAAATCAAGCCATGAGCTGTCTCCTTCAGTCCTACTGCCAGATGGGGTGAACAGGCTGAGTTTCCTCTTCCTCCAGTTTTCCATGGAGACTCAGGATCAGATTAAAGTATAGTCATTATAGGTCCATGTGTTAGGCCCTAGCTCTTGGAACCTGAGCTTTTATTTAACAAAATATCTAAGTTTCTAGTCCTTATGGTTGAAAAGAAAACATGAACTGAGTATAACCAATGTAGCAATGTCTGGCTGAGCCTGCAAACAGCGCAACACGATCACAGAGAGGTGTGAATTCCCCTAGGCAGCTCACCAGAGCATTAACTTCAAGGCAAATTCTCAGAGGGGCCTTGCCAACACCACCCTAGCAGAGAGCTCTATGTGGCAGGAGAAAAGTGCAGCAGGACTGGTCCACCCACCCAAGCAGGTATACCCTGGCTGCTGAGGTAATTACAGGGGTAGATGGGGTTTTGCTTCCATTTCTGTCTCTTCGAGGGAGAAAGAGGAATCCTGCTGCTGCTGCTTTCAGGAAGAAGGGGGCCCCAGGCCATGAGCCCTGTCTCTATGGGAGGGGAGATATGTCCCTGCCCCTGTGTCCAAGTGGGGATGGGGTCACAGGGAGATGGCAGAGTGAGTCCTTTGGTGAATAAGTGTTGTACCTAACACTCAAAATTACTCAAACCCAGCCTTCTCCAAGGCTAGGAGTGGGGAGAAAGGGTTGGCTCATGAATTGCTAAATCAGTGAGACCAGAGAGTATGGTGTGCATAAGTGGCTGTTTCCACTGCTTTTGTCAAAAATTGACTTGTTTATGCCCATCTTTTCCACCAAATCTCCAGGACCAAATGCACTGAGTCCGTAGTATGACCGACTGTGGCAAGAATGTTTTAGTGTCCTTTGGAAAGGGATGAACTGATGAGCTTCTTAGACACAAACGGTAAGCGAGACAATAGCTGGGGTGGGATTACAAGGAGCAACTCCCATTTCACCCAGAGAATTCTGTGAGGAAGCTGGACGGTGAAGTGGTGAACATAATGTACTCTGAGCACAATAAGGCTTTTGATAAACATTTTGCATGAGAAGTTTGGCCTCAATTCTGAAAGTTCTGGCTGCCTCCCGAGCAGCATTGCTGAGTAATTTCACCTCCCGCTGAAGTTGGAGCCCAAAACAGGCGATAATGAAGTTAAATGAGAGCCTAGGGCACTCAGCACCTTGTAGCATCAGAATGTTCAAATGCAAAACCACAAATATGGCCAGAGTGATGACAGGGAGAAATTTTTTCCTGGGTGGAAGAATGCGGGGTGGGGGGAGTAGAAACAGGATGACAGAAAAGTTTTTATTGGTGCTGGGGCCAATTCTTTTTGATACTTCCATTACTGCCTTTGAAATCAGAACAAAATCTATGCTGTTCAAATTCACTGATACCATTGCAATAGGAAGAAGAGTAGCAAGCTACACAGATAATCTAGAACCACACAACGGACTAGACAGAGCAAGGCGATATGGAAGAGAAAGCAGCAAATGGAATTTAATATTGCATACTGTGAGTTGCAGCTATACCCTCAATGGGATATAGCAGAAAGGTGAAAAAAAGGAAGAGACCCTAAGCTGGCACTGAAGGATTATATGAAGACTTGGATGTCAAATGCAGCTGTACTTTGGCAAGAAGATATATGTGCTCCTCATGGTCACCTTCCCCAGCATGCAGTAGAGTTTCTTTTGGAAAATATATATGCAGAGCAACTCAGAGCCTGAAATCTCTTCTTGGCTCATAGAGTAATATTTCTCCTTCAGAAGGGTCAACAAACAAAGTGAATATAGGGCACGGCTTCTGACTTGTCTGTTACATCTTGGGCTGGGAAGAGACTGAGAAATTTTTTATCTTCGGGACAACCACCAATACCCAATGGGAAAATTAATGAAATCACAGAGCAGAAAACAGTTTCTATTGTTAGGGCTAGAAGTACTGATGATCCTTATATTTAGGTAAATATGAAGCACCTGGTCCCAAATATTCTTCTGTGATTAAAAATAAATGGGAGCAATTTATGCTAATAAATACAGGGGAAAAATTGAGTTTGGTTTTATGTAACAATCTTATGCAATCAAAAGCAAGAGGATTGTGATGTTATTTCAGACCTTCCCACTAGTTCTAGCCTTTATTTTAAAAAGAGTCAACTTTTGCTCTAGCTAGCCCTATGATACTTAACTTTTGCTCTGTTACACTGGTGTAAATCCAAAGGAACCCTACTGAAGTCAAAGCCTGAAGTTCATGGAGTTGCTCCAGAATTACTCAGATGTAACTGAGGTCAGAATTTGGACTTATGTGCCATTTTTTAGGTGCGAAGTATGAAGGAATACAGAGTAACAGTGGCTAAATGACAGCCAAAGAGGAATATCAAAACCATCTGGAAAGCCTGGCCGTGTGTAAACATCAAGGAGGAGGAAGGTTTATGTAGGCTGCTCCAAGTGGTGTTAAATAACTGACAATAAGATGGTTAAAATGGACATAGGAAAATGTATGATGAATTAGAGGGAAAATACCTTAACAGTGAAGCGTATGGAACAATATCCCAAAATGAAGAGATATCTATTATATAATTTACAAATAAACTGGAAAAAAGCAGTCAAGACTATGCACTAGGGACCAATCCTAATCTAGCTGGGAGATGACAAGACGTGACCTATTTTTGTCTTTATGCTGTGTTCAACTCAAGTTAACAATTCCCTCTCCTAGTGTTCATAAGGCCAACACATGGGAGCTATCAACAAAATGTTATGTGAATCAAGACCAGAAGTGGCTTTGTCTTAGCTTATCTTTATAATAAATTGACTTGACCATGGAATAAAACCCTTTTTCTGGTAGTGGCTGTTTTTATGGATATTCCATCTTTACAGAACTGAACTGTTCTCATTCTAACTTGGTGGTTTTGTGCATGTGAGACGCCGTGGGTCAGCTAGATACTAACAGCATTGCTCATATTCTGATTTGGCTTCAGCTTGCTACCCTGATTCTTATTACAGTTTTATGGCTGCTATTCTCCATGTAATTTATACTAATCACAGCAGTACATTCTGTACTTCATCCAAATGTCTGCAACTGGATGTCCAGGGATAAGGATGGTGTCCGAACTCTAACTGGGTAGAAGAACAGCGATGTATTTGCCCCCACCCATAAAAATCAAAACTGGTGGCTGGTGAAAGAAACAACACATCTTGGGGTTTCAGAACAACCTAGCATTTTACTCAGATGTCTCAGCTGACACAATTTTGAGTGTCTCAATGATTTTGGTGCCCAACCTGGTATCTTAAAGGGTCCTGAAGCTCAGAAAGTGCTGAGCACTCATTTCTTTGATTTTCCGGGAACAGCCTGCTGCGCTGGACTGGAATCAGACTAATCCATTCAGCTCTAAATAACAATACTAATTAATAATACCTAGCTCTTATGTTGGGCTTTTTATGCCTAGATCTCAAAGTACTTTACAAAGGAGTTCAGTATCATGGGCCTCATTTTTACCAAAGGGGAAATTGAGGCACAAGGAGAGACATGACTTGGAGTGACAGACCCACCTCACTGTTCAGTGCCCTATGCAGCGGGCCACACTGCTTCTGTGCTTCCCCACCCTTCTCTGATGCACTGGGACCAGTAGCTCCTCTGCCAGGTCCCACTTGCTCTGCTGTTTTCAAATCAATTTGATGAGCACCATGTGATAAAGAGATAAAGAGCTGCAGGCGGTTTCTTTTAAATGAAATGGTTGTCTCTTCCCTACTGAGAAGAGTCTCGCCTGACACTCTAAAATGGAAATATGGACTTGGAGTTCAAGGTACCTGGCACCTTTGCAGGAATGGACCCTGTAAGTATAAATTTAAGAGTGCCATGAACTGGAAAGTTAGCAGACTTGAAGCGGGTTTGGTTGTCTCCCAAATATCTTATTTTAAATGACTTGAATTGAACCATAATGGCTTCTGCCTGGCATAAATTATAATCCTCCAAAGTGCTCTGTATTCACTCACAACAAGTCATTTATAGGGATCATTTTGAGCTTGTTCTGAAGACGACTTTTAAAGCCAAGCAGAAATAGTATCACTCAACAAAGAAGAGGGCTTGCTTCCTTCTCACACTTATTGCGCTTACAAGCCAGGAAGATTCAGGTTATTTCTGAAGCGGAAATCCTACCAGTACAAGCAGGCTAAATCTCCTTTTTTGAGGCATGAATCTTTTGGCACTCCCTACAGACTGAGAAGTGAAAATTGCAGTGGGTCACTGGCACGTGTTTTCCCTCAAGCTTGACCAGCCTCACAAAAGGATGTGGATAGCTACTATAGACTAGTTGTGGTGAAACCACTGTCTGAGCACCAGTTTTTATCTTGGATGTGTTTTTATCCGTTTCGGGCCATTCTCCCTGCCCTTGGAAATGGTTCTTCCTTTCAAGCAGTGCCTTAATTATGGACATGTCTTTTAAACCTGATGTTACTACATGCAAAACAGCACACTCCACTGTCATGTTGATAACTAACCTTGCTAAGCTCTATTTATGAATCCTTCCTGTAAGTGATTTGAGCTGCAGATAAAAATATACTTTTGGAAATTGCTATATCTTTTTTCTTAAGTTTGTTTGTGTTCCAATTTTGTTGGATTTAAAAACCTTAAACACAAGCTACAGAAACAATGATGTTGCACAAAGGTGAAGGGTATTTTGTTTATCCCAAGGGCAACACCTTTTTTGACTTTTACTTTTTAAACATATTCTAGAAGATGGTATTGGCCATACAGATTGGACCATTGATCCTTTATTTCTGCCTCTAGGAGTGGACAGTATCTGGTACTTTGCAGGAAAGTGAAAAATGCCCCCTATTACTTGGCACATGTATGGTACTTTTCATCTGTAGATCCCAAAGCACCTCACAAAGAATGACTATTATCATTATCCCCCACGGGGAAACTGAGGCACAGATAGATGAAGTGACATGTCCAAGGACACATAGCATAAATGATCAAAGAACTCCTGTCTCCCACTCCAGTGTCCTATCCACTTTGTCATAGTGCACCTGGTCAATTACATACTACTGTACACCAGGGAATCTTTCCTTCCTGATCACTGCAGCCACCAATTGATGCCCTGAAGCATGAACATTGATTGCCCCTATTTAAGCATGGCGGTATGCAGAGAGATTTTCAAAGACACAAAGGAGAGTTAGGCACCTAACACTCATTGTCTTTCATTGAGAGCTATGCACCTAACTCCTCTAGTCATAAAGTTCTCTAGCCCTTTTAAAACTCCTGTCACAATATTTGACTCTTATACCTCCTGAAGCATCGAATTCCTCAGGTTGACAAACGCTGCTTAAAAAAGCATTGACTTTAGTATTTGTCCTGCATTTATCTACCATTCATTTCATCAAGCAATTCTTTTTCCTCATATGAAGAGGCAGTGTAAAAAAGAAAAGTATGATTAATTTTCACTTCACCAGTCACTATGTTGATTATTATTACTGCTTAACATTTATCTAGTGGTAGCACCTTGAGGTGCTGGACTGTGTAAACAGGTAGTAAATGACAGTCGCTGTACCAGAGCTTACATTTCCAAATGAATAGCAATTAAAATATTGAAAGGAAAAACAATAGGCAGGAAACTATTTCCTTCTTGTCATCCCACCATGGTCAGGTCTCAGGCCAAAGTTAAATTCTCTTTGGTAACTAAACAAAATGTGGTTTTGAGTCTGATGGGGAGGATTCCTTTACACATTTTTTCATGTGTGCTAAGACAACTTTAAAATGGTTGAGATTTAGGTGGCCAAATGCTGCACATTGAGAGCATGTAATGAGAACTAAATATTCTGCTAAGTTTGCAAACATTCATTTAGTAATCACAAAAATCACAATATCTACCTAGGCCTTGATTTTGCACTTGGATCTGTACAGAACCCCATTGACTTCAATGGGTTGTATTGCAGGATCAGCCCCCACATATAAGGAATGCAATAGGTTTTAGGGATATTTAGTTTCAAAGTCTTCAGTTGTGCAATTTATATATGGCATTATAGTTGCTGGTAGATGACATTAAGGAAGAGAGAAAATAGACTGTATATCAAAATGACCTTTCCGAGTGGGAGAAGTATTAGGCTGTAGAATAGCCTCCCCAGGAGGTGATAATCCTTTTGCCTGGGATATTTAAAAATGGGCTGGACAAAGCACAGGAAAAATGCTTTGTAGGGAATAGTCCTGCCCTGGGTGATGGGTTGGGTGGGCTAATAGTGTCACTTTCAGCTCTGTCCTCTGAGTCCGTAGAAGCATGCTGTGAAACCTTCACTGATTTCACTGCAGTCAGACACATACTCACCACCTCCACAACCCACTCGCCCACACTCCCCTTTAATTTCCTCACCTCTCTAGAGCATTTGGAATGTGATCATTAGATGCAGTCAGAGCACTCAGCGACTCATTCCACCAGTTTAGGCTGCCAAGGGCCAGATTCAGCATCCAGTGAAGTTAATGGAAATGAAAAACTCCCACTGACCGCAGTGGGCTTTGGATCAGGCCCCAGGAGAAGAATACTTTACCCAGTTCACATCAGGAGAAGATTTCAAGTCAGCTGTGACCCTGCCTAGAATTTCCCCATAACTCTGACACAGTTGCAAAGAGTACCATGGAAACTTTAATACTCACATGTGGTCAGGATCTCTTGGATCAGCCCTGCCAGTACTTGAGCTGCTAGTGTTGCTACCACTGGTGATGAATAATACGTCCCATTTTTGCGAGCATACATATGGCCTTGGAGGGGAAAGTGCCACCTACTGAACCAAGACTATTTCCTGAGGCACCTACATCTTTCTTGAAGGGCTCCCATTTAAATACCCAGTCTGGCCATTCTTCACTCTCAGCTTTCATCAATGTGGGTATGATGCTTCCAGCTGTATTTTGATGTGCAGTGAGCTTTTAATCCACATTTGTGTGTGTCTACTGCAGATATACAGTAAAGAGCATTTTAAAAAAATATATAAAAGGAACTTAATACAGCTAGGTAAAAGGCAATTGGAAATAACCTATATTTATCATACAATAAAAAAAACCCAGTACTGACAAGATGTGTTCCGATCATCAGACTTCACCTAAGTGCTATCTCCGAACCTTTGTCAGCCTCCCCGCTTTGGAGATTGTAAATTCTTCAGGGGAAGATCTGTCTTTTGGTTATAGATTGTACAGCACGTTTTACAACTGAGCCCCCAGTCCCTAATTGTGGCTTTGAGTTTCTACCACAATAATGAATGATGATTGTCATTATTATAGCACGCTTGGGTACTACTGCCAAATACATAAATACAACAGCGCATACAAGAAAGCTGGTGTTTTCAGTCAGAACTCTGTTTTTCCACAGATTTTTAAGGCCAAAAAGATCAAAATTAAAGGGTCCCATAATTTTCACTCCCAGAGCCAGGGTTGATCTAGGATTTGACCATGACGTCTCCGACACTAAGAGAAAGCTCAACTGTGAGGCCACCAAACAGACCATTAAATACACTCTATTCTGTGCAACTGTAACAATCCCCTCCCGGCCACCATGCATCAGCATCATGGTTTGAACCTAGAATCTTCTTGAACCTACCACTTAGATTCATAGGGTTGGAAGGGACCTCAGGAGATCATCTAGTCCAACCCCCTGCTCAAAGCAGGACCAATCCCCAAATCCCTAAATGGCCCCCTCAAGGATTGAACTCACAACCCTGGGTTTAGCAGGCCAATGCTCAAACCACTGAGCTCAGGACTCTAAAACGACCTTAGGTTCTCTGTCATGTACACTAGTGTAAAATCTAGCTAAATGTAAACTCCTAACAGATTTTTTTTCAAATTAGATACATGTGAAGAAAAAAAGAAAATCATCAGCTGTTTTACTAATGAAACATTCTGTTCAAGAGAATGATTTAAACAAGTATCAAGAGCAATTTTTTGAGTAACTTTTACTTAACGTGAAATGAAAATGAGCACTGTCAGCAGAGTGGGACCTTTTCAGACTGTTTCTAGGGAGTCCGCATATTTTGACATTCCCCCTAGTTTGCCCTATAAAGAGCATCACTGGGCAGCCTGCTGTCTGTTTTCTCCTAGAGTGGAGAGCCTGAAAAGCCCAGCCACAAAACCTCTCACACAATGCCTTTCTGCGGGATCACTCCACTTCACAGTCAGACTCCTGACCTCAATTACACAGCTCAGCCAAGCTCAGAGCTGTGTGTTTTAAACAGATGTAGGGTGTAATTCTGGCCCTATTGAAGTCAACGGGAGCTTTGCCATTGACTTCAGTAAAACCAGGATTTCACTCATGGTGTTTATCTTGGGAATATGTGCAGTTTAAATAAGAAAATAAGTGTGTGTAAAATGTGTAGGGATTATCAAATCTCTGCAACTCCCCCCTGAACACAATGCATTTAGCAGCATGGTTCAGTGCCGAGGGGAGTCAGAAGGTCTGGGTTTAATTCCTGATGCTGTCACTGGCTCTATGTGAGTTTGGGAAAAATCATCTCTCTGCACATCTGCTTCCTCATTTGCAAAATAAGGGTAATGATAGTCATGTTTGCAAAATGCTTGGAGATCATTGGCTGAAAAGTGCTATATATGTGCCCAGCATTACTATTTACACCATGGGCTTATATTAGCATTGGGAAGATGGATTTCCAAAGGCCTTATCGATCACACCCCATCCCTGGCAAAGTATATATTCCCAAAAGCCCCAATCCTGCAAAGACATATGTGAGTAGCTTTCTATGAGACTAGTCACATTGATAAAGTTACTCAGTTGCTTAAGTTTTCACAGGATTTGGGCCTAAATAGAAAGATGGGAAAGCACTGAAGTGGATAAATAAGGTACTGTTAAAAAAAAATCAAACTAAACTGAATCAGATACTGTCTAGTGCAGCAGCTGGAGTATTATTCTTAGAGGTACAGTAATAACAATCTTGCCTAAGGTTAGATCTCTCTCTCTCTCATGTCCATAATTAAAGGGACACAGTATGTTTAGAAGTCAGTTTAAAAAAAAAAAAAGAAAACAAATTCTTTATATTCTAAAGAACTCATTAAGGTTATTAATGGGAAAAGCAAGTAAAATTAAGCATCACTGATGCTGCTTGTTTACCTTTTTCATTCCCCAGTTTGGACAATGAAAATAGGTTTTACTTTTAAAAGTGAGTTTCTACCCCATTTCATTTTCAGATTTCATGCATCAACATTTGGTATGCAAACACTACCAGGGGAATGTTTGTTTATCTAGAATACTGTTCCTTTTTTTTTTTTTCATTATGGAAGTTTGTTGCACAAAACCTAATTTTTTAGGCAAATGTGACCTGAATGTGGCTCTTTAAATTGTTCCCAATATGATAACAATTCTGTCTCAGAATTGTTCAACTCCAAGTGTTCAAAAATCATGAGTCAGACTCCAGAAATAATGAGATTGACTTTAAAAGCACTAGATTTTAAAAATAATCAACTTGAGTTCTTTTTATTTGCCTTCTGTTTTTTCAGACTTTAAAATTCATGATTTCAAGCTTTTCTCCACAAGCCTGAGGGCTAGAAATGTACTTTCTTTTTGACATGACAGGAGAGATTTTCAAGTAAGAAAGACAGCAAATATTGCAAGTCTGATAATAAAATTGTGAGAGATGGCAAAAACAGCAGGTTTTTTTTAAACAACAGGTTACCTTTGATTTTAAGATAACGTAATTCTGTCAGTGTGGGAGGAATAGCCAGAGTGGGCCAGATCCTCAGCTGCTATAAATTGATTTAGCTCCATTTAATTCAATTAAACTATATGATTTACATCAATTGAAGACCTGATAGATTTCACACACTGGTAGGATGTTAAATAGAAAGTGTATACCTAACATAAAATTATCAAATAGTATATAAAATAACATTTATTTGAACAAGGGAGCTGTCAACAAGTTTTTGACAACTGCAACGAGATTTAAAATTAAAATTCAATTAAAAAATATACTGGAATATTTAGAACATTCATCCCAGATTTGAAGCCTAGTTCTATTCTGAAAAGAGAGTTGGTAAAAGTAGTACGTGATTGTTTTTGTTTAAACCAGCAAAAACATTCTCTGATCTGTCCTCTCTCTATTTTACAAAAAATAAAATAATACTTTGCATTCCTATGCCACCTTTCATCTGAGGATCTCAAAAGGGATCAGACGCTTTATCATGATGAGCGATAGCTTCAGAGTGACCAGGCAGCAAATGTGAAAAATTGGGAGGGGGTAATAGGAGCCCATATAAAAAAAAGCCCCAAATATCGGGACTGTCCCTATAAAATTGGGACATCTAGTCACCCTAGATAACTTATACTTCTGTCTTACCACTAATAAATCTGACCAATTGTATACAGAAATCACTTCAGCTAGCACTGAAATGCATCCAGCTCTGGGGTGGAACAAGAGAGTTGATTGCTTACGGCAACACCACAAAACTGCTTAGGGCCCCACTTTAGGAAAGTACTTAAGCATATACCTAACTGTAAGCACATGAGTAGTCCTGAGATTAAAGCTAGGCACATTCTTTAATCAGGCCTGCAAACAATAAGGACTTGTGTTCATTGCAGAGCTGACCCATGCTCTTACTTGGGAGTTGCCTTTAACCCAGCTCCTGACCACACATAAAACCATCTCACCTGGGTTTACTGGTGCTTCAGTCAGAGCTAGCTGGCCTTGCTGGGGCTATAGGGTAAAGCATGGATAAGGCTATCACTTGGGCTGGTAACCAACCCATTTCACAGTGAGGATACAGGTTAAATCACTTGAGTGCTGCTTATGGTCCTCCCATACCTTCCCACAATTCCCTGTGTGCCCAGGTGAACAGAAAAGTTCTCCCACAATTCACCAGGAAAGAATCATAAAAGACAGCTTATCTTAGTGCCGCACAAAAACCCTGGGAATGTGCCCCTAGAGGTCCTAGCGAGAGACAGAGCTGCATGCAGCACCAGTGAGCAGGGCCACCCAGAGGGGCCGGGGGCAAGTGGGGCAATTTGCCCTGGAGCCGCAGGGGCCCCACAAGCCCTGGCCCGCTGGCAGTCCAGGTCTTCGGCGGCATTTCGGCAGCGGGGGGCCTTTCAGTGCTGCCAAAGACGTGGAGCGACTGAAGGCCTCCCCGCCGAAATGCTGCTGAAGACCCGGACCGCTGCCGTGTGAGTATAAACACTGCAGTGCCCCGCTTTGCCCCAGGCCCCCTGAATCCTCTGGGCGGCCTTCCCAGTGAGGGCACAGTAACTCAGGTATGGGTTTTCACCATGGCTGCTCACCACCTGAGCGAGGCTAACCCATGTATCAATTAGTTGAGTTCGCTCTGCAGTGAAGACATACCATCAGTGCATAATATCACAAGCAATAGAAGTTGATAAGGGAATTGAATGAGGTAGAATGCAATTGGTAGTTTTAATTTGGCCAAAACACTGGGGCTAATTCCTCTAATTCTTATGTAAAGTACCATGGGACTACTCCCGCTCAGGACCTTGGTTTTGCATGACATCCAAAAGACAGCAGTGTTTTGACAGAGGTCAGCTGGAAGCACAGCAGATGCAGGAATGCACAGCAATTACATATTTGTTGCATTTTTAAAGAGAAAAAAATATTTGCAGCACAATATAGAATGTTAACATCGATGTGCTATGGGTCAGATTTTCAAAGCAGCCTAAGAATTTGGGCTGCCTAATTCCCATTGAAATGAATGGGGACTGGGTGTCAGTCTCCCCTCGTGGCTCCAGAAATCTCAATCTGAATATCTAAATGAAAACTCTATACTTCTGTGGCCAAGATTTCCAAAAGGGACTGGTGATTTTTGAATACCCACCTTGAGCAGCTTGGTTTTCAGATAATGGATACTAAGCACTTTCTGAAAATCAGGCCCATTTTTTATGGGTCTGCAGTGGGACACCCCAAATCACTAGTCATTTGAAAATCTTGGCCACCACTGTGTAATGTAAGAATATAAGGCCACAGCTCTGCTATTATTACCACATGTAGTGCTTACCACCAGTTGGAGTGTGTGAAAGTAGAATTAATTATATTGTAAAAATAAGAATGGATTAAAGAAATGTTGTATGTACCTTTAAGCAGAAATAAGAAATGTTGAAATACAGGTGCCAGGAAAAGAAACATTAGCATAAACAAGGTTGCTTAATTGGCGAACATTAACAGAGACGGTAATACTTAGTAAGGAAATAAGATATGCATGTCTAGCCCAGGTAAACTTATCAGATTTGCTTCCTTTGTTATTTTGCTAAATGCTCCCCCTTATCTGTATAAATAGATAGGTTGTGTGTCTTGCATGGTGCTCACATTTATCTGGGTGTATTAGCAGAGCGCTGTGCTAATAAAACAGAGTGGTCTGACAAACTGTGAGTCCTGAGTCTAACTTTGACAATTTGGAGGTTCCACCGAGATGGCAACCGTCTTCACTGGGGCTGTGTGATTCCTGACCATTTTTGTAGGATGACCGTGGCAGCCGGCACCTGGGCATTTGGCCCGAGCGGTCCTCCACTAGAACGGAAAGGCGCACAACCACAATGAAGTCTACGCCATCGAACCTGTTGGTTCCCACTCTGTTCTGGTAGGGATCCCGGGATCTGACATCATTATCTGGGTGTATTAGCAGAGAGCTGTGCTAATAAAACAGAGTGGTCTGACAAACTGTGAGTCCTGAGTCTAACTTTGACAAGTGCTTGCTTTCACGAGTAGTCCGATGAGTTGACCTGTAATGGAACTGTTCTCTGTAGTAAACACTGTGCCCGGAAATAAGGGCTTGCAGGACTGAAAGACAATAATTGCATATTGCATAACCATCATATTTTGATAGCGGACTCACATACAAACCAGACTAGCCAACCACACAGAAAAATAAAAACAGAGCAAGAGCAAAGACAATATACAAACTATGAAAACTAGAGATGAAGTAATTCATGAACCCCACAAGAACCACACAGGAGAGAGTTAAATATTTGTATGTCACAGCACAAAGAGAAACATAGTACAGAAAATAGCAACAGATGGTCAGAAATTGCTTTCAGGCTCAATCAACATGCATTTCTATGTCCAGCTCGTGTTCAGTATAGACTTATTTGCCAGAAGCATCATCATTTTTCATACTTTTATTTTTATTAATGCTTATGAAAAATTATTAATTGCAGCATGTTTCCCTTCCATTGCATTTTGCAAAGGAAAATGGCAGACTGGGAAGGACAGCTGGGGTTGCATATGGTATATGTCAGTTTACTTATGTGTAACCATTTTACTGCTGTAGGGGAATGCAGCAGAAGGTCAGTGTTGAGACCCTACTGAAGAAAGTTCAGTGCACATTCCGGCTGTGAACATATGGTCACTACGTAGCTGATCAAAAAGGGAGTTTCAGTGCTCTGCCGCATGCTTACCTTGACCCTGCTCCATACCAACCGTCTTACGTGCATCACACAAACTATTCTTTAATCCCACATGGAATATGCATTCTGTCTAGAAAATACTTGGAATAACCGCATTTCATCATTAGTGCAGCAGCCATGAACTGGCCCTATCTATATGGAGGAGTGTGCAATGGACACCACAGTAAGTAAACCACACCCAGAGAGTAGAGATGACAGATACCAAGATGGTAGGTACCTTATAAATGCATAAAATAGAGAGGTGATAATATTTCTTAGTCCTTATACAGCAAATTCCACCCGTAGATCTCAAAGTTCTCTACAATGCAAGATAGGGCAGTATTACTGACCTTCTTTTAGAGATAGGGAAACTGAGACCCAGAGAGGTTAAGGTCACATAGCTAGTTAGCAGCAGAGCCAGGAATAGAACACCCAGGGCCCCTGTGCTGTGCCCTATCCCCTAGATCACACTGAGGGTACTTTGGAAAGATCAAAGAGAGGGTAGCAGCAGCGCTCAGCCAGAATGTCTCTAGGAATTATAGCGGAGCGCACATCAGGGCAGGAGCTCTGCCATCATTTTGCAGCATACCTTGCACTCCCTACTCAGACAGAGGCTGCCCTGTGTACAGGGTGCAAAGACCATCTTTGCACTCTTCCCTTGCGCACTCAAACAGGTCTGCCATAATGTAGCCCTGTCTGAATCAGGATATTGGTTGCACAGGGAAAGGAATGTAATATTATGTAGCCCTTAGAAATATTATTTTCTGTCACTTCTTTACATGCGTAATGTCCTAGACATGGTCAGAAGCGTTCAGCGTCAGAAGGAGAATTCTGTGCTAATAAAATAAGCGAAAAAGCTGCACCAGTTGTTAACTCAATTAGGCCTTTCAAAATTACAGAAGAGGAGTTCCTCTGGCTTCAAGAGCTTTCAGCTGATTTAGAACATGCCCTCATAACATCACTTGATAAAAATAAGACACTGACTTTTTAATAGAATGAATTACTTAAGTTTTATATTTAACCACAGTCAGTGTTGAGGCTATTACTAGTTTTCAGAATATTTTAGGAATCTAATCTTAATCTTGCATATGCTAAAAGCCATCACAACAAATGTCTTATGCCATGACTGCTGGGGAGGAAATAGCAAAGTGGCTGTAGCTGTTAGTACCATGTTTCTTTTCCTTTTAGATTTGTTGCTGTCATGTCAGTATAAGCATCTGAAACAGTCATTTCATTGCAAGTAGGAGCAGGGAGGCAGTCATAGACTTACTCAGCTGGCTCTTCATTTGAACTGAGGAACAATTATTCTGATTTTTCAGGGTAAAACTTTCAAAAGCCCTAAGTGATTTAGGAGGCCATGTCCCATTTTCAGAATGGGTGCCTACATTTAATTGAAAGTCAATAATATTTAGACTCTAAAGTACCTAAGTCACTTCTGAAAATGGGGCATAGGCTCCTAAGTCACCAAGGTGCTTTTGAAAATTTTACCCTCTATCTGTTGAAGTTGATCCAGTTGACAAGATTAGCTGCTCTGGATTCAGTCACCTCTCCTTGCTTTTGGGCTGCTTTGGGAGTAATTAGCGGAGAGCTTAGTTGTATAATACAGCTGTACAATGCTAGTGACACAAAATCATGCATCGGTTCAGGTCAATAAGTTTATAGTAATAGGTTAAAATCAATAGTTCTTTGTGTCTTTCTATTTAGCTTTTGTTCTATATGAATACATTGCTCAGCATCAGCCTAACATGTTAGTTTCCTTGCTGTTTATACCAGATGGGATAACCAAATATTACAGAATCACAATTAATAATAATTTGCATAGTGGCAATAATGTGATGCTATAAATAGTGGATATTTGGGATGGAATGGACATATTAAATTGTTGTGTTACAGTATATCCTCCCACCACTGTGATATTGGTCTCTGTTTTATGTGCCCAATTCAGTGTTACCTAGTTTAATTTTCAATAAACCCAGTGGCAAAGCTTCAAAACTGGAGTAATTGCCACAATCTAATTGTCTTATTTGATTCTCAGCCTAAAATTCCCTTTACACAATTTCATCCTATGACTCCTTTGTATAACCAATTCCTCCCCTCTTCCTATATGCATCTAGTCAGTTATCATGGGGCCAGATTCGGCAATTACTGAGCACCTTTTGCGCTTCACACAGATGTGAGAAATAAGGGCCTGCTGCCAAGACGCTCAATTTTACTTGCTGATTCCACTTTCCTGATGTGAGAAGGGTGAAAAATAACAGAACGTTAAGGTTGCAGGGGTGAGCGCTGAAAAACTAACTCATTATTCACATTTAAAACCGTCCTCAAAACCTTTGCCAGGATGCCTGCAAAATCACGACAACGGCTAGGCTGAGATCACTGCCTGTTGTTCTGGCCAATATTCTCTCACTGCATCCTTGTACTTCCCAGCCAGTCTGTAGCCATCAGTTATCGCTTGTCTTGTATGTAGATTGTATGTACTTACTCCTTTGGGGCAAAGACTCTCTTTGTGTTCTGTGTGTGTACAGCAGCTATCGCAATGGGCTCCTGGTCACTGACTAGGGCACCTAGGCACTACTGTAACACAAATAATTAATAATTAAAGTCAGCAAATGCTCCAATTAAACTTGCAACTTGAAACCTGTCCATTTGTGTGTATGTGCTACAATACAGCCCTAATAACCTAATCGCATGCTATCCAAATCTAATACCATACCTTTATTTTGCTGCAGCCTTAGAGCCAATCCTGCAACATCTTGGTCAAGTAGTTTTATTGGCCAGTATGGGTCCACAAAGTGGCTTTAACACATCCAACCTAACTGAATTGGCCTCGTTAGCACTGACCCCCCCACCCCTTGGTAAGGCAACTCCCATTTTTTCGTGTGCTGTATATTATACCTGCCTACTGTATTTTCCAATGCATGCATCTGATGCAGTGGGTTATAGCCCACGAAAGCTTATGCCCAAATACATTTGTTAGTCTCAAGGGCTTGTCTACATTACCCGCAGAATCGACGGGAAGCAATCAATCCAGTGGGGGTTGATTTATCGTGTCAAGTCTAGACACGATAAATCAACCGCCAAGTGCTCTCCCATCAACGCTGGTACTCCACCGGAGCAAGAGGCACAGGCGGAGTTGACGGGGAGCGTCAGCAGTCAACTCATCACAGTGAAGATACAGCGGTGAGTAGATCTAAGTACGTCGACGACGGCTACATTATTCATGTAGCTGAAGTTGCGTAACTTAGATCAATCCTCCCCGCAGTGTACACCAGACCTAAGGTGCCACAAGGACTCCTCGTTGTTTTTACTGATACAGACTAACACGACTACCCTTCTGAAACCTTTTACTTTGATATTTCCTGGCACTTGAATTGTCACTTGAGCAAAGGCTCTGTAACCCTAGTATTTTGGACAGATATGTGTAGAGTTTGTGATGCACACTGTGATGCTAAAGAAATTGCCAATGTAAAACGTTGCTATTCTGGAGCATTATCTGGTGACATGCCAAATTCCCTTAGTTCCCATTAAAGGCTCCAATTTAGCAAAGCATTTGAGAGCAGATTTAACTTTCAGCTCATGGTTAAATCCCATTAAAGTCAATGCTTATGTGCTTTGCTGAATCAGGGCGAAAACTAATTAGAGACGTGCTCAGCACCTTGCAGGAATGAGCTTTTTGTTTGTTTTACTAGCCTCTCAGTCCCCCTTCCATACTTCCACAGGCGTTTAGATAAACACATCCATTCTCATTACTCTAGTAAGTTCTCATGCAGCACAGTGTGAAAAGCTTGACTGAAGAAGAGAAAGGATATAGCTGGTATAGAATCATAGAATATCAGGGTTGGAAAGGACCTCAGAAGGTCATCTAGTCCAACCGCTGCTCAAAGCATGACCAATTCCTAACTAAATCATCCCAGCCAGGGTTTTGTCAAGCCTGACCTTAAAAACCTCTAAGGAAGGAGATTCCACCACTTCTCTAGGTAACCCATTCCAGTGCTTCATCACCCTCCTAGTGAAAAAGATTTTCCTAATATCCAACCTAAACCTCCCCCACTGCAACTTGAGACCATTACTCCTTGTTCTGTCATCTGCTACCACTGAGAACAGTCTTTGGAATCCCCTTTCAGTCTTTGGAATCCCCCAAGCAGCTATCAAACCCTCCCTCATTCTTCTCTTCTGCCGGACTCTTTCCAATTTTCCACATCCTTCTTGTAGTGCGGGGCCCAAAACTGGACACACTACTGCAGATGAGGCCTCACCAACGCTGAATAGAGGGGAATGATCACATCCCCCGATCTGCTGGCAATGCTCCTACTTATGCAGCCCCATATGCTGTTAGCCTTTTTGGCAACAAGGACACACTGTTGACTCATATCCAGCTTCTCGTCCACTGTAATCCCCAGGTCCTTTTCTGCAGAACTGCTGCCAAGCTAGTCGGTCCACAGCCTGTAGCAGTACCTGGGATTCTTCCATCCTAAGTGCAGGACTCTGCTCTTGTCCTTGTTGAACCTCATCAGATTTCTTTTGATTCAATCCTCTAATTTGTCTAGATCCTTCTGTATCCCTACCCTCCAGAGTATCTACCATTCCTCCCAGTTTAGTGTCATCAGCAAACTTGCTGAGGGTGCAATCCACATCATCCTCCAGATCATTAATGAAGATATTGAACAAAACCGGCCCCAGGACCGACCCTTGGGGCACTCCGCTGCCAATTAGAGATGGAGCCATTGATCACTACCCATTGAGCCTGATGATCTAGTCAGCTTTCTGTCCACCTTATAGTCCATTCATCCAGCCCATGCTTCTTTAACTTTAACTTGATGTGAGATTTGCCCAAACACTTGAGACAGCTGCTATGGAGATTGCTAACAGGCATAGGCCTGATACAGTCTGTGCAGGGCTTGAACCCGGGGAACCAGGCCATGCCCCACCAGGGNCCCATTGAGCCCAATGATCTAGCCAGCTTTCTATCCAACTTATAGTCCATTCATCCAGCCCATACTCCTTGGTACATTTCCTTCATTCCCTAAGGTCCCAATCTTGCAGTTTGTTAAGCAGGGGCAGAACCCTGCTCCCACACACAGCCCACTGACTTAAGATAAAGTGCGTCAGAAGGTGCTGCAAGATTTATCTTCTTATTTCTCATTAAGCTGTTCCCAGTTAAGTACTTACAGACTTCCCCATACTATTTGTTTATAGGTTTTCCCCTAAGGACCCACCCCATCACTCACAAACATTAACACATTTATCCCCCAAACACCTTAAGAGATAAGGAAATATAATTATTCCCACACATATGGGGAAATGGAGGCACGAAGCTTTAGTAACTTGCCCAAGTTCTCACAGGTAGTCTGTGGCAGAGCCAGGAAGGAAGAATTCAGTCCTCCTGTGGTATACCCGGAAGGCCACCTTTTTTCTCCATTAGTCAGAGTAACAGGCTCTCCTTTCCAGTTTCAAAGGCTGTTGTCATATCACTTCTGCTCCAGTATCCTCCAATATTTCTTTGGTATTCTTCCAGTTCACCCTGGCTTTCAAAAGAGAGTTTGCTAGTGGCTGAGAAAGTTCTGCTAGTTGTCTTAGGACTCATGAATATCTATCATCTAGTTCTGGCTGTTCACATATATACTGTTTGTAACATTGTTGTAGCTATGTTGGTCCCAAGACGAGAGAAACACAAGATGGGTGAATATTGGACCAACTTCTGTTGGTGGAATAGAGAAGCTTTTGAGCTTTAGAGAGCTCTTCCTCAGGTCTGGAGAAAGCATCCAGAATATCTGAGCTAAATATAAGGTGGAACAGATTGCTAAGCATGAGAATTTCACACACACTGCAGGAGACCACTTAACTTGAAGTGGACAATTAAGGGTTAGCAGGCAGTGAGTTGCAAATTGTCATGAGCCATTAAATCCATCGTTTTTAGCATCCAGCATAGTTAAGAATTTAAGATCCAAGGCTCGTCTTTTGAAAGTGTTGTGCAGGCTTCCTAAAGGCATGAGGAATCAGATCAGATATTGAGTGATATTTTTGTGAAAAGTGTTTGCCTGCTGGTGACAAGGTGTTTTGTCTTTCATCATTTTTCCATGTGAATTCAGTCAAGAGGATAGTGATTGTCTGGTTTCACCTGCATACTTGTTGAATTAGTTTAATGCCTTTGGGCTCACTGTATTAAAATGGAATTGTTTGTAGGTTATTGTAAGATTGTATGCAACTTTTCTAGGAGGCTCACTAATGTAAACATGGGGAGAAATATTAGGAATTTCAAAGATCTGTTTGGGACAATACATGTGAAGTGTGTTTCCTTGGAGGCCTTTTGAAGTTATGCCTTATGGAAAAAAACCATTGTCTGCTGAGTACCTCCGCCTGGAAACTCCAGATCAAAGACCCCTAAACTGTATAAAGAAGCGACTAAACTTTTCCTGACTGCGTTAGTTCAGAACTGAGGCTGTTCCGAACTTGCAACTGTTTGTGCTAGAGCCCAGGCTGGAGCCATTTGGGGGCAGGGATCCCTGGTAAGCTTATTAGTAGGCGTGTAGATCCTTTTATTGGTTTTAATGTTTTCTCTCTAATGCTTAAACCCCAAGAATTAATATGCTTGGGCAGAAAGTGTTTTTGGTTTACAACAGTGGCAACTGCACCGTTAGCTGTCTCTAAGGAGAAAGGCAAGCAGACTGTGCTGGTGAATTCACAGTAGAATCAGGGAGTTGTGCAGCCTGGAAATGCCTGGTCAGGAGGCAGGGAAACACAGGTCTCCAGCTAAGAGAGGTCACAGCCAGGGAAGCGTGGGTGCCCTTGCTGGACTATGCAGGGGAATACAGGTACAGTTGCCTTGAACTATGACACAAGGTTACTTCCCATGCGCAAAATAATAAATAATAATAAAAAAGGATTACAAAGCGTTAGGTGAGTTCAGGGGAACTCATCACATGCTTTAGCACCTTGCTGAACTGGGGCCTTAGCTATTGTATTACCTTGAACGTATCTTTGATCTGCAACCTTTATTTTTTAAGTCACTTATAACACTTATGATTTGTGAGAGTTTGTTTTACCTTCTACCTGCTCTGATCTTTCCTCTGCATCATTTTGTAGACCTATTTAGTTCCCGCCTTATGTCCAGGATCATTTATTCTCTCCCTATCATATTTGAAAAAAATGCTTCCTCCCACCCCCTTTGGCTATTGTTAGCTCATTCTGCTTTTGACCTGCCCTTACCTTTCTCCTGAAAACCTGAAATGACTGTACATTTTTGCTTTATTCCTGCCCTATTTCTCCATTTCCCCTACAGGGTTTTTCTTATTCTCTGATCTTTGAGCCAATCCCTTGTGAAATTGCACTAGCCACTTCTGGTTTGCAGTTTCCTTTATCAGTGGAATCTCCAGGGCCGGTGCAACCATTTAGGCGGACTAGGCGGTTGCCTAAGGCGCCAAGATTTGGGGGCACCAAAAAGCACTCCCAAATATTTTTTTAAATGGTTGAGCAGCCCTGCTGCTAGAACAGAGAGGGAATCTGGCAGCCCAGGAGCCCGCTGGGTCAGGCTGCCATCGCGGCAGCCGGCAGCCCAGGGTGTCCCCTGGCCCAGGGTGCCGCTGCGGCAGCCGGCAGCCCAGGGTGTCCCCTGGCCCAGGGAAACCCCGGGCTGCCGGCTGCTGCGAAGGCACTCTGACCCTGGGTCAGGGCGCCGCCACGGCAGCCAGCAACCCAGGGTGTCCCGTGGGTAAGGGCGCCCCGTGGGTCAGGGCGCTGCCGGAGGGGGCAGCAGGCAGCTCCCGTGGAGCTGCTGCAGTGGTGCCTGTGGGCGGTCCGCTGGTCCACGGCTCAGATGAAGCTGCCGCAGTCGTGCCTGCGGACGGTCGGCTGCTCACGCAGGTCCGGTGGACTGCCCGCAGGCATGACTGCGGCAGCTCCACTGGAACCGCAGAGCACCGGACCCTCTGCAGGCACCACTGCAGCAGCTCCACTGGAGCCACGGGACCAGCGCGTGGGGCAGCAAAATTGCTGTCCGCCTAGGGCTCTCAAAACCCTAGCGCTGGTCCTGGGAATCTCCCATTTCCAGCTCCTTCCAGGTTCATGGAATTTAATACTTCCTCTTATTACAACAAGATCATGGTTTCTCAATGCCCACAGATCTGCTTTCGCAAGGTGCAGTAGCCCGCTGCTGCTGCATTCTACAGACCCAGTCTTTAGGATACTGAATTGAATAGCCTGTGGGTACATCCACCCACCTTACCTATTCGTCTTTTGAGGTCTCAGTTAATTTGTTGATAGTTTTTGATAAGATGTAGATGCAAACGTAATTTCTCCTCTGAGTAGAGTCTTTACTTTCTGTGTCAAAGTTGTCCTGTGATTAAACAAAGAACCCCTTTATCCTCCATGATTTATTACTTTTGTTACCCACAGATACCAGGAAAGATCCCTAGGAGAAATAATCCTGCAATTTCTAGCAACTTGATAAAAAGTCATGGATATTTTCATTCTGACTCTTCTTCAGTGCTTGGGGTAGAGAGATCTGTACCAAATACTTATGACTGTTCCTCCTTTGTTACTGTATCCTAACCCAAAGTGTTTAACTTCACTGTCTTGAGCATCAGATTGTAGCTCACTGGCTACAAATATTTTGTGACATAGTGCCCCAGTACCTCTTTCCCCCTTCTTATGCATTGTACTTAACTAACTGTCAATACTGATATGTCATATGTGAATCACTGCTGCTGGTCTCAGTTATACTCTCTAGACATCAGCTACGCTACCTCTCCACCTTCTGTCTTATCATTCTGGGAAGTGTGTGTCAGACCAAAGGTCCATCCAGCCCAGTATCCTGTCTACTGACCATGGCCAATGCCAGGTGGCCCAGAGGGAGTGAACCTAACAGGTAATGATCAAGTGATCTCTCTCCTGCCATCCTTCTCCACCCTCTGACAGACAGAGGCTAGGGACACCATTCCTTATCCATCCTGGCTAATAGCCATTAACGGACTTAACCTCCATGACTTTATCCAGTTCTCTTTTAAACCCTGTTATAGTCCTAGCCTTCGCAACCTCCTCAGGCAAGGAGTTCCACAGGTTGACTGTGTGTTGTGTGAAGAACTTCCTTTCATTTTTTTTAAACCTGCTGACCATTAGTTTCATTTGGTGGCTCCTAGTTCTTATATTATGGAAATAAGTAAATAACTTTTCCTTATCTACTTTCTCCACATCACTCATGATTTTATAGACCTCTATCATATCCCCCCTTAGTCTCCTCTTTTCCAAGATGAAAAGTCCTAGTCTCTAATCTTTCCTCATATGGGACCCATTCCAAACCCCTAATCATTTTAGTTGTCCTTCTTTGAACCTTTTCTAATGCCATTATACTCTTTTTTGAGGAGACCACATCTGTATGCAGTATTCAAGATGTGGGCATACCATGTATTTATATAAGGGCAATAATATATTCTCAGTCTTATTCTCTATCCCCTTTTTAATTAATCCTAACATCCTGTTTGCTTTTTTGACCGCCTCTGCACACCGCATGGACATCTTCAGAGAACTATCCACGATGACTCCAAGATCTTTTTCCTGATTCACTGTAGCTAAATTAGCCCCTATGATATTATATGTATAGTTAGGGTTATTTTTTCCAGTGTGCATTGCTTTACATTTATCCATTGAATTTAATTTGCCATTTTGTTGTCCAATCACTTAGTTTTGTGAGATCTTTTTGAAGTTCTTCACAGTCTGCTTTGGTCTTAACTATCTTGAGTAGTTTAGTATCATCTGCATACTTTGCCACCTCACTTTTTACCCCTTTCTCCAGATTGTTTATGAATAAGTTGAATAGGATTGGTCCAAGTACTGACTGTTGGGGAACACCACTAGTTACCCCTCTCTATTCTGAAAATTTACCATTTATTCCTGTAAGGGAATGGACTCACCCCTGCAGCACCTCCTGCTAGTCATCCATGGGAATTAGCTCTTCCAGCATCCTGGAGCACCCCCTGCAAGCTGGTGATCCACCTTACCACTGGCCCCTGTGTCCCTCCCAGGACACAATGCCCTGTTATCTGGGGTGCTGCCCCTTGGCAGTAGTCCCTCAGTTTTAGGGTCTCCCCTCCCCAGGGAACCTCCACCCACTGTCCCTACCTCACCTCAGTTTACAGTTACTACCAGTCATTGTCTAGCCCCCATGCCCTCAGGCAGACTTCAGTATTAGCCTACTCATCACCGGCAAGGTTAGGTTTGGACCTGCTGCTTTTGCCTACCCCTGGGCTGCCCTCTGCAACCCCCAGTACCTATTAGCCCAATGCTAGGCCTTAGCCTGGGGCTTTCCAGGCTGGAGCTCCACAGCTCCATGCCACTCAGGTACCCTGTCTCTAGTTCCCTGCAGCCAGGCCTAGCTCCCTCTACAAACAGAGAGAGACTATTTGGGATTCTGGCTCACAGCCTCTTATAGGGGCCAGTTGGGCCTGATTGGAGCATGGCCACAGCTGAGCCTACTTTCCCCAATCAACCCAGGCTTCTTGCCCCAGCCACAGCCCTCTCTTGGTCTGTTTTAAGCCCTTCAGGGCAGGAGCAGGGTAAGCACCCCGCTACAATTCCTACCCTTTCCTTCCCTGTCTTTTAACCAGTTCTCAGTCCATGAAAGGACCTTCCCTTTTATCCCATGACAACTTAATTTACATAAAAGCCTTTGGTGAGGGACCTTGTCAAAGGCTTTCTGGAAATCTAAATATACTATGTCCACTGGAGCCCGCTTGTCCACATGTTTGTTGACCCCTTCGAAGAACACTAATAAAGTGGAGGGGGAGAGCTAGCTCAGTGGTTTGCGCATTAGCATGCTAAACCTAGGGTGGTGAGCTCAATCCTTGAGGGACCCACTTAGGGATCTGGGGCAACAATCAGTACTTGGTCCTGCTAGTGAAGGCAGGGGGCTGGACTCCATGGCCTTTTAAGGTCCCTTCCAGTTCTAGGAGATACATATGTTACCAAATAAAAAAAAAGTAACACACAATTTCCCTTTACAGAAGCCATGTTGACTTTTGCCCAACAATTTATGTTCTTCTATGTGTCTGACAATTTTATTCTTTAGTCTTGTTTCAACTAATTTGCCCAGTACTGATGTTATACTTACCAGTCTGTAATTGTCAGGATCACCTCTAGAGCCCTTTTTAAATATTAGTGTTACATTAGCTATCTTCAGTCATTAGGTACAGAGGATGACTTAAAGGACAGGTTACAAACCATAGTTAATAGTTCCACAACTTCACATCTGAGTTCTCTCAGAACTCTTGGGTGAATGCCATCTGGTCCTGGTGACTTGTTAATGTTAAGTTTATCAATTAATTCCAAAACCTCCTCTAGTGACACTTCAATCTGTGACAGTTCGCATCCACTTAGACTAAGTGAGAACTGCCTCTCCGCATCCCCCCCCACCCCACCCTTGTGGGTTCCCGCACCAGAATCTCCAAGAATCAGCATTTAAAGTATTTGAGCAGACATTTGTCTTGCATTCATCCTGATGTGCAATTCCAGTCAATATGGGATAATTGAATCCCCGTATTATTGGTTCTAATTTTGATAGCCTTTCTAATTTCCTAGCATTTCATCATCGCTACCTTGTCGCTGGTCAGGTGGTCAATAAAGATCACCTAACTGTTATATTCTATAGAGCATAGAAATTACTATCCACAGAGACTATGGAACATGGGATTCACTAGATTTTTACTTCATTTGATATCTACATTCACTTACATCTAGACACACTCCCCCTGCACAACCTATTCTGTCCTTCTGATATTATTGTACCCCAGAATAGATTGTGCCATTATTGTCCTCAGTCCACCAGGTTCGTGCATATAATCAATATCCTCCTTTAACGAGGAGCACTCTAGCTTCACCATATTATTATTTAGACTGTCTAGCATTGTGTAAAGCACTTTAAAACATTCCTGTTTTATTTTGCTGTCCTTTTTGATTGTCTATTCTGTTAAGTGAACATTCTCAGCTGATCTGGCCCTAATACCTCTCATCCCTGCTCGACTATAAGTGGTCCTGCTATAGTTACCTCTTGGACCAGCTCCTTGCGCCACTCAGGACTAAATCTGAGAGTTGCCTCTCCCCTTGTGGTTCCTGTACCAGCTGCTCCAAGAAGCAGTCATTTAAAGTATCGAGAAATTTTGTCTCTGCATTTCTCCTGAGGTGACATGTTCCCAGTCAATATGGGGATAATTGAAATCCCCCACTATTATTGAGTTCTTTATTTTGATAGCCTCTCTAATCTCCTTAGCATTTCATCATCACTATCACTGTCCTGGTCAGGTGGTCGATAATAGATCCCTAATGTTATATTCTTATTAGAGCATGAAATTACTATCCATAGAGATTCTATGGAACATGTGGATTCATTTAAGATTTTTACTTCATTTGATTCTACATTTTCTTTCACATATAGTGCCACTCCCCCCCACATGACTGTTCTGTCTTCCGATATATTTTGTACCCCAGGAATGATTGTGTCCCATTGATGTCCTCAGTCCCACCAGGTTTCTGTGATGCCTATTATATCAATATCCTCCTTTAACACAAGGCACTCTAGTTCACCCATCTTATTATTTAGACTTCTAGCATTTGTGTACAAAGCACTTTAAAAACTTGTCCCTGTTTATTTGTCTGCCCTTTTCTGATGTGTCAGATTTTTTTTATGTGAATGTTTCTTGTCTGATCTGGCCCTTACATATCCTCTTCCATCCTCTCCTCCTGACTAAAACTAGAGAATCTCTATCAATAGACTCTCCTCTAAGAGAAGTCTTTGTCCGATCCACATGCTCCTCTGCAGCAGTCAGCTTTCTCCCATCTCCTAGTTTAAAAACTGATCTGCAACCTTTTTAATGTTAAGTGCCAGCAGTCTGGTTCCACTTTGGTTTAGGAGAAGCCCATCTCTCCTGTATAGGCTCCCCCTCATCCCAAAAGTTTCCTCAATTCCTAATGAATCTAAACCCCCTTCTCTCTATACCGTCGTCTCATCCACGCATTGAGACTCTGAATCTCTGCCCGTCTACCTGGCCCTGCATGTAGAACTGGGTGTATTTCTGAGAATGCCACCATAGAGGTCCTGGATTTCAGTCTCTTCCCTAGCAGCCTAAATTTGGCCTCCAGGATGTCTCTCCTACCCTTCCCTATGTAATTTGTACCTACATGTACCACGACCAACTGCTCCTCTCCAGCACTACCCATAAGTCTAGCCAGATGCCTCGAGAGATCCACAACCTTTGCACCAGGCAGGCAAAGGTTGCGGATCTCTTGAGGCGTTTGGCAAACAGAGGCTAGGGACACCATCTCTGCCCATCCTGGCTAATGGCCATTGATGGAGCTATCCTCCACGAACTTATCTAGTTCTTTTTTGAACCCTGTTATAGTCTGATAGACTATATAGAGCAGTGGGAGTTAGGTGAATTTGAAGCTTTCAGTTAACAAACTGCCTCCTTTGAACCCAAGGGATGATAACCTACTTGTTCCATCTGATCCAAACTGTTGCCTTCTCACCACAGAATGCATCCCCATGCTATGCCAATCCAAACCGCTTTTCTCTGTGCTCTCAGCCGTATCCAGGAGCTGATCTCTAGCATTAGTCTTCCTCTTCCTTCACTCATGCTTGGCACTTAAAACACCCTAGGTAGGGCCACGTGCAGCAGTCTGAGCTGTACTTATTTCCTCAGGTCACCGAAATCAACATTGGGGTTCTATCCAATCTCTCGCGTGTATGTCCCTGGTTCCCATGGGAGGTCTATAATCCTGAACTCCCCCGGCATTCCTCAGGATCACCTCTACCCTGCTCATTACATGTCTTGTCCTGGTGCCCAGGAATCATATACTATCCCTGTTCTCTTGCTCACAAAAGGAAGAGGAGAAACCAGTATAACAGCTGAATGGCTGCTGTCACCTCTAAAAGCTCATGCCATTTGTTTTAGTTCACAGAGCTGACAAAAACATAGATCTCTTTTGAAGTAGCCCCATGTTGTCACTCAGCTGATGCCTTTTCTGTTTAACTGGATGTAATTCCGGTGGTGGAAGAAAATGGTCTTTGGCCATTTTTACAGACAACTGTCTGAGATCATATCCTGGAGTTTACTAGTTGTCTGGTAATGAGACACTATTATAATTTATATACTTGTTGAGAAGGGACTCAGAAGTCATCACTTACTCCTGTAGGTCCAGATTCAGTAACTCGCTTAATGGTGTTCAAATTCCATTTGATCAGTAAATATTATAAGGAGATTTACACAAAGAATGAAGTAAAAGAACAAAGGCAGCCACCACCTTTGGGCTAATCTGACATTTTAGATCAGCTGGAGGCTCAAACTGACACTCCCTAGATTTGTATCCTTAGGGGTTAGGAGCAGGGCATGTTCACTGGTGGTCCCTTGAGTCTGGAATTTGCTTCCCCCATGTATATTGAACATCAGGACATACTTAAAAGACTCTCTGTTTATTCAGGCTCTCTTTAAGGGGGTGGGTTGAGTTACTGTTTTCACACATAAACACACTGTGTAAACTGTGTGTGTGCGCGGGGGGGAGAATAAAAAAGGCACCCAAGGAAGAGCCATGATGTTATCCAGACAGTGTAAGCACCTGGGTGAGTCTGAGCTGTGCACTGCTGAGTCATATCGGAAGGACGTGGAAGTTTCATGGCTGCTGTAAGGAAAAGAAATTGGGAAGCTGACATTTTTGGCCAGCAGGTGGAACCTAACCAGAACAGAGACTTAGTCATATTTGTTAGAAGCCATCGGAAATGGGAAAGGTTGGGGGAGTCTTATTTTTCCTGTTCCTCATTACATTCCGAATTCTGTTCTAGTTCTCCAGCACTTTGGATCCATGCCCTTGAGACTGTGACAGATTTTATGTAAGGTGTTAAGTCTTCAGTCCAGAGATCCCCTTACACTGGTAAAATTCATTTGGAGCTTTTAACATAGAAATGTATTTAGCCATAACAAGAAGCCCAATGTTTAAGAAACCTTTGTGTAGGTCACTTGAGCTAGTCTGCAATCCTGCACTTTTATATTTGCCAGACACTCTACTAACCAACACTGCAGCACAAAACAAAAGCAAACGTACAAATTCAGGGTCTTTGGCAACTGGCAATTTCCCCACTTTAATACATCCTATGAGGGTAAAGCCAGAGGTGAAAGTAAGCCGGTACGGGCAGGTACAGTGGACCGGTAAGAAAAAGAGACTGGCTGAGGGGGGAGAAGCCTGCTACCTGCATAAGAATAGTTTAAACTCAACTGTTCCCTGAGTGGTTCAGCCCTGGGGGTTAGGAGTGGTTTCTGGCATCCTTGTTAATTTCACTCACAATAGCTGGGGGGAGTGGGGAGGGTGTGTTTGATCATGGCAGGGGCAGTCCTTGTCTGCCCCCGGGATGAGGGGATTGTGTCTCCAATACTAATGTACACAACAAATACAAGCATTTGGCTCCACCGCTTAAATCCAGAGCTAATAAAACCAGGTGGAACGGGAAAAGTCACTGTCACATTGGTTTCTCGTCTCCTCCCTCCCCCTCCTCCAGCCAGGCTGCAGACAAGGCTCTGCATTCCTCCCCCCTGCAGGGGTTCTCCTCTAGGCTCTAGCTTGCAGTAGGGACACTGGCTGAGATGCCTGCTGCTGCTGCCTGCTTAAGAACAGTTTAAACTCAGTTGTTCCCTGCGCAGTTCAGCCTCCAGGGTTAGAAGACGTTTCTGGCATCCTTGTTAATTTCACTCCCAGTTGTTGTTGGGGTGGGGAGGGTGCGTGTGACCATGGCAGGGTCAGTTCTTTTCTGCCTCCAGGATGAGGGGATCTCCTATACACAAAAAACGCAATCAAAATCAGGAACCATTTCCAAGTTCAAATCTATCCCATTCCCTCCCCAACAGAGGATCATGGTTGTGATGTCCAAACTGCTTGCAGATCCTCTTTGAAATGTTACTGAACCACGGAGGGAACAGCTGAGTTTTAACTGTTCTTATGCAGGAGGCAGGCTTCTCCCTCCCTCAGCCAGTCTCCCTGCTGCAGTGCCCAGTGCCAGGCAGAGAAGCATGAAGATAAGTGTCTGCAGCCTGTGCGTGGCAGGAGAGGAAGACCATGGGAAAAATGTGTACAGTGAATTTCCTCACTTTTCAGGCTTATTCCAATAGTAAAGTTTGATTAATACAGTCCTCCTAGTAGTAATAGTAGCGTTTATTTCTCTATCTATGTGCAGTGGGAGGGATCCATGAAGTACATAGGAGAGGTGGGTTGCTTGCGATTGGACCATATGGGTAAGAAATGTAAATTACTTTCACCCCTGCCCAAACCCCAGGGCTCCCAGCCATCTCTGCAGCTGGTAGCTCCGGGGGTGATTTAAAGGGCCTGGCTCCTAGCTTCAACTGAATCCCTGAGCCCTTTAAATCCTGACTTAAAAGTCCTGCGATTTAAAGGCCCCACCTCTTCTGATAGAGGCCGCGCCTCTTCCGGTCGAGGCCCTTCCTCCTCTGCAGGACTCTGGAGTACCGGCAAGTCCTTTAAGTTACTTTCATCCCTGGGTAAAGCACACGCCTACCCAACCATATAGAAGAGGAATAAGGCTTAGTCTTGCAATGCACAGTTCACCCTTGCAGAAAGTGGATCTGGTGCATTCTTAGAATTTTGTTCAGAAAAAAGATTTATATATTCACAGATGTCATTACTGGACAGATTAGAGAATGTCCAAGCCAGGTATCACTCCTTTTGACACTGTTGACCCACCATCAGAATTTTCAAAGTAACTGACTAGCATCTGCTTTATCTGAATCTTTACATATAGCCCATTTACTTCTGCACTTCCAAAACTATCTCCTTCTCTCTTTTACTTTGGAGAGGCAAAGCGTGTTGTAGACTGAAGGCCAGAACCCTGCTGTGACTCTAAGACTACTCAGTTTCACATCCCCATCTGTGTGGGCAAATGGCGTGATAGGCTGGGGGTTTTCAAAGATGCCCAAGGAAACTGGCTTCCAGCTCCTATTGAATATGAATGAGAGTTGAACAGCCTTAGATACCTTTGAAATTCCCAGTCATATTAGTTAAACCCAAAGTGTGAGGTGGGTTTGCTTTTCTTCATATCCAAGATTAATACGGGGTGGCTCAGTTGAAAGTAGCAGTCTAATACTATGCTGAAACCCCCCGAAACTTGGGTTCAAATAGAACAAGACTGCACTGTAGCATTCTCCTTAAAGATCAACTCCTGCTCCCTAAATACCAGAAATATAAGGAGTTTCACTCCCACTCACCAATAAGTGTGACTTAAGATATCTGGGATAGAATATCCACAGCCTGGCATCCCATTACATTCCCTTCCCCTTTAGCCCCTATTGAATACACAAAGACATTTCACCAGCATAGCAGAAGGGTTGGAGAAGTAGGAAAGGGCAAGACTAAAATGAGGGGATCATCTTTATGGAACCCCCATAGTTTCTCTCCGAGCTTCTGGCCTTTGGTACTGTTCTTTTGGCAAAGAATGAGACAGACAAAACAGCACCAGGGAGTGAGACTTTACAAATACTTGGTAAATCCCAATTAGTAGCAAAAAGGACAATCTCTCTAGGATTCACAATCCTCTACTAAATGATAGGAACAAAAGACACGGACCTACAGGATAAGTTGTTAGGAAACAATTCAAACAAGTAATGGAGAGACATGAGGCAAAGAGCCAAATTACATGTACTCGTATCCAAGAGCGGTCCATTACAAGATAATGTACTAATGGTGCATGACACCAATATGACTGTGACAAATGTATGGCAACCTAGCCTGACAGGTGCTGGCATAACTGTGAGGGAACTGGCTTTCTTCTTCAGATGTGATGGGAATGTCCAATCACCACTGAACTTTCAAAATCTTGCCATCTTCTACACTAAAGATCTGATTTCCCACCAACTGTCCTGGGTCCCTGTCATGGTCCTTTGAAAGGAAAGAGGAAGGTAAATGAATCACAGATCTCTTGGTGATGGCCTAGCAGAGCGTTACAAAATTGCCATGAAAATGTGCCAGCTGTGGCTCAAAAATCACCTACTCTTTTTCATGAAGACTGATGATAACGGAGGGGGGAAAGAATTTTTAAAACCCTATCATTCAAAAATGCCCTGACCTGCCCAAAATAATTACTTACCCACGTAACTGACAAAAATTTTTGCAAGATGGCCTCACAGTCATACTGCAAAAAAGAGGAGCGACCAACATTCATGTGTTGGATAGCCATCATATGAGATGCTCTTGGTATCAAACACTGACATTCCTTAAGCACTGATAGGGGAGTGACTATCTAACAAGCTTGGCTCCCAATTTTAGAGGTTGGTTTCTGGAACTGAGCACCCACATTTTTTAGGCAAGACATTAGATTCATGTTTTTTCTATGAACGATTCTCCCAATAGCACCATTGTTCCTGCTGTGACTGGAAAGTGGAGACATATTAAAAATCAATCCCAAGTTAAGCTTATTTCATGTCACTCAGTAGCTCCTGTCTCCTGGGTTGCATTGGCTAGATGGGTGCTTACAGCGAGTGGGTGCAATTTCAGGTGCTGTCTATGGTCTCGATTTTTATTTTGGGGGGGGTGAGGAACATTCAATGTTTTGTTCTCATAGTGTGCAAATCCTTTCATCATGGGCAAATCTAAGAGATAAAAAGTAGTAGTAGAGAGGCAGTGGGGTTTAGTGAGCAGGGCAGTAGCCGCGGACTCAGGAGAGTTGGGTTGTGCCACTGACCTACTGCATTACCCTGGACAAAAAACTTCGACTCCATGTGTCTCTGTACGGGAAAGAAAAGAATAGCTGTGCTATCTTTGCAAAGAGCTCTGAGGGGCTCAGATGAGATGTACTAAGTATATGTGAGCGAGAGTGAGTTGTGTGTTAGCAGACTAGATGCGCTAAAGATGCAACAGGCCAGTGTAAAATGCACCTCCCTATGAGAACCTTGCATTGGCAGACAGATTCACCCTTCAGTATTTCCACTGCTATTCTCCTTTGGGTGGCATTCAAGCTCCGTTACCAGTGAGAGGAAGCACTGAGTCAGTGCATGCACCAGCTGCGCTGGCTATGCTCCCTTCCCGGGCAGCATTGGCTGCCTTTGCCTCCCAGCCCCCAGGCTGTAGATGCCTTGCACCACAGCAACTTTCTCTCCTGGAGGAATTCCCACCACCAGGTTCCTGTGCCAGGGTTTAAATTGGTATAAACCTGGGCTGAGTCTTGCCCAGCAACTATAAAATGTCAGAGCTAAATTCTGCTCTCTCTTCCCTCCGTGTAAATCCACAGTAACTCCAGTGAAGTCAAAACCAGTGTAACCAAGAGCAGGATTTTGGCCTATAACCTGGAGGTTAATAGTTGCATGGGAATACAGAGGTAAACTGTGTTTCACAAATATGAACCAAGCTTTTGTGGCATCCTACAAGGAGCAAAAGGTTTCCTAACACTGCTCGTGGTGTGCAAGCTGTTGTGTTTGACACTTACACCGCCTCAAGTCAGCACAGACAAACACAAAACAATTTTTGAAGTGTGTGTAGTCCCCACCTGAAGTGATAGAGTCCACTTATTCCTCCCTCCTCACTGACTTCCTTTGGGATCGGTGGTTTCTGGGTTCTCTTTGTGCCTTCTTTTCCTTCCCTCAGCGAGCAGGCAGAGGCCATATCTCCACCTGCTGCTGGAAGCCAACCCACTGTAGCCAACTCCTTACCCCAAATGCTGCCTCTCTGGGCAGTTCCAGCTGCATGCAGGCTATCCTGGGATTGCAGTTGGTTGCCTGGTGTATCATTCAGGCCCCCAGTCCAGTAGCTTCTCCTCTTCTTCTGTGTCCCAGTCTTTACTACCAATCTGGGTTTCACGCATGCGCTGGGCAAGCAATTTCAGTTTCGCAGCCTCTGCTTCTGTGCTGCTTTCTGTCTGTAGGAGTGACTGGGAGTTTGCTCCATCCAAGCCCCACAATAGCAAGGGACTTTCAATGAAATTGGCTCCTAAATCACTTTTGAAAATGGGATTTAGGAACCTAAGTCAGTGAAATGCTTCTGAAAACACTTTACTCTGCATCAGAGTACTACATTCCACTGCTTGAATTGCCTAGACAACCTTGAAAATGGATCTGTATTGCTGTGTTCCAAAGATGCTTTATTTTCTAATATTGTACTGAAATACTGTCATCTAAGACCACTGTTGGAGAGAGGCAACTGGCCTTTGGCCTTAAGATCTCAAGGAAGTAAAGACTGAGTCAGGTAAATTTTCCACCAGATTGGTATCTGTAGGATTTAAGTGTGGCTTCTCTCCCAGCAGGAGTGTAATTCCTCTCCAATTTCTCAGAGTACATGACTCAACTTCTCACTGCTGTCTAGAAAGCTACACGAGATCACAGCCCCTTCTCCAGTAAGGGAGACATCACAAGGCAAGATTAGATGTAAAGCAGAGTCAAAGGCACCCTCTACAGAAGACAAAGTATTTAGCTGCTTTAGCTACTGCTTGGCATTTTCCTGACCAGTCCCACTGTTTACCTTTCTATGCAAGTTTGGTCGGGCTGTAATCTCATACTTTTCAGTGGGGCTATAATTTTCTAGATTATTTACTAATGCCAGGAAATCTGCACAATCCAGTGGCCACACACCCCTATACAGGAGTTGTTCAGGGCCCACGCTTCTATTCCTGCCTCAGCTGCAGTAGGGGTGCTGAGAGGCAGTAGGCCTTGCCCATCAGCTGGGGTACATGCAAGTTTCATCCCTCAACTCAGTGTGGGAGGAGAGGCGGGTGGGAGTTACCTGCACAACACTTTTACTCAGGCAAGTAACCTAGCCCATCTGAACAAGATCTTCAGCCCCTCTTAAGCTTAAGATGGACTAAAAGCTGCTTAAGGGAGCCCCTCAGGATTCCCCCAGTGAAGGGGAATCCTCAGCTGGCATAACTAGTCCTATGCAATCTGCTCCTGGCCCAGCCTCTTGCCTTGGGCAGAGAGCCTCCCAGGATGGGCGAGGGCACGCGGGCTGGAGCACAATGCACGCCAGTGATTCTGCCAGCATAGTGACTCTTTGGGAGTTATCTGCCAGTGCAAGTTGGAGATGTCCTGATGGTTCTCTAGCTTGTTGCAGGGGCATGCTCAGCCACAGACCACCAGAACTAGGGGGCAGGGGACAGAAAGGTGGTTCCTATGTCTCATCCCCCTCTACAATGAGCGCACTGAGTGCTACTCTGCAACACCTGAGGATTTGGCCCACAGCCTCTGTATTTTTACCCCTGTATAAAATAGGGGGAATAACAACCATGAGCAAAATCCAGATCATACTTTAAGATCCCACAGGCACATAGAGCTTGGTAAAGAAATATCCTCTGCATTTTAGAGCCAAGAAAACAGAGGCTCAGAGACGTTCAGTCACATGCCTGGGAGTCGCAGTAAATCCACCCCACAAATGGAAGTTGCCTTACAGACACAGGTCTGCTATTTGCACTCAGATGATTCAGGGTAAGGTGCCTTGGGTTTGTTAAGTGCTTAAAGAAATATAAATGCAGCCATTTATTACCTGTCCTCCCCAAACATTGCCTTGATCTGCCTGAGCTATCCTATTGTAAATTCAGTGAATATCCTGTGGAGGAAGTGGCTGACAAGGTTTCTATTACTCCCTGGTCCACAACTGTTGTTGCACCTTCTTCTCTAAATAAGGAAGCCTGCAAGATATCTGACTACCCAACCAATTTGTCCCCTTTGCATTCAGCAACCCCTGCCGACCTTCCAACAAAACTTAATTCCTGCCTCATATATTGGATGACAGCATTCGTCCAACTTCAGCCAGCCCGGGAGAAGAGTGCAGGTTAGTGTTACAGCTATGGCGAGTTTACCTTTAGCGAGCTGTTGATGGCACAGTGATGCTGCAGGGTGGGACAGCCTCTGAACTATAAAGATAGGTCAATCCAGTATATTGAGGCTGCCCACCAGACAGCAGGAGCTACAAAACATGGTCCCCACCAGTGAGAGTTCTGCTGGCCTGTCTCTGTTCCCAACCCAACTGCTCTCAGGCTTTAGTTTCATGTCAGCAATCTTCATCCGCCTTCCAAAAATAAGCCTCTGCCACCATGCGGAAGGGAGAAAAACAAGAAGGGCGGTATTTTTAGGGCTATTAATTCTGACCACGTGCCCGAGAGGTGAACCGGATGGCCATTGCACAAAGACATCTCATCACTATGTCCTGTGAAGCCAGCGTTCACTGGACATTGCCTGCTTTTGTTCTCTTGGGTTTTCTGGCTGGGATTGTTTCATCGTATCCAGTTGTAAGCAGAACTAATGGCACATTGCTGGAGAGAGGATGGGAGTCTCTGTTGTCCAGGTCCATTGCTGGGATGTCAGGAGAGAAATCAGATGTGAACTGGGAGAGTGACTATTTGCTAGGAATCAAGAGGCAGCGGAGGCTTTACTGCAATGTGGGCATCGGGTTTCACCTTCAAATCCTCCCAGATGGAAGGATAAGCGGTGTTCATAATGAAAACCAATACAGTGAGTTGCATCCAGAAATGAAATTGAATAGATGTCACTTAATTGCAGTGATCTCTAGTAATTACCCTGTGTAGAACACAAATGTTACTGTTTGATATTATTAGTCTAAACTACATCTGTTGCCTTTTAAAAGTCTCCAGGATCAATCAGCACTAGAAACCTCCAGGCTGAAACATGTCATGAATGCTTGGACAAAATTAGATACCAACTTATTTTTACTCTGCTTTACTTTACAGAGTAGAAAAGACTAACCAGTTTGCAAACTTTTTTTTCTGATGCATTTTTTCACTCATGCATTTTTGTTTGATATTTGAATCTTGAGGTTTTCAATTCACTCAGCATATTATCATGACTTTTGAATAGCAGTTTGCTAGCAGCTTAAGGACGTGAAGGATTTGAAAGGGGACAACTAATCCACGTTTATTAGCATTGCCATTATTTTTAATCTGCAAGATTAAAAGAAATGTATTTTAACTATTTATTTGAATTTCTTATGAAGTGCAATTTATAAAACCATCTGCAGCTAAAATTTTATGGCAAGTTTCATGACACAAAGCCCACATTTCTTGTGGCAAGAATGACAGTATTGAACAGTCAATGGCTATGATTTGCTAATTAGGAATTATTCCCAAATTCTATAGGACTTTCTAGTTTAACAGAGATGAAACCAACAGTTTTCTTAGCAAGTGAATAGTATTTTATAAATGTTATTCTAAAAACCTACAGAATTTAATAAAGAATGTGATAACCTGTATATTTTTGGAATTCCACATTAGGGATAATAGGAAGATTTTAAGTTCCAAATGACATTCTCATAAGGGTTTTAATAATTATGTTGTTAATTTTCTTTGAACATTATAAGAGTAAATTTCTTTCTGTTTATTTAGGTCTTTTAGAAATATCAACTGTGGAGCGAGGTGTTGTTAGCCTGTTTGGGGTGAAAAGTGCTCTCTTTGTAGCAATGAGCAACAAAGGGAGGTTATATGGAACGGTGAGTACAAATGCAAGTTTATTTTTCAAGTTTTAAACATTGGGCACGAAACTCTGATTAAGAAGCCTTGGGAATTTTTTCCCCTCCATTTAAAAACTGAGATCACAGGTGGAGAAAACAGTCTTTCAATTATTACAGTGAGCCTTTTGGGCACACTTTCATCCAAGACAGTCAGTGCAGCAATTGACATGATGTCAGTGTATTGTTCCCGTAAAGCATTCCAGCATGATTGTACAGGGGGCACCTCAGAAATATGAACATGTCACAAAGGGGAAAGATCAATAAATGGCTTTTCTGTCTACATGTCTTGCAAACCCTTTCTAGCACAGGTAAGCCTTGTTCTGTCAAGAGTTCTGTTAGGGGTAGGAGAGAGGACACACCTTTTCCTGGGCAAAAATCCCCTTGCGGAGAGTGGAGACCACTGGTGGGTAAGAAAACCCCCAAGAAATTACTGGAGTTGCTTCCAAATTTTTTTACATGGGGAAAACGTGGGTGGACTCACAGGATAAGCAGGAAGTTTGGTTCCCAGAATTTACAAATACTGAGGGCCATATGGACATCATGAAGCCTCCCAGAAGCCTGCTTTGTAGCATCAGGCTCAAAGAAGAAAAAAATACTCATTGCCACTAATAACATTGTTCATCATCATTATACAAAACAATTGGTTGAACAGCCCAAGAGTTGTGAAAGGGATTAGTGACTGCTGAATGCAGTTTAACTTTCACGTCCCGATAGGGTGACTAGAGGGCAAGTGTGAAAAATCAGGACAGGGGTGGGGAGTAATAGGTGCCTATATAAGAAAAAGCCCCCAAAATCGTGACTGTCGCTATAAAATAAGGACATCTGGTCACCTTACCTCCCCAAAATACTACTTTCAGTTTCAACAGTAAAAAGAAGCAGCACCTCCAGAGATATCCACTTTAAAGTGGCTGAGTCCTGCAACAAGCACAAATAGTAGAGCTTGTTGGGGATTTTTCAGTTAAACCCTTTTTAATTGGAAAATGCTGATTCAACAAAACCTACTTTTTTTTTTTTTTTTTTTTACGCAAAAGGGTATCTTTTGAGAAAAATTTTTCAACTCAATTTTTCTTTTGAAAAAAGTTTCAAGGTTGTCTAAAATGTTTTGTTTAGACACTCGTGATTCCAGTTTTCCAGCCTGAAACCACTTTTTGTTCTGAAATTTAAGATAGTAAAAAAAAAAGTGATCAAATTAGAAACAAAGTATTTCACCCTACCCAAACAAAAATGGGTTTTATTTGTTTGTTTTTTCAGTTTGTGAATATTTTTCAAATTTCAACTCCTTGTCCTGATCCAGGAGGGAAAACAGTTCTGATATCTGGAAAATTTGGGGAGACAGGAAAGCCTGTTCCCCATCTAGCTCTAATGAATGGCCTATCTACAAATAAAGAATAGAGTTTGCTGAAAATTTCTTTTGTGCAAACAAATGAGTTGTTTCCTTGGAAAAATTTGTCACTTCAAGAAAACCTGTTGGTTCTTCAATAAAACATTAAACTATGGCCAGAACCTGGAACTTTTACTGACATGAATGATTCTTATTCATGCAAATAATCCCAATAGGACAACTCAAGGCCACAAAGCAGCAATGTACATACATGCATATTTTTAAGCATGCAAATAGTACCATGTGCTGGATTGAGCCCTGTTTAGGGACTGCTGGATCAGGCCTGCCCCACCAATCCTGCCTCCTTGCCCCCTGCCTTTTTTAACTGTTTCAGTTCACCCCCACTAAAAAACTTTTAAAAGACATTTTAGAAAACAATAATAGTTGTGTATTTTCCATTGCAAAATGTACCATCCTTGGTTAAAACCTGTGAGACTTTGAATGGATTTGTTCCAGAAATATCTGATCAGAAGAGCATGAACTGAAAGCATTACAGCATCCGTGTTAGTGGCATTACATATGCAGGACATTTGATCTCGTGGAATCATTTTCATTTGTCCTGTCACACAATAATGCAGCCCCTTTTGCCAACTGAACATTTATATGCCAGTTTATGTGTGTACTTATTACAGTACGTGAAGTAATAACAAGTTCCCTATGCAAATTATGGAAGCCAATTCCTCATATTTTAGTGACCCAGCATGCAAAACATACAAACACTCTCATGCCTGAGAGCTCTTTGGTGGCGTGTCTGATCCTGTAAAATTTAAATCAGATTAAAAAAAAAAAGTTTAGAACCAATTTGGGATCTGATCCTGCAGAACCCTTATTAAAGCACATAGTTCTCACTCGGCAGGACCGTTCATGTGAAAAAGGGTCGCAGGATTTCTGACAGGTAACATTATTCCTCTATAGATGACAAATCTTTTTTTTTTTTTTGAGGGGAGGGGGAATAAATCCATGTCATGTGTACAACAAATTAGCGTGACAATGATGTAAATGATTCTTTGCAGAGAAAATTAAGAAAACCCTGATTTAGTATGAATTAACTTGTTAATGGGTGACAAGAAGTACATAGTCCATTATCTGAACAGGTGGCATCAGCTTGCATCTGACACTAAATAGTGCTGAAGGAGTTTTATTGCTGGACACAGACTCTACGACCCCACCTGTTGCATACCACAACAGGTTCTTCTGCTGTACAATTAATAATAAGAAAAATCACTTGGTTCTTTTAAAAGCATTTATGGCAACTGCTTTGTTCCTTTTGTTTTTCCTCCAGGCAATTTTTCAAGATGAATGCAAATTTAGAGAAACCCTGCTGCCCAATAACTACAATGCATATGAATCAAGTGCTTACCAAGGGGCTTACATAGCACTCAGCAAACACGGGAGAGTGAAAAAAGGAAACAAAGTCTCTCCTGCGATGACAGTGACACATTTTTTGCCCAGAATATGAAAACAAATACAACATATTAAACCACAAGAAAAAAATATCTATTTCATTTTGCACATGTGAATAATCTCCCAGGTAAAGTATTTATGCTTTGTGGATATATGTATATTTGGATAGAGAAGTTTGTATTCGATCCGTTACACAGTATATGCTGCTTCTCTTGTTCTCAGTACATACAAACTCTGTCTGGGTGCACCCACCTGAACTGGTGCTGTACAGAAAAAAAATGCAACCCTGACTGAAGGGCAACAAGTATCTGGAACTTGTAAAGCAGCCACAGATACTTTTTGTTGTTATTGTTTGATTTTAATTACCTCATATAGTAGCCTTTTGATTGAGAGTTTTTATTAATACATATAATGGGCCAAATCCTCAGCGGGATGGACTTCAATGGAGCTACACCAGTTTACACCATCTGAGGAGCTCCCCTGCCCCCTCATATAAATAGTGTTGAATCCCAAAGTCCTCATTCAGTTTTACTCACTAGGGATCACACATGGTTCCATGTGAGCAAACTTGTTTGCCGACAGAATCCCACTGAAGTCACTGATGACTCCACAAGGGCCTAAGGCTCCACCCATGTGGATGTCTCTGCAGGATCAGGAACAAAGTCAGTTTGCCTGAGCCCTGCTCTACACTTAAAATTCAGATTGACCTAGTTATATTGCTCGGAGGTGGGGAGGTTTGAAAAATTCACACCCACTGAGCGCCATAGTTATCCTAGCCTAACCACTGCTGAAGAGGTGGCTAGGTTGATGGAAGAATTCTTCCCTCACCTTAGCTACTGCCACTCAGAGAGGTGGATTACCTACAGCAACAGAAACCCCCCTTCTAGCAATGTAGGAAGAGTCTATACTATGGCACTACAGCAATATAGCTGTGGCTGTGTCACTGTAGCACCTGTGGTGTAGACATGCCCTGCGTAAGGACTGAGCAAGGACCTCAGGATCTGGCCCCTCTATATTAGAGATGGGCCTGAGCTGCAAAATGTGTGTCTTGAGTTCAAGATTTTGAACCCTTCAGCATTTAGGATTGTTCACATCAAGACTGTTCAGGCCCATCTCGTATATACACATTTGTGGCCATATTTAGTTTATTTTACACACACACACACACACACACACACACACACACACACCATCGCTGTAGCTATGTATTTTTAATGCACCAGTCACCATATCCAGGTGCCAAGGTGCCCACACATATATACACACAGGGAGGCAAATATTTAAAAACCCATCTATTTTATTTCACTTTCACTACAGTGATCTCTAAGTGCTGGAATTAGGCTGCAGTATTTAACTTGTAAAACATATGGCATTGATGGGAGCTTCCCACAAAGAGATATGTTAGACAACATCTTTGTTTAAAACACACACTGCCTGTCATACTGGAGAGTCCTTCTTAGACCCAGATGAATGCTTTTTTGTTTGACAGTTCAGGCATGTCCTATTGCCTTATTCTTCTTTCCCTTATCTCAGTCAAATACAGAGCTTCCATGTTGTCCAAAACATTCTCTTTGGGGGCTGCAGTGGAGGAAGTTATGTCATAATTCCAACTGGTAAAGATAAACACTTATTTACTTGCAAGGGCTGTTTGCAAATTTCATGTGTTGCCCCCCAGTCCTCTCCTATAAATACACACGAAGGACATACAACCCTACCCAACTGTTTAGATAACCTTTTTCCAGAATACCAGTCATGCCACATTCTCTGTGCCTTTAAGGAGTATTTTGAGAGGCCTTAAGTCAATAGTTGCTATAAATGTCAGTTACCAGAAGCCTTGAGATGCCTGCATGATGGGGTGCTCCTATATTTGAAACTAGACTCAATGCAGCATCAGAGCATGAGCATTTTCTGCATAGAACCCACCATGTTGCTGCAGAAGCATATGTCCGAGTGCAAGATAATCTCCCACGTGCAACCAAAATGCTGAATATCATCAGCCTTGACATGCCATTCTATTTGCAGTGGGTGTATATTTGTAATGAATGTGGGCCTTTTGACCTATGACATACACTGTAAGGGCCAAGTCATCAGCTGGCGTAAATCAGCATCACTCCATTGACATCAGTTACACCAATTTACACCAGAGGATTTGGTCCAAAGTGGGTCTGTGTATGCATATGTACATGCACACTTTTCAAGTTATTGTGAAAACAATTTTATTAACAAGAAACCATTTTCCAGTTACTTTTGTGTGATTTATACTTGAATTTATTTTGCTCAAAAGGTAGACTTTCTGAATTGCTCAGACATCTTGTGATCACTGTGTAAACAAAGAGAAAAGGAAGGACACGTGAGTTGGACATTTCTGATAAGGCAAAGAAAAAAATGATTGAGTTGTTGAGTATGGTAGCATGGAAGGAGAAGCAGGGTTGGCATACTGTAGATGTCTGCCATGTTTGAAGCTATTTGCTTTGGAAAGCTTTGCATTTTTAAGAGGAAAAGCAGGATGTTTGAAGCAGGGTCAGAGCAATGCTTTGAGAAAAGCAGTTAGATCCCCAGCTGGCATATATAGGCAGAGCTCCGGTGAAGCCAGTGGATCTATGCTGAGACACCAGTGGAGGAGCTGGTCTATTTTATTCCTAGTTGTCTTGAAAGGACATTTAAAGAGGGGTAGCACAGTCAATGGAAAAAGAAATAATGTTTTGAATGTTGATACATCAGCTGTATTTGATTACACTTTAGCTCAAATGTTGATACACTGGGAGCAAATTCTGTTCTCAGTTACATTGCTTTAAATCAGGAGTAAAACCACTGAAGTGAATGGTGTTATACAAGTGTACAATTGGCCAGAGCCGGCTCCAGGGGTTTTGCCGCCCCAAGCAGCCAAAAAAAAAAAACACTGCCACACTTGCGATCTGCAGCAATTCAGCAGGAGATCCTTCGCTCTGAGCGGGAATGAGGGACCCTCCACCGGATTGCCGCAGAATCCCTGAAAGTGCTGCCCCGCTCCGGAGTTGCTGCCCCAAGCACCTGCTTGATAAGCTGGTGCCTGGAGGCGGCCCTACAACTGGCATACAAGATCAGAATCAGCCCCATTAACTCTATCTGTCACCAGTGACATTACAGTACACACTAAGTGATGGAGTCAGTTCAGTGTAACACCTAAAAGTTACTGATGGGCTGACCTGGTCTATATAAATGCAGGCCCCCTGCAGGTGCAGTTTGTCTGGGTATTTGGATATCCAGGCCACTAACTCTACTGAATTAGTCTGAACACTGCCATATTTCCCCACAGCTTTTGTAGAGTCAGTGCCAGGGAAAGCAGAACTTGTAGCAAAGATAGTACAGAGTAGGAAGCATTGATCAGTGTGTGTGTGTGGAGGATTATATCACTCTCAGAAGAGCTGCCTTCTGCAGGTGATGCCGCAGCATGGTGGAGTTGTATACCCGTTGGAGAAGCAGGCGTTTGGCGAGATGCTTTGACTGTGATCCCTCTCTAACGTGAGGTTATGTTCAGAAAAGTGACTGTCAAATGGCACACGCTTACTCCATATCTGCTCCACCTGTGCCTTCAACTCATGGCATTTTACATTACAACCAAAGCCAAATTTCACTGTTGTTAGGCCTGTAGAAGCAAAACAGCTGCAGGAGAGTGGCCCTGATTTTGTTCTGCCTCATGCATTGCTTGCAAATTGTTAGCTGAATTCCAACAGCAGACTCCTCCTACTTCACCATGAGTAATAAGGAGTCAGAAAGTACAGCTTACTTTGCAGATCTCAGAGTGAGATTGCAGAGCTGACAATTAGAAAAAACACCTTTCATTTATATACGCTTTACATAGAAGTTACTGAGAGAATTTGGGTACAATCTTACAAACGTGAACTTGCATGAGCAAGTCTTTACTGAGGTGAGCTACTCCCCCGAGTAAAAAACTTAGGGGAATGGAGGTTTTTGCAGTATGGGGCAAAATATGGAACCCGTTTCTCATTATCAGAGCATATTCACTCATCAGTGCCCTTTAGCAAGTTATTCCGAACCACATTATGTGCTCAAAAAGTGTCGGCATGTCAAAAATACAGCATGCATGCTGATTATTGGCCTATGTAGCTCTTTCCTTGTACATAGGTAACAAATCCATAGGAGAATCCCATTACAAGGATTCAAGTATCAGAGGGGTAGCCATGTTAGTCTGGATCTGTAAAAAGCAACAAAGAGTCTTGTGGCACCTTAAAGACATTAGTCTTTAAGGTGCCACAGGACTCTGTTGCTTATTACAAGGATTGTTTTTTTCATAGGCAAACCCCATAACTTCGGATCTGATCCAACTCCCACATATGTCAGGATCTCTCTCTCAGAGCTAGATCAGGACCTTACTTATGTAATTAAGCTGCCTCACACACACGCCAGGAAAGCAGAGTCATCTTTGTATACCTCATTAACTATTTCAATTCCAATATTCTATTTTGCACAATAAAATGGTGCCAAAGTTCTAGCATTGTTTTCTTGCTACCAAGATATACCTCATCTTCTGACTCAGTATGAACTTACAAATAAGATTGTAAATTTGTAGGAAACAGAAAAAACCTGTCCAATCGTTTATAAAATGTAATTGCTTCTATTTTTATACATACGTGCTGTGCACAACTGTTTAATGTATTCGTAAAATAAATTCTTTTGATACATTTCTTGTGTTTTGACTCCCTATTAAACTGCTTTATGCTTATTCCAGAACTGCTATATTCAGAAGAAATGATGTCTATTGCTGGTTTATATTCACGGCTGCAGTCAGACGACCTGTCAGCAGAGTTAAGGCAGAGCTGTGGGCTTCTGTATGGTTCATGTGTCCTCTCTGGGAAGCCAAGAGCAAATTCTACTTAGCGGCTGAGAAATTGAAAGGTTTGGGGGAACAGTAGGAGTCTAAACTGAAAAAGCAAAAAGGTGGAGTCTGGTCAAAGTAGATCCACTGAAATCTTTGGGTTCAGGGCTCTTTATCTGGGGAAATTCTAGTATGATTCTTCTGTCATTAATGTTCTTAAACTTATCATTTCGAACAAACATTAGTTTATTGCTTACTAGAAATGGCCCAAACCCCACAGCTACTTTACACACAATTGAGTTAATTGGGAAGGCATTTTTTAAAATGGTCACTTCTAAAGATTTTGAGCTGCAGACTTTAGCTAAGTCTAGCCCTTAGTCACCGCAGGCTGTGACCTCGTCAGTTCTTACAAATAAGCAGTTACTCCAGGTGAGCATTGGCATAGGAGACCTCCAAGGAAAATCCAATGTGCTACAGGCCACGTTGGCTGGGATTTGGGGGCTTTGGATGCCTAACTCTTACAGGCGCTTTTGATAACCCCTCCCCATCTCAATTATTTGGTAGGCGATGCCTATTTTCCTGAATCTGTACTGAACCAATCCTTAAATTAGATGGGTCAGACATCTCTCACCTCAGTTTCAAACTCCTGCCAATTGGGGAAATAACATAAAAAAATCCATTAAAAAAGGTTAGTGGGACTGGAGCAGTCACTCTTTTCTGTCCCCTCGCTCTATTGAACTCTAATATCCATGATGGTATTTCAGAGCCAACGTAAATCCAAGACTGACTACTTGTGGTTATTCAAGAGGAGAAGTGTTAATCCCATTGTCCTGGCCAGATGCCAAACTGTGCAATTACATTCTGCCTAGCTAAATTTCCCCTGCAGTTCTGGCTGGGGACTCTTCATTTCTGATCCTAAAACATCCTGTATTGGGGCTGTGCAGAGATGCCACGTTCCACCCTAGAGCTGACTGCCCTTCCTTGGTGGATGAAGTAGTTCTTCTATATGCTGCAAAGAGTTCACATATAGTGCTAACAGCCAGTTAGGCCAGGTAATGGTGGGATGGGCGGAGGGATACAGCCCGACTCTTGGTGGCTGGAAACACTAGGCCAGATTCCCAACAGCTGTAAATCAACTTGAAGTCAATGGAAATCCAAGAATTTACATCTGCAGAGGATTTCATCCATTATCCCTGCGAAGGCCAGGAACTGACACACTGGGAAAAGTGTGCTTGCCACCACCCCTTGCTGTACCTTGGAAAAGGTGCAGTTGGCGCTCCCTGATGCAAGCTGCTACCAGTGGGAACATAGCCAGGACCAGACCCTGCCGAGACACCCCTGTGACAGGGCGTGAGTAACCTAAAGCTGACTTACTGCTCTCAGCGCTTGGTAGGAGTCCCCACTTGAGCCAAAGGGCTGAGGTAATTATCCAATCAAGAAGGAGATTCCACTTGTCAGCTAAGGATGCTTAAGGGAGAGGCAGGGGAAAGGCTGGCAGGAAGGGCAAAGCAGCCCCAGATCTCGGAAAGGTGAGAACTCTTTTCCCTGCTCCCCACTGTACCTTGGTAGCAGGTAGAGGCTTGGGGTAAAGCCTTATGCTGTGGGTAACAAACACTTGTAAAACACATTGTAAATAACGCACTTGGTGGTGACCTTGCCACTAGTGTACATGAGGGCTGTTTGCAGCAAGGAATCCAGGGAGTAAACTCCGCCCTGTGATCCTCCCACCCTGGAGCATGGATTGTTGCAGCACTCCCCGTGCCCCGCCGGTGAGCACTCGGTGGGAAGAAGAACCTGAAAGGATCTTTGGGAATGAAAGGTGCTAAATAAACACCAGATTGTTGTCACAGGCAGGGAAAAGTCTTAGCTGAACTTTGCATCTGCTAAGTTTAGAGTCCTTGTCCTCTTCCAAATACCAGTTTGAAACAAGATGACATTTCAATTTCCACAAGTTCCTGCACCCTGATAACCACGCTCTATCACAGGGGTGTCTCAGCAGGGTCTGGCCCTGGCCCCCAGCCCGCCAGCAGCCTCAGCAATTTGACTTAAGTTCTTGCCTCAGAAATGCTCTTCTGCTCACCTCCCTTGGCTCTTTCCCAGCCGTGCAAAGCTGTGGGAAATTTGCTGGGGAAGGGGACATGTTCACATGCCCAGTAGAACTGGCAAGTAAAATTGAATTAAAAAATAAAATCGAATAGCCTAAAAATTGACCATTCCTGGTGTCCTTCACTCATTCTCTCCCTCTTGCCTTCTTTAATTTCCAATCTTTTTTCTTTATTGAAGTTCCTCCTTTAAAAGTTCCCCTACCCCCACCCAGAGCCAAGTATCCCAGGTAAGTCTTTTCTGTCTTCCCCACCTCTGTCATGCTGCCCTCAGCATTCCATGGCAGAGACCCCTAATCCATCCATTACTCAGTCTCTGGCTTCTCTGATATCCTGCCATCCTTCTGAGGCAGCAGGTGGCATTCTCATTAGCTACTTATTTTTGAGTTCCCACATGTCCCATGATGCTACTGAATTACATGATGAGCCTCCACTTTTAGTGCCTGGCTTATACATAGGGTTCCTCTTTGGGATTTCTGCACCATGTAGCAATTGGCTACGTTCATGGACCCGCTATACCACCGATTTCATCTTTGGGGCATACAATTGCATTTTCCTTCTCTTGGCACACAAAATGAAGATCTGGAGAGTACCCCATGACCAGCTGATGGAAGTAGGATCTGCAAATAAGACTGACAGTTTCCCTTTTTATTCCTTTTAAACCTAAACCAGTAGTTTTAGAGACCTCTACCAATGCACCACACTGACCCCAGGACTGTGCCATCCAGTGCTCACCACCTCTCCTCTGACTGAGCATACTCTAGCCCTCAGAATTTGGGCTGCTCTCATGATGGCAAAGCTGGGGTCTGGACCAAGCTCTATGCATAGGCGCTGACTCAGTGGGTGCTCCGGGGCTGGAGCACCCATGGGGAAAAATTGGTGGGTGCTCTGGACCCACCGGCAGCTCCCTGCCCACCCCCCCCGCCCCAGTTCACCTCCGCCTCCTCCTCTGAGCACACCGTATCCCGCTTTTCCCCCCTTGCTCCCAGCACTTGTGCTGCGAAACAGCTGTTTCGCATGGCTGGGAGGGAGGGGGGTAAGAGGGGGAATGCGGCATGCTCAGGGAAGAGGCGGGACCGGGGCGGGGATTTGGAGAAGCAGTCCAAAAGGGGCAGGGAGGGGGCGGAGTTGGAGCAGGGACTTTGGGGAAGGGGTTGAAATGGGGGCGGGGCAGGGGCAGGGAAAGGTGGAGTCGGGGCGGGCAGGGAGGAGTGTGAGCCCCACCGGCGCCAGGGAAAGTTGGTGCCTATGGCTCTATGGCAGGTTACAGTGCACACAATTGCCTGGGAAAGAGGTAGAGGTGATACACATGGACCCACGAAGAAAGACTCATAATGGAGGCATTGGGAGCCTAGAGTCCCACTTGCAAAGATCTTTAGTACCAGTAGCTGAGGGACCTCTGGCTCAGACAATAGAACTAAGCCAATGCTGTGCTGATACAGACTGGAGAACGCCACACTGAACATCAAGTAATTGTTAAGATGCACAAGGCCCCTTTGTAGGGTCAAAATAAGAACAATCTCACTGTGCACCTGTGTAAAATCTACATACCTACACAGCTGGTTAAGCTAACAACATGCGCAGTAATATGTGGCCATGTACAGTATATGCTGTTCTTGCTGAATATTAGGAAGCCAGCTCACTTCTCTCACCGCATAGAGAAATCATTTAAAAATGGAGTAATTCTCTCACACCGCTGAAGATGCTTGCAACTAGACTGGGCACAGGACTGATGAATATGCAATAGGAAACAAGCCTGCATTAGCAAAGGGACTAGTTGCAGAAAGGCCTGGGAGCCCCAGTCCTGGACTAGGATCCCACTGCGCTAGGTGCTGTATAAACAGAACAAAAAGACAGTCCCTGCCCCAAAGAGCTTTGAATCTAAGTATAAGACAAGAGACAACAGGTGGATGGGGGAGTACAAGGAAACAATGAGACGCTACTGATCAGCATGACAGGCAGTATTTCTGTGAAATACGGATAGTGTCCAAAAAGGCCTTAGGCTGGATTTTTGGACTGACATTCACATGTTTCTGATTTGGCTGTACATTTAGAAAGAGCAGAAGAGGTGAACAATGTTTGGCACCGCAGACTGGGAGCTAGGATTTCTGAGTTCACAACTGACTCACTATCTGGCCTCAGAGAAATCACTTTAGTCTATCTGTAAAATAACTTTAATTAAAATCCTCTCTAAGTTTATATGAAGATCAGAGGAAAGGCTTAGGCTTTTGGCAAGTTGCTAGTGTCCCCTCTCCCCCCCACAGCTAAAACATTTGTGCAGTGATGCATTAGTTTTCAACTCTTTTTAAAACTTTCCTGTCACCATGTCTGAGTCTCATAATTCAAAAATTACCCGTCCAATTAATAGTAACTTCAAAGAGTGTTCTCTGGCAGGGGCTGAGGAGAAAATGTCTATGGAAAGAAACAACTTTTTCCTTCAAAAAGTTAGAGCGTGAATGTTTCCAAAAATTGGGTTTATAATGGAAACTCTTAAAACCTTAACTATCGAGTCTCTCTCATGAATCCTTTTTTTTTAAAAAACTCATTCTCTTCTGCAGTGACAATAAGAATTTGAAATATCACTCTCAGAATCACTAAGGAAGCTGGTATTGTCAGAGAAACTTCCTCCACTGCCTGTTGCTATTGTAGGAAGATTGAATGATGACTGTCTGACACGTTGCTGGTGTCTAGAAACTGTTAAAGGAAAAAGGATACAGGCAGCTGATGCACTGGAGTGAAACACCCTGTTTCTGCCCCCTCAACCCCCGAGTTTCATATTGAAAAGGTACAGAATGTACATTAGACACTTGGGTAGATCCTAGCTACAAGGTCACTGAGGTCTAACCTTACTCTGCATAAAAACATTTTTAATAAAACACTTTGCATAAATATATCAATCATCTATCATCCCAGGAGGTCAAAGAACATTATGATTAATTAGGTAAGCTTCACACTATCCAAGTGCCCCCTGATGCCAACTGGCAGAGAAGAGAGAGGGATAGCCCAGTGGTTTGAGCATTGGCCTCCTAAACCTAGGGTTGTGAGTTCAAGCCTTGAGGGGGCCATTTAGGGAACCGGGGTAAAAATCTGTGGATTAGCCCTTCTTTCAGCAGGGGGTTGGACTAGATGACCTTCTCAGGTCTTTCCCAACAGTGATATTTTATAAGGGTTACAGAGATCCCTGGTCTGGTATTTATATTTTAGTTCATCAAAGAGCATCATGTGACATGTCTACTGAAAGCCTGTGTGACACTGGTCATCATAATCCTTGTGAAACGTAAGTGTGGATAATAGGGAAGAAGATGTAACTATACAGATATCTAGGTACAGGAAATAATGTTCCTAAGGGCTCATGGTTAAAGGCAGGTCACCCAGAGTAGCATGCCTTAGCCTGACAAGAGATGGGAGACACTTATCTCTCTGGTTGACCACTGTGTCCATCTGCACACTGAGTCAGATTCTACTGAAGAGATTGTGAGGACTCCAGAAGGAATATTAACAGGAGGAGGGGAACAGTTTGGGGGCAGGGAGGAGAAGCTGTTTTAGAGGTGAAGAACAAAGGACTAGGCTGGTATATACAGGAACGCAGAAAGATGCCCTGGTAGCCTTCATTAGGGGAGGCGAGCTGCCACAGGGCATGGGCTTGTGAAAGAAGGGGCTCAGCCATTCTGGTTGAAAAATGCAGTAAGGAGGACTTTATTTTATGGTTAAATAGATGTATACTTATTGGTACTTTCTGTAGGTATATGTAAGTGCCATGTGTTAAGTGGAGCAGCATTCTAAAGCATAACTAGATAAGCTATGGTAAACTATTCCTTTGAGAACAGTGGGCCTGGTAACGTTGAAAAGGGGCTGGGCACCACAGGAGGATGCTCAAAGGACTTGGGGGTTGGAGCATGCCTATTGCTATGCTGCATGAGGGACAGTAGAGCCTGCAAGGGCTGAGAGAGAAGGACTTGCATTGCCCCGTGGCTGGCGGTATCAAGGAACTGACTCCTGGCAGGTATGGACAAGGCTCCCTCATGCTAAAGGCAGGTGGTAGCAAGGTGCCTCCCAATACTAGGCACCCATGGGAAGCAACACAATACCCCTGCAATGTAGGTATTATCATACACATTTCACAAATGGGGAAACTGAGGCACAGAAAAGCAAAATGACTTGTCCCCAGCCACAACACAGACTAAGTGGCAGAGTCAGAAATAAAGTTCAGGAATCCTGGCTCCCAGCCCCCTTTCTAACATTCAGATAAATGCAAAAGGACTGGAACCAATAGAGAAAAAGTCATGCTTTTCATAGCTACAGTCGTGATTCAGAAAAGCACTCAACTGTGCTTAAAGTGATGCACATTCTTAGGTCCATTGCCAGTGATAAACTTGCCAGACAAAGTTGACATACCACATGGGTTCAAAGAGAGGGTGTCTTAATGTTAAAGAAATTAATCCCCGGTGAGTGTCAAGCTCCCCTCTTTAGTTCATGATATCTCCCTCATCTTATACCTCTCTCTCTTCAGCATGCATCCCACTTTCGGGTCCTGTTAGGTTGAGAGAGATGAGGTGGATGCTCCAAACCCAATCCTGAGAACCACTAACTCCCACATACTGTAAGAGTTAGGGGTTCTCAGCATCAGGCCACTTTTTAATCTCTTTTCACCTGTTGCTTCACACTCCAAGAAGGAGCCAGAAATCAAGCTTTCAACCCTCCTTCACCTGAGTAATTCCTTATCCATGGAGAGCATCCCAGATGTATCCATGGTGTACCCAGGTGAGTAAAGGTTGCAGAATTTGGCCTGAAGTTCCTGACGTGTGAGGATTTGCACTGAATTTTATCAATATTACTTTTATCTCTCAGGGTACGTCTACACTGCACGATTATTTCGAATTAGCTTAAACCGATATTACAAAACAGATCTAATAAAATCGGTTTAGCGCGTCCACAGTGGGATCCCGAAATCGATTGTTTGCGTCCATGGTCCAAAGCTACCATCGATTTCAGGAGCGGTGCACTGTGGGTAGCTGTTCCTCAGCTATCCCATAGTTCCCACTTCCGTGTTGAGAGCACAGTGCCTGATGGGGCAGAAAACACTGCCCCGGGTGGTGCTGGGTACAGCCTCACCCCTCCCTTTGTGAAGGCAGCAGACAACCCTTTGGCGCCTTTTTCGCGGAGTGCATTGAGCAAACGCCATAGCACAGCAATCTTTCCCTTTTTTTTTTCACGTGGTGGTGGGGGGAAATAAACTGAGGAGCTGTTCCCTGAACCACGCCAGACACTGTGTTTGAACCTACAGACATTGGGAGCTCAGCCAAGAATGCAAATAATTTTCAGAGACTGCTGTGGACTGTGGGATAGCTGGAGTCCTCAGTACCCCCTCCCTCCCTTCATGAGCGTCCATTTGAGTCTCTGGCTTCCCGTTACGCTTGTCACACAGCGCTGTGTATCCTGGAGTTTTTTATTCAAACGCTTTGGCATTTCGTGTTCTGTAACGGAGCTGGATACAACAGATTTGTCTCCCCATACAGCGATCAGACCTAGTATCTCCCGTACGGTCTATGCTGGAGCTCTTTTTCGATTTCAAACTGCATCGCCAGCCGTGCTGATCAGAGCTCCACGCTGGGCAAGCAGGAAATGTAATTCAAAAGTTCGCGGGGCTTTTCCTGTTTACCTGCCCGCTGCATCCGAGTTCAGATTGCTGTCCAGAGCGGTCAGTGCTGCACTCTGGGATGCCGCCCGGAGGCCAATAACGTCGATTTCCGTCCACACGAACCCTAATCCGAGTTATCGCTATCGAATTTAGCGCTACTCCTCTCGTTTGGGAGGAGTTCCGAAATCGATTTAAGGAGCCGTTTAACTCGATATTAATGACGACGTCATGTGAACGGATACAGCGTTAAATCGGTATATCGGCCATTAAACCGATTTAAAGTCGCAGTGTAGACCTGGCCTCAGAGTCTGATCATTGTTTTAGCAGAATTTGGTGGGGGTGGGAGATGCAGGTAGGTTTGCATTTTTAAAAAAGGCAGCATCAGTCCAGCAGCTCACAAACTACTCTGACAAACCAGTGTTTGATCATGTAACCCTACAACAAATGGTAGGCCCCACAGCATGCTGTAAATAGAGTAGCAATTTGAAATGTTTACATACAGTGGCTGATCTGTTCCTTCATACTGTACTCTCAAAGCAGATATGCCCTCCACATAAAGTTACATTGAAATGAGAGAAACTGTGTTTACATGAAGATTATTTTGCTAAAACATCCCACCATTCCTACCACCAGGGCAGATCTGTGGTATTTTGAGTACAGCTGGTCACAAATTTTCCCATCAAAGCTGATTTTCTTCAGAAAATGGGATTTTTGACTAAACTACATTTTTATGAAAAGAGCAGGCTTCCCACGGCAAATTTCATTTTTTCAGTCAAAAAACTAAACACCCAAAACCAAAAGAAGGTTTTGACTGAGAACCTAAATAACTCAGCTGCAACCTGAAAGGTTTTGTTTTGGAAGTGTTTCTGCAGGGCTCATGGGTGTTGTAGTCCTGGTACCTCATGCTCCCATTCTTCTCTGTGAACCAGTCCCCATATTGAAATTCAACTTCTTGATGCACTGCAGCCATGTGACTACCATGATGCACCACCTCCTCACACTGAGAGGGGAAACAGTGATGCATCACAGGCAATGTAGGCCACGCAGCCAAGGGAGAAGAATGGACAGGAGGCACCCAACCTACAGCTCTCCCATGAGGTAACATGATGGTATTTCTGATTTGAAATATTTTCCTTCTTAGCTAAAAGATTTTGGTTTTCACCTTCTTGCTGAAAACTTGAAATTTTCTGCTGAAGAAAACTCCATTTTCTTAAGCAGTTCTAGTTCTGAGCACCATATAGACTAACCCCATTTCACACAGGTCTCCCTGACATGGTGGTTAAAAGGTTGGCAACCACTGGCATCTTGTCTTCACCAATACTCCCATCATGGGTGAAATTTAGCCAGAGACAAGAATGAAAAATTTCTGGACAAATAATCCTAACATAGACAAGGCCAGTAAGAGAGATTTAGGCCCCAATTCCACATAATCTTATGCATGTGCATAAAATTATACACATGAACAACCCCACTAAACTCAGTGAGACAGCTCATCTGCATAATGTTAAGCACCTGTGTAAGTCTTTGTAGGATCAGGTCCTATGATACTAGAATGACCAGGATTTTTAAAAAATAGATTCCAGAAAGTTGGGCTACCAAGTCTACTTAGGCATCTAGGTAAATGACTTGATTTTCCAAAGAAAACACTGAAAGATATAATATGCGCATTATTATTGCAATGACATACAACTATTGTTTTATATACCTTTTCCATCCATTAGATTGTAAGGTGTGGGGTTTAGACAGCCTATTTTCAGTGTAACACATCAGAGTTCATAATTGTTATTTTGATTATAGCTAGAATTTCTGTACAGAGCAAGGCTAATTACTGTGCTGGCTTTGTTGCTCTTATCATTGCCCTCTGGTGGTGCTTTGTTATTTAACAACTAGATGTCAGATTTAAAATGTCTTTGGTGTTATTGACTTGGAAAGAAAGGGAAAAGGAAGCTGCGGGGAAGGGCTGGGAAGGACAGGATGTCTAAGGAGATAATGTCAGAGGGGAGATGATTATAGAAAGTGTTTTGACCTTGTACAGAAAGGGACTCTGTTTGACAGTAAAGATAGCTGAAGCAATCTCTAACCCATTAGTGATTATCTTTGAGAATTATAAATTCACATCAAAATATATACAAAGAAATAATATATTCCACTCAGAGAGAAAAGGGAGGGCCTGGAAAATGATAGCTACCTAGAAAAATACTGAAACACATTAAACAGTCAGTTTGTTCAAACCTAGAGGATAGTAAGGTGATGAGTAGCAGTCAGCATGGATTCCCCCCTCCTCCCCCCCAAGAACCAATCATGTCAATCAATCTAGTTTTCTTCTTTGACAGCCCAGGAGCACCATTACAGATTTTGGTAGGGCGAGAAGGGGTCAACTTTAACTGTGATTCCAGGGGCACTTAGGCACCTGAAAACTCTAGGGTGTTTTGTTTTGTTTGCAGATAACTTAGAAATTAGCTGACAGGAGCACTGTATCTAATTCCTATATGAAGAAAGAAAAAATAAATATTAGAGTCCCTCAGCTCTAACGCTAACATGTTTTGACATCTTGTGGCAAGATACTTAAGGGACACTGGTTAGGTTAAAAAAATGTAATTTATAATCTTACTCTTTTACTAACTCTTGAATACAAGAATTGTAGAAAAATCTAGATTACTTTCTATAATTTAGGCTACTTAACTTTTGCAGTTCACCGAGCTTGGAATAGATCATTCAACTTTTGGAAACATCCTACTAGGGCATGGGCCTGTGAGTTTATAATGCAGCTGCCTGGAGCTGTAGTGGTGTTACTCTATTACAAATAATAAAATAATAATTAATAATAATAGACTAGAAACTGACTTTAAACAGGAGTGAAACTGACACTTTCAAGTCACTTTTCACTTCTGTTTAAAGGCTAGTTACTTTCCAGAAGGCTCTTAAAACACAACACTACAGTGATTTGGTTGCAGTTCTCACAGGAGAATACTTAAAACCAAACACCAAGAAAATTCCACATTTTAAAGCTGAGAAAAAAAAAAAGAGAGTCTTCTGAGGTGTATCGGGGCCACTGCAGGCAGGAAAGGAAAATAAACAGCTACAGGAACTCTGGGCAGCAATTCCTCTTGAAAAAAGTTGGAGGGTCAAATCTTCCAGTCCTTAATCCAGAAAACATTTATTGCTATCAGAACCTCCACTCACAGATATTAACATGTGCTCAGTAACTATACACGTCATACTCAAATATTTGAGCCATCTTATCCAGGACTAGACATCTTATACACATTGGCTCAGGGACTAAATTTTCTGTCATATTCTGAGCAGTGTTGAGCATACAGATGGTGCCCAGTGAATAATACAAATCACGACAATAATCATCAACTTTATGGACTCGTTGGATGCAATTTGTTCTTGAATTGGCTTTAATACAGCTAAAACCCTAAAAATGAGGCATAAACATCTGATATTTATAAGACACTTTCTCATTCCTTCGTTTTCTCGAACTCAAAACAAAAAATGACAAAACAAAAAAAAGTTTCAGTTAAAATGTAAAATTGCAAAGCGGCCATTGCTCTACAATCCAGCAGGGGGCAGAACCTGCCACCCCGTGGGGGCTAAGTGATCTCTTCTCATCTAACTCTCATTCTCTTTCTTTCTTCATCCTTACTGACATCTGTGCTGCTTTTCATGCTGTCAACCACGACATCCTTCCCAATCACCTTGGACTCTGCTGGAGTCTCAGAGAACGGGCCTTCTTGGTTTCGCTCCCATCTATCAGAGGCCTCTTGTTTTGCAGCATGCAGCAGAGAGAAATGCTGATTCAGTGGCTAGGGAGCGAGACCTGAGACCCCTGGGTTGATTTCCCTGCTTTCCCCCTGGACTTCCTGTATGACCTCAGGCCAGTGCCTTAGGGACAGAGTTTCAAAGGATTTTAGCCACCCAAAGATGCAGCTAGATGCTTTTGAAAATCCCACCAGGTGCCTAAATACCTTTGAAAATCTGGCCTTTTGTCTCTCTGTGCCTCAGTGCCCCATCTGTACAATGGGGATAACAGCACTGTTCTACCTCACCAAGGGGCTGTGAGGAGAAATAGGTTAGACATTGTGAGGTGCTTAGATACTATGGTCATGGGGCCACATAAGTACCACAGGTAGAGTGGGAGCTTCTCTATACCACTGCTATCCCTTGCCCTGGTTTTGGCCCCTTCTTTTCACCTACCCCCCCGCCTTCCCCCCCCACACATCCCTCCCTCTTTTCTGAATATAATCTTGGCTGTATTTTTTTTCATGCTGATAACACTTCTCATCCCCTAAGGTCTCTCCACACCTGCATGAAGCAGGTTCCTGTTTTTACAGATCTTTCAGGCTCATCTATGTCCATATCCTTAAGTTAAATTAAAATTAATGCCAGCTTTCTTAACTTAATCACCCCTGCCTCGTTTTAAACAAAATACCATCCCTTCCCTGGGATGCAAGCCAGGAGCCAGCACCTTCCTCTGCAGAACTCACATTCCAACTCGGGCTGTACTGCTTAAGAAGGCTCCACTTGGAATAGGACATGTGCCACCAGCAATCTCCAGTATGAAACTCAGGGCGGAGCGCAGATGCCCCACCCCAAATGAGGCCCAAATCAGCTTAATGACAGCAGGGAGCGTAGGATATTATATTCTTGGTTTTAAGTATGGCTTGACACCATACACATGAAGTCTCATAAACAACTAGGGAAATGTTAGTTATAATGACCATAAGAGGAGTGCAAAAACTAGTTTTAAAAAAGACACACTCTGAGAATAGTTGACAAAGTTCTCCTCACCTTGGTGGGTCCTGCGCTTCTTGGCAGATGTGCTCACCTCAGTGATCTTCCCCACAGTCTGGTCAACTCCTCCTGTGTTTGATCAGGAGCTGGAGGTTTGGGGGAACCCGGGTCACCCTCTACTCCAGGTTCCAGCCCAGGCCTGTGGATTGCAGCTGTCTATAGTACCTCCTGCAACGCTGCAGACAGCTACAACTCCCTGGCTACTTCCCCATGGCCTCCTCCAAACACTTCTTTATCCTCACCACAGGATTGCCTCCTGATGTCTGATAATGCTGGTCTCCTAAACACCACCAGCAGTTCACTCTCTCACTCTCAGCTCTTGCTCCCAGCTCTCACTCCACTCCTTCTCCTCTGGCTCCTCCCTGCCAGACTGGAGTGAGCTCCTTTTAAACCCAGGTGCCCTGATTGCTGCAGGTGTTCTAATTAAAGTAGCTATCTCCACTGCCTTCTCAGAAAGGTCTTAATTGGCTCCAGGTGCCTTGATTAACCTGGAGCAACTGCCATTGGTTACCATGGTCCTAGGGATTTGTGCGCCGGGGGCCACCACCTGCGTTCTCAGCACTCCACTGCAGCCATCCGGCCCTGGCCCCATCACATATCCGCCCCCTGCTCAACACCATTGGTTGGGCAACTTGGGACGCCAGGCAGTGTGCTAGTGAAAGGACATCAGCGCTTGCCATGGCAGCATCCAGCCCTGTGCCGTATGCGGACTGGAAAGTTGGAGGACAAGAATCACTGGTGACCCTTGCATTCTTTCCTTATTCTCTGCACTCCACTGACGGGGTGCTGCATGGTCCATCACAAGAGTAAATTGCGGCTAAGAGGTAAAATGCAGCTCTCCATGGCCCATTTGGACAGCAAGGCATTCTCTCTCGAGTACTGCATACTTCTATTCGTTGGGAGCGGCTTTCTGCTTAGGTAGAAGATCGGGTGTTCTTCTCCAATCATATTGCGACAAAACCGCGCCCACCCACCTCGAAGCAGCTGTTGCAAAAATAAATCCTTGCAAAGTCGCGGGCTATGTAGCTGACACTCTGGACAAGAGGTGCAGTATCGCCTGAATCTTCTGTACTCCTAGCCAGAAAAAACCTCCGCAGATCCGGGCCTGGGTTTTTTCTACCTCTAGGTGTCTCCAAACAGGTGACTGTGGGCAAGCTCAGTATGGCTTTTGATGTTTTTGTGGCACCAGAAGTGATGCATTCGCTCTGCGATTTGCACCACACGTTACAGGAGATCTTCTGCACTATAAAGTTAGGGTCCTAGACCCCAGACCTTCCCCTCCACTGTGTCCATCTATCTCAGCCCACCTTTCCTGATGGTATCAGATCTAGGGTCGTCTGCCAGGTCCCTCCCGAAAGTCTCTCTCCGCGACTAACCTGCCTTTGAGCTCCCAGGGCCAGCTTCTGTTTCTTCCAACGGCTCATCACCGTCATGGCTAGGCCAGCCTCCGGCTCACCTTCCGTGTTAGGAGTTTCTCTGATGCTCCTCGTGTCCATCTGCCACTAGCGGCGTCTGCTGGCCCTGGTCAGATTGGGTTCCCAAGGCTTGCGACGCCTTTCTTTTTTTTTCTCGGCCTTTTAGGGCTGAGATAGAATTGAGAAGACTCTAAAACAATTGGGGTGTACCATCCCCCACGAGAGTCACGCCAACAGGCGCCATCTCCTCCAGCTTCTCTGGGGAGGTAAATACAAACCCGGATAGTCCCTCCAAACACAGAATGGGATTAGGAGTTACGCCACTAGTCACCTCAATGGGTTCCCTGAAACTCTATCTCCACTGGAAGTGGTGGGGTAATTGACCATGCCCAATGGCACGCAAGGTCACAGTGCTACGCGTTGCTTGGTAGCAGCGGCTACTTTACCACTTTACCCGATATAAGGGTGATAGCATCCCGTAGTCTACCCAATTATCTTCACCAGACCTGGTGTAGTTATGGCGGGGCTAAGTGACACCCGGATGAGCAAGGAGCATGCATTCCCAATCCCCACGTGCATTGGCATAGGCTCTCGATGCTGGGACATTGTGGCTGCTATGTGTCCCCCTTTCCCACATGCATACAATATAATTGTCTAATCATTCCCCTATCAAGTGGGTTAGGGGTTTAATCCAGGGTTCGCCACCTGTTCAGCCAAATCCTGTCCTGTCTGGGTCTCCGCTGGTTTCGGCCCCTCTTCCTCACTAGGACCCCCAGGGTTTGGCTGCCTCCAACTTCCGGTGGGGTTGGTGTGTCAAACGAAAGGGCATTCCTTGGTAGTTGGGTCATTCCCTGCTGCATGCTCTTCTATCACGTGACATTCACATAGCGTGAATGGATCGTCGTGGCTACCCATTTGCAGAACCACTAGGGGCAGTGGCCTCACGTACCGGTCGATGACCAGAACCTCTAATATCTCTTCTGGACCTCGGACTCGTTTGCGAAGCCACTTCGTTGCAAAGGTGGAGACGTAACAGTTGGACGCGGGGTTGTATTCCTGGACCGTCCAACTCGTGATACCGTGGCGCCCGCACTGCAGTCGTTCCCAGATCTGGCGCAGGATCTCGCTTCGCTGGGAGTTGTCTGCTGCAGCCTCTTCAGGAAGACATGGTAGGCATTCTGTCTTCCCCACACAGGGAATGGGCAAGGGATGCCAGACCACTGACTCCGAAGCCAGCCTGCCGGTTAGGGGCTGTCCTCCAAAGGCACAAAGGATAGCCTCTACATAATCTCCCGTGTCATTTTCTGCAGCCAATGGCTGGCCCGTATAGCCGCATCCCTCCTTGCGCACGGTCAGCTCTGGAAGGTTTTTACCTGGCTTACCGTTCCCGTCAACATAGCTCGATCTTGAGAAGCCTGATCCATCAGCAGGCGATTAGTCTCTTGCTGCAGCCGATGAGTTGTGCTGCCTCCATTGGCAACGCCCTGGACACGATAGCTCTCTGCTGGCTGCCTGTTTGTTGTTCAATGTCCTGACAAAGCCTCTCATGGAATGAAAAAAAATAAACCCTCTTTTCTCTCCGCAGTTGACACCACCAACCTACTCCTGCACCAGTTGGACAAAGTCTCCCTTACGTTCGCTGGGTCTGCGGCTTCTTGCAGATGTTTCTCACCTCTCAGTGATCTTCCTCCGCGGGCAACTCTGCCTGGTCTGGATCAGTGGCTGGAGTGGGGGAACCCGGCCCGCCCCGTACTCCAGGTTCCATGCAGGCCGCTGTGGATTGCAGTGCGATAGTGACCCTCCTGTAACAGCTGCATGACATGCTACACTCCCTGGCTACTTCTTCATGCTCCTCCAACACACTTTTTATCACTCTCACTGACAGGATGCTTCCTCCTGATGTCCTGAATGCTGGTCTAAATCCACCAGCAGATGACCGTCGTCTCACTCTCAGCTCCTTGCCTTCTTGCTCCCACGCTCCTCACTTTTCGCACGCCTTCTCCTCTGGGCGTCCTCTCCTGCCGAGGATGTGACTCTTTTTTAACCCAGTGCCCTGGCTCGGTGTTCTAATTAAAGTAGCTATCTCCACTGCCTTCTAGAAAGGTCTTAATTGGCTCCAGGTACCTTGATTAACCTGGAGCAACTGCCATTTGGTTACCATGGTCCTAGGGATTTGTTCAGCCTGAGGCCAACACACCTGCCTCTCAGCATTCCACTGCAGCCATCCGGCCCTGCCCCATCACAATAGTTATCAATGGTTAGCTGTCACAATGGGCAGACATATCAAGTGGGGGTTCCGCAGAGGTCTGGCCTGGCTCTGACACTATTCAGTATTTTCATAAATGACTTGGATGATGCAGTAGAGAATACACTTATAAAATTTGCGGATGGAACCAAGCCGGAAGGGGTTGCAAGAACTTTGGAGGATAGGATTGAAATTCAAAATGGCCATAATGAATTGGAGAATTGGTCTGAAATCAACAAGATGAAATTCATTAGAGAAGTGCAAAGTCCTACACTTTGGAAGGAAAAAAAAATCAAATGCGCAACTACAAAATGGTGAATAACTGGGGAGGCAGTAATACTGCAGAAAAAGATCAGGGGTTATAATGGATCACAAATTGAACATGAATCAACAACGTGATGCTGTTTGAAAAAGGTAAATGTAATTCTGGGGTGTATTAGTAGAAGAGGTGTTGTATGAAAGGGACATCTATGCAGCAAAAACCCAAAAACCCATTGCAGGAAGTAAGTCAGCGGACTCAGACTTGTAGTAAAAATAGCAATATAGACATTCCTGCTCTGGTTGGAGCCTAAACTCTAAGACCTTCCCCACTCACCAGGTTTCAGAACTTGGGCAGGAACATCTACACTGCTATTTTTAGACCCTTAGCTTGAAGCTGAGTCAGTTGACCCAGACTCAGAATCTGACTTTCTGCCACAGGGTTTTTTTTGCTGTGTAGACAATACCCCAAGACATGGGAGATAATTGTTCTGTCTACTCAGCATAGTGAGATCTCAACTGGAGTAGGATGTCCAGTTTTGGGCACCACACTTTAGGAAAGATGTGAACAATTTGGAGAGAGTCCAGAGGAGAGCAACGAAAGTAAGGTTTAGAAAAGATGACTTAGGAGGAAAGATTGAAAGAACTGGGTATGTCTAATCTTTAAAAGTGATGGCTGAGGGAGGATAAGTGTGGGGGATGACATTTCTTCAAATATGTAAGAGATTGTTATAAAGAGGATGGTGGTCAATTGTTCTCCATGTCCACAGAGTAGAATGAAAAGAATTTGGCTTCATTTGCAACAAGACAGATTTAGATTAGATGTTAAGAAAATCTAACTATAAGAATCATAGAATATCAGGGTTGGAAGGGACCTCAGGAGGTCATCCAGTCCAACCTCCTGCTCAAAGCAGGACCAATTCCTAAATGGCCTGGGTAGTTAAGCTCTGGAACAAGTTACCTAACAAAGTTGTAGAATCCCCATCACTGGAGATTTCTAAGAACAGGTTAGATAAAATTCCTGTCAGGGATGGTCTGGATATACTGAATCTTGCCTCAGCGAGGGTGATTACCTCTTGAGGTCTCTTCCAGCCCTAGATTTCTATGAATAAAGGTCCTGACTGACCTCTCATTCCTGGACTTCAGGGGAGATATTTCTAATTTGTTCTGAAGTAAGTGAAATCAGCCTTTCAACACATTAGCATACATTGTGCATAGACCTGGAACTCATAGGATACAGTATTTGGCATTCAGACACCATTGTGATCAGTGACCTTATAAAACGCTAGATAAACTGATAGTGAAAATAGCTTTGCATTTACATAACATCTTTCATCCTAAAGGATTACAAAAGACTTTGCGTACATAACCCCTGATCAAGTCCACCGAAGTAAATGTGACTAATTGTGTGTCTAGAGCTTGAAGGCTCCAGGCCACAAAATGATATACAACCTACAAAGAAGGATTACTTCACCCACCACTGAAGAGTACTAGTATCTACTTTTGGCATGAAATGCAGGAACTATTTAACAGCACACAGCAGCATTATACAACTGTGCAGAAGGCAAGTGAAATAGCTTTTTCCAACTGAACTTGCAGTTGACAATTTATAAAATAGGCAGAAAATAGCTCAGTTTGGAATTTGGCCAGTTATCACATCTCACCCTATTCTTACAAGTGATAAGTCTCTCCTGAAGGTCATATCTTCAGCACTACAGTGACCCCTCAAACAGCTTGCTGGGGCACTGAGTCTAGACTGACTGAGAGGCATGTCAAGATGGACAGAGCTGTCCCTACGATATGGCGAACCGGGGCCCCACACTTTGGGGGCCCCCCACAGGAAGTGAGTGGGGAGGTGAGGTGGCGAATGGGGAGGCGAATGGCAGGCTGGCAGGTGGGTGGGGGGATGAGGAGGAGCCTTTCTACCAGAACCTCCCCCCAGCACCTCCTGCTCCCTGGCAGGCCCTGCCGGTCAGTGCATCCCCTCTCTCTCAGCATCTACCACAGATCGGATGTTTCTCCCGCAATGTCAGGAGGTGCTGGGGGTGCGGGGAAAGGGAGAGGAGAGGAGGGAAGAGGAGCAAGGGTGCAGTGCGCTCAGGGGAGGGGGCAAACTGGGCAGGTAAGAGGCGGGGCGGGGGCAGAGCAGGGTGGGATGAAGCAGGGCAGGGGTAGGGCCTTAAAAATTGGAGATATAGCCCACCTCCTAGAACTGGAAGGGACCTTGAAAGGTCATCAAGTCCAGCCCCCTGCCTTCACTAGCAGGACCAAGTATTGATTTTTGCCCAAGATCCCTAACTGGCCCCCTCAAGGATTGAACTCACAACCCTGGCCAATCCAGGGTTATTCTACAACGTTGCTAGGTAACTGGAGATTTCTAAGATTTGCTAGGTAACTTGTTCCAGGATAAAATTCCTGTCAGGGATGGTCTGGATATACTGGGGGAAAGGGTGAAGTGGGGGCGGGGCCTGGGCAGAGCCAGGGGGAGCACTCCCAGCAGGTTAGAAACCCCTCTAGGGACGGCCTTGAAGGTGGGTGAGGTAATAGCTCTTCCTCGGGGGTGGGGGGGGAGGGGTGACACTTAAGGAGACCCTCATTCAGCAAAGCACATGGGACTGCTCACATGCTTGAAATTAAGGATTTGCTTATGTGCTCTGCCGAATAGGGAGCTGAATGACCAGCAAAACTTGTTGCTTCATGTAGATGTTGAAGGTCTCACAACCAAACAGTGTTCTAGCCTAACATGTCAGTTTTCAAATTTCCACCATTTCTGGTGTACCCTTGGGGAAAAATATAATTTTCTTAAAATAGGAAAAAAGTTTGTCCTCCCTTCATCTCCTAACTCGAAAAAGACAGCCAAGGGGATTTTGCTCAAATCTATCAAGCCAACACCAGGCCAGATCCTCATCTGGCACTGAGCTGATTACACCAGCTGAGCAGCTGGCCCTCATTTCTCATGGGCCAAACAGCAGCCAGACAGTAATAGGTTTTGTATTGTGAACAAATAGTTTTGATATGAACTGGTGACCTAGAGAAGAAAAGCTCTGTGTCCTGTTAGCAACTTCCCTGGCTATATGACTAGTGTAAAGCTATCTGTAATCTCATGTATGCTGGTGTAAATCAGCAGGATTCAGTCAATGCCTTACCAAAGTCTTAGGCTATGTTAACAATTACCTTTATCAGCCAAACTCACAATCCATGGCCTGATTCTGATCTCGCTTACGGTGGTGCAGATAAGCCCACTGAGGTCACAGCTTCCCTAGGGCAAAACCAGGGTAAGAAATAACACATCCAGTGCAGTGATAGAATTTTTCCTTTTTGAGATGTATGGGGATATGTCCCAGAAAAATAAATCATGTTCTCCAGAAAAAGAATATACGATACTGGCACCTGAACATAAACAGATGATGAAAGTGCCAGGCAGGTACTTTTCCAACCCGGATGGATATAAAACACCATCACTCACGTGCAAAGTGAGCACGTCACTTGAAAAAGAAAAGCAGAGTAAGGTTCTCTCTCTAGGGGCATTTCCCATTTACTTTGCAGCACAATTGCAAGGTGTGGATTTTCAAAGCCTGCTCAGCAAATTGACCAGATATGGAGATGTGCAGAACATGGGTAATCTGAGAAGGGCACAGCCAGCTAATTCTCTTGGTTTAGCCACCATGCTGCTGCACTGTCCACACTGCGTCAGTTTTCTGGCCTGCATGCAGGATTGACATGATGCATAAAGGTGATGGAGGGCGCATGGGGCTCTTTCCTCCTGTCATAGTGACTGGACAGGAAAGGAACGCCCAATAATATGTGGATGGTATCAGTCTTGTACTGCACGGGTACTGAGAGGGCTTCTCCCTTCAGTGATTGTGTGAATTAGAGAAAGAGAGAGTTCCCATCTCATGCAGTGGCACAGTCACTTAAAGTAGAAACTGATTTTGCAAAATGAGTCCTAACCAGAGAGTGAAAACCATAGAAGGAAGAAATGTGCATTGGTCCATTAACTCTGATATCCTGCCTTGTACAGCAGATGGCACTTAATGCTTCAGAGAAAAGTAACTTCCCCCTTCCTTACTTAATCCCCACCATAAATGCACTTGGCAAACTATCCAGTGGGGTAAACAGATACTTCCCTGATCCCCCAAACCATTTGAGCCTAAAGCTAATGTGTTGGATTGAGATGCTTATTATGACAGTAGGAGTACCTAGAGAAAGAACTACATGCTTCTGTGGAATATAGCTTTAGTGAGAGAGAAGTTATTAGACAGCCAAGGAAATAGTTCCTCACACTTCAGTACATTCTAGCTGCTGTTTCTGGAATATGAGAAAGAATCTCTCTGGTATAGCCTCCGCCAGCAAGATTAAATCTTTATGTATAATCTTTGGAGAAGGATGATTGACTGGTTAATGCACTAGTTTGTGCCTCAGGAGATCCAGCTTCAATTCTCTACTCTGCCATAGACTTCCTGTGCGACCTTATGCAGGTGATTTGATTTCTCATAGCCTTATTCGTAAAATGGAGATTACATTATTGCCTACCTGACAGGGGTGCTCAGCTACTACAGTAACAGGGAGCAGGATAAGTACCTTACATTGTCAGATAGGGACTTGCTTTTCAGGAAAATTCCCTGGTGTATTTTTTTAACCCATTCCAGTAATATCAATTGAGGAGAGCTGAATGAGGAGAACTCTAATGACATGCCTTGAAAAGAAATGCAGACCCAAGTTCTTTAGAGATTACCCATTTGTTAAATTGCTGTATCCCTCTGTCTCCCCCCTTTGGTTTTCATTTTGAAGACAGTTAAGAACTTTATGCCTGGATTTGGAGGGTCCAGTCCTGTGAAGCATAGAGCATCCTCTACTCTCATTCAAGTCAGTGGGCTGAATTCACAACTGCACCTGAACTTTGCTCAGTGCAAGTGGGAAGAGGGAGAAAACGTAATAAGCCATTTCTCCTGGAGTCAGCTGGTTAAGTCCACAGCATAATTCGTGGCAGCCTCAGGAGTGCTTACAATTATGCTATATTTTAACAGTGCCCTAGGGACCATTCTGCCATATGGGGATTGTTTAAGTGCAGTATGCTCCAGCCACATCATGACACCTCTTATGCAGCGTTGCCAAGTCTCACAAAATTATCTTGAGTCACAATATATCTGGTAACTTCCTTGAAGTTCCAGCTGCTGAAACCATGTGATTAATAAAAAAAGAAGATCTGATTCTCCTCTAAAGTTTCTAGCCCCTCATGCAGATAAGCCCACTGAGGTCAATGTGATCCAAGTGGACCTGAACAGCTCAGAGACCCGAAGGCAAAGAAAAACTTCCCCTCACATGCAGTTTGTTTTACTGGAGTCTCATGCTTTGAAGGCCTATCACAGTTTTGGGGAGCCCAACATGATTTTTTGAAAGCTTGGGCTTTACTGCCCTGCTTACACTAAGAAACTAGAAGGAGACGGACTATAAGTGGTATAAAGGGTTGCTGTAGCAGTATTAGTCCTAGGATATTAGACAGATTACCTCACCACCTTGTCTCTAGCAGTGGTATAGCCAGTTCTACATAAACTGGGGATTCCCCCACAGCAGAGGAATGCCCAGCTTTTCATTTATGGAAGCTTTATGCCAGAGTGGAGCAAACAGGCCAGATCATGGGCCAGGATCTGGTTCAGAGGATCTGATTCTCCTCTTGCCCATGTCAGTAGAAAGCAGGTGTAACTTCTTGCTTTTTAATTTTTTTAAATAGTTTTTCCAATGATTAATACAATACACCTCTACCTCGATATAATGCTGTCTTCGAGAGCCAAAAAACGTTACCGTGTTTTAAGCGAAACTGCGTTATATCGAACTTGCTTTCATCACCTGAGTGTGCAGCTCCGCCCCCCCTGAGCGCTGCTTTACCACGTTATAGCCGAATTAGTGTTATATCAGGTCATGTTAGATTGGGGTAGAGGTGTAATTTGCAAAAAGTAAAATATGAAAATGCTCTTATGGGGTCCAATTCTAGAGTGGCAAGCAGCCAGAATTCCCATTGATTTTACGGAGAGCTGAGTGTATTCAGCTCAGAAGCTCTGAACATCTTGCAGGACAAGGCCCATAGACATCTTGATGAAAAGAGAACTAGCTGATATTGGTCACATAAAATGCAAGAGGTGCTCTACTAAAAGAAAATAAAGAGCCTAATTCTTATCTCACACATATTGGAGTTAATGAAGTTATTCCTGATTGACACCAGTATAACTGAGAACAGAATTACGTCCGAACTCTATAAAGAAAATGCTATTCATTTGGCAGCATGAAACTTTGGAGCACTTGTCCCTGAGATCCTGAAGTTACAGGCAGCAAATGACCCAATATAGGTGAAAAGGGCAGTGAGTATCCTTGTTAGGAAACAAGGAACGAGTGAACAGACCCATATGAATCTTTTCCAGGTATTTGAATTGTTAATCGTGAGACAGATTAAGTAAGACAGCATGAGCATCCCTAGGTTTGCTACAGACTGGAAATTGGATGTATCGTTAAGTCCAGTGACCCAGTCTGGCTGATGAAATATTTGTCATTGGAAAAAAAACCAAGTATTCAATCATGAGCCAAAATTTTTTCTATCCAACCAAATTCTGTATCTAGCTCAACAGGAAAAAATATTTGTTTTGGAAGTGATGGTCTGATGAAAAGGTTTTAGACATAGACCAAAGGCTCAGTACACCCACATGTGTCCTTGGATGATGACGCCGCCACCTGAATCTTTTATCCAACGCTTTATTGTAAATCTATATCTCATTGTTTATTATTTGTGTTGTGGCTGCATACAAAAGTCCTGATCAGGACCAAATTCCTGCCCTCTGGCATGACTCCTTACAATTCCTAGTTTTGTTACATGTTTAGGATTTAATGGGCCACACCTTCAGCTGGTGCACATCAAAATAGTTCTACTGAAGTCCATGCAGCTGCATGAAGTTACACACCCGTTGAGGATCCGGCCCAATGCTGTTTTATTAGGAGTAACCAATGAGCCTGCTAAATGAAGGGTTTGCCAGTTATATTTATTAAAGGACTGTCTGAAATAAATATTTTAAAACTTTAAACTATTCCATTTTATGAACACTCAGGCCCCTGTTAAGCCTATCTGTGTTTGACACCTCTGGGTGATCGGAGTCGGGTATTTATTAGAGGTGCTCTGGGTGGGAATAGCATTGGCTGTTGGACACAGGAAAATCTGTTGTAAAATACTGAGTGTAGTGAAAGTGAAAGGCATTCAACAGCTGTCAAAGGAGCTCCCTACATCATAGGAGGCCCTTGGACCTCCACAATCAAAGACTATGCTTAATAACTCGAATTCACTGAAGCAGGTTACGTGAATGATCAGACAATGGGTCTCACTCTGATCTCATTTTCAGTGATGTAAAAGCAGGTGTAATTCCATGAAAGGCATTACGCCTAATTCTGATTTCATACTAGTCTAAATCAGGAGTAACCCCACTGAAACCGCTGGAGTTACACCAGAGTAAAACATTGTTTTAAATGGAATTATCCTGACTTACCACTGGCGCAAGATCAGAATCAACCTAGTGGGATAAGAATCAAATCCCCATCACTTGCTCAGGGTTTCCCACCCACCCACCGACCCCTCTCTCTCTCTCTCTCGGACAATTTTGATTGCTTTTTGTAAAATATGATTTTGAATAATAGCAATGCACTGAAGCCCCAAACCATTTGATATCCTATGTATTACCATAGGCAAGATTAAGAATTAATATGTTATTGCATATGTAGATGGCATTGAAATTAGCTTTTATAAAATGGGAACACTGTCAGCACTCACAAATTAGCATGTGTACTACAGGTTCATGTAACTTCCCATATAACTAGTAAGGAAACCACTATTCCTTACTAGTAAGGAAATCATATTACAGTGAAAGTACCTTCCAGCTGAGAGCTCAAAATACTTTACAAAAATTAGCTAAGTGTCTCAAAACTCCTGTGAGATACAAATGTATTACACAGAGTGTTTGGCTCAGTAAGCTGAGGAACTGAGAGATAGGTATATCTCGATGTCATTTTATCTATCTCATAGAACTGGAAGGGACCCTGAAAGGTCATTGAGTCCAGCCCCATCCCTTCACTAGCAGGACCAAGTACTGATTTTGCCCCAGAGCCCTAAGTGTGCAAATGGAAGAACCAGATGTCCTGACTCCCAAAGTCAACCTCTAGACCCAACACCTTTTACTCACATGCATAAAGTTATCTGGCTGCACAAATGTTTGCAGGATCAGAGGCTAAGGGTTTGATCCAGTACTCACTAAAACCAATAGAAGTCTTTCCATTGACTTCAGTGGGCATCAGATCTGACCTTAAATCATTAGCCTCCAGGTTTCTTGTGTCATTCAGAGAGGCTTTTCTTATAATTTAAGCATCCTAATCTATCTATATAGGCATATTTATTATATGTAGAAAATATTATCCATCAAGTACAAGCAGCTTTCCTCTAAATTTAATTTATGGAACATTTTGATCAGGCAGCCATTTACACCTACTCTACATTGGTGTAAGTAATTGTACATGGACCAGGGGCATGGAGAATCAGACCCTGTAAAGAATATGAAACAAAACTTTTATAATAAATCTGTGTTTACTTTCAAAGCATAAAACAATGAGGCAGAATCAGCTTTTTTTTTTTTTTAGAAATGGGTCCTGATTCTCCTGTCATCCACGCTGGTGCAACTGAACTGGAGCTAAGGGAGTGAAACTGGTATAAAACTGATGTGACAAAAGTCAGGCCTGTAGTTTTCACAGTTTAAGGTTTTGTATTCAAATGCAATGACAGGCAGGCTAAAGTGCAGTTCGACTCTGAAAAGCTACCGTTTAAAAATAGCAGCTTCTTACTCAATAGCGATGTTCTTGCGTGTAGTCAGAGCCATGCATGCAAGCTTTAGGGACAAAAATGTGTTTTTACTTTGTGGGTCTCTTGTTCCCTGGGCAGAGCCAACACAGCTCACAGAAAAGAAGCCTGAATCTATCCCTTCTTGTCAACGTCAGTGACAGAATTGTGTTCTAAGTGCCAGTCCATTATGGGGTTTCACATGGCATAATTTGAACACTATGGGACAAATTCATCATTGGTGTACCTCCACTCAAGTGGATCAAGTCAATTTGGCCCAGGAAGGTTTACAAGTATCATTCAGGGCATAATGTTCCTGTAGAACCTGTGTTACTAGTGCTGGTAAACAAGAAGGAAAGAACCCAAACTTGACTCTCAGATCCCAGACTAAGTTGACAAGGCTGGCAGGTAGGATAAGCAAAGATATTTTGAGTCAAACCTCGCTCATTTGATCTGGCAACACAAATGCAAAACTTTAAATGCCATTGTCACTTTTCAGAGCAGAACTGCCATTTTAAGATAACCGTGTGCATGCCTTTGCCCCTTGATCAAATACACCACATCTGCAGACATCTCTGCTAGACTGGAAAGGCTGTTGAGAAATAAGGACATTTACAGGGCCATCCTTACCCATACACAGCTGCACAGGGCACCAGGAAATTTGGGACACCAAATTGCCCCAAAGTTCTTGGTGCCCTACACAGCTGCGTGCTACTCCAGGGGTCAGCCCAAGCCCCTGGCCGGCTCAGCCACCCAGCAAAGCTGCCCCCGCTCCTGCTCCATATCTTCCCCAAAGCTCCCACACCTGCTCCGCCCCAGCCCCATCCCTGCTTCACCCCTTCCCCTGAGCTACTTCCCAGGGGACTGCAGTAGGGGTTGGGCACTCCCTGCACTCACTGGGTGACGGGAAGTGGAGTGACCTGGCCCCAACCTGCTCTGTTCCGCCAGCTCCCAGCCACACCACCGGTGAATGCTGGGGGTGGTTCCCCCCTTCTCCCCCAGTCCCAAGGCTGGGAGCCAGGGGAGCAGAGTAGAGCAGTCTGCGGCCAGGTCACTCCACTTCCCACCGCCCGGTGAGTGCAGGGTCGGGCCTGCCCTGCACTCACCGGGCAGCAGGAAGTGGAGCGACCCAGCCCCAACCCGCTCCACCCTGCCCGCTCGTGCTGGGGGATGGTTTTCCCCCTGCCCCCAAACCCTGCTCCTGCCCCCTCCCCCAGCTCGTATGAGGCAGCGCACTTCTGTCAATAGAGCTACATAGAAGATGGTTGGATTTTTTAAAATTTATTTAAACCAAAGTAAGGTTTCTTGAATGACAAAATCTCTTAACAAAACCAACTTTTGTTTTGCCATCCAAAAAAGAATAAAAAAAAATGTAGAAAAAACCCTTTGGTTTTCAAAAACTTTTTAAAAATGTTTTTAAACTGAAAAATTGGTGGTTTTGAGTGATGAAAACCCCAAAACATTTCAAGGAAAATAAAAAATGTTTGTTTTCTTTGAAATGAAATACATATCCCAGTGAGCTCCAAAGCACACAAATTTACACCTGCTGAAATTGTTACACAAGACCTTTAGAGCCAGGTGCTGAATCAGTGTGCCCATGGTCAACATGCTTATCCAACTGCAATGAGCTTGCATGTCTGAGTTACTGTATGTAACCCTCACTAGTCAAGCAAGCTATTTGCAGCAGGGTAATGATGAAGAAGGCAGCATGGGAACTATTATTGCTGCTAAAACTTTGTAAATCTGTATAGAAATACATTTCTGTAAAGAAAAACCTGAACCTGGGTTACGGTTCACTGAAAGGTCTGAACTTTTTCAGCAAACCTCAGCCAAATTTAGAGTGAACCTGGATTGAGTTTTAAGCAACCTTTGCCAAGTTTCTATCTAATCAACCAGTCTCTGTGCATTCCTAGTGCTTCCATCACAGAGTTATCTAGGCACAAACGTTCCAGCTTTTGAGCAAAATTGAGCTGGCATATGGTTTTGGGTGCAATATTGTCTATTTCAGTTTTCATAACTCTGTCTCCGTGTCAGTTTATAGGCCCATTAAGGAGACCAGAATTCATTTTGAGCGTCACTGCAGCTTCTGTTGAAAATTGCTTTCTTTTTCCCCCCCTCTCTCTCACAATTCTGCACATGTGAGGTGTGGGGGAATGTCATGGACTTCAAGGATTTACAAACCTCTTAAAGTACTAGCTGTGGTTTGGAGATCACACAACTAGTCTGAGAACCATTTCCCCTGTCATTTAAACCCATCAGTTTTATTCCCAAGAGATCTCATTCAAACATAAATAAAGAGGGTAGCTAAAGGGGAGCATGTGTTATGTACGTTGGATAGAAAAAAGCCCTAAGCATATGTCTACACTGCAGTTAACTGCAGCTGGCCTGAGCCAGCTGACCTGGGCACACTGGGCTCAGACTAAGGGGCTGTTTAATTGCAGTGTAGACATTCAGGCTGGAACCTGGGACCCTGGAGCCACTTAGCCTGAGCCCCCATGTGCCCAAGTCAGCTGGTTCAGGCCAGCCACAAATGTCTAATTGCAGTGTAGACATACTCATACACTACATTCAATCTCTACCACACCCAGAGTGATGGGTCCCAGATCAGTCTCTAGATAGATTGGGAACAGGGCCGACTCCAGGCCACAGCGCGCCAAGCGCGTGCTTGGTGTGGCATGCCGCTGGGGGTGCTCTGCCGGTTACTGGGAGGATGGCAGGCAGCTCCGGGAAGCGCAGGAAAGCCTGCGGGAGGTCCACCGGAGCCATGGGACCGGCAAGCCGCAGAGCGCCCCCTGTGGCGTGCCGCCGTGCTTGGGGCGGTGAAATTGCTAGAGCCAGCCCTGATTGGGAAGAAGGGTGTCTGTCTGGATGAGTGTTTATTTTGTCATTAGAAATTCTCTCACCTTCTCTCCCCCCCTTTATTTGTCACACAATTTTTTAAAAGCTTATTTTGTCATTTAAGTTACTCTTCTCTGCTCCTTTCTCACTTTTTCTCCCCTGCAGGGCAGAAGCTGAATAAAGTTCACATGAAACCCATGAAGTTGGAGTAAGTTTAAAATTGGATAAAACAAATCCGTGGTCTCCTCCCACCTGGGCCCAGACTAGACAAATCATCCAAGATTGTAGTATTTGCCCCTGTTAATAAATAACACTGTGCGCATTGCCACACACTGGCATCTGGCATTTTTGAAGACTACATTAAAAGGAATGTGCTTCGGGTCAGACATGGGACAGTATCCCAAAGCTGTCTGTGCTACACGCATAAAATGTTGAGGTAGAATATTTAAAACTGACCTGGAAGGAGAAGAGGAAAGTAAAATAAAGATTGCAGCAAAGAAATGGTGGCCTCACTGAAGGCAGAATGAGAAAACAATTTATACCAGTGCACCTGTTTGCCTTCAAATTAAGCTCTTTAACATGTGTGCAATCTCCATTGGCTTTCCCTAGGATTGCACAGGTGTTGCTGAGGTCACAATTAGGGCACAGAGCTAGACAAGAGCCACTGAGGGGAGAACTTGGCCAAAAGAAACTTTAATCCTGGCAACAATGCACAAGAAGGAAAGAATCCAGTTTGTCTTTGGGTGCTAAACGGTGTTTGTTGGGCTAGCAGTTAGAAACTAGGGGTCATGTGCTCTGTAGTTGCTGTGGACTGAGCTCACATTGCACATGCCAGGGGCTCCTTGTGTTCTTCCATTTCCCTCCCCTCCTGCTCCTCCTCATGCCCAGGCTCCCTGTGTGCTACCTTCCCACCCATCCCTCTCTTTCTGGGACTCTCCACAACTCCCCCATCTCACTCCTGCTAGGGGTTCTGTGTGCTTCCCAGTCCTTCCTCCTCCCACACCACAGACCCCTCTCTTCCCTCTTCCAGCAGCTGTGTACACACCCTATTCCCACTTCCACCCAAGCCTTCCATTCCACTCTTCCACCCCAATGTCAGGGGCTCTGTGCCCACCCCCATAGCAGGGTCTCCCAAATTCCTCCTCCCCCAGAGGTCTTGTGGGCCCCCATTCCAGGGTCTGCTATCCTCCATCCCAATGTCAGGGGCTTTGTGTGTCCCTTCATTCCTTTCTTCCCACCCAGTCTCCTGCCCAGAGGTTTTCTGTGTTCTGCATCCCACATACCAGGGTCTCCCATTCTCCCCCCACACTCCATGTCAGGGGTTGTGTGCACGATCCCTTTACACCCTATTTGTCGGGGAGATAAATCATTCAGGGAGTTAGGATGTCAACACATTATTTTGGGAGGATGAGCAGGGTTATTGCTATTTTGGAAGGCATTAATTATGAATGTCAAACCCATTGTTTGGTCTATAGACGATTGCTGAGGTGCTTGAAACTATGGCTGTGCTAAACAGATAGCAGGGGCTCCATGTGTCCCTCATTTTCCTCCCCTGCCTCATCAGTTTCCCAATTTTCCCCCAAAATTATTAGGGTTCTGACCCCTGGATGCACTGAACCTTCCCTGAAATTTTGGGATTGTTCGGATATGGCTGTGGCAGAAATGGTAATTTCCTACACTGTCTTGGGATATCTTACTGTATTAAGTTTGTGTTTCATTGTGGGCCAGGGATCATATGCAATTCCATGAGGAAGGGTAACCACAGTTCAACCAGGAGGAGTGGAAGGGGTAGGGGTTAGGCAAATTCACTCTGATTTTAATACCCCTTGAGTGATACCAGCACCTGGAAAGGCTCACTCACATATACTGGTTCAAACTGCATTCTCCGGAGATCACCAGACCAAGAAAGAACATTTGGATAAACAGCCCAAGTTTAAACTGACTCAGGGCCTACGTTCTGATCCAGCAAAAGGCAAGACTCCAGTCTAAAGGGGGCTCCCCACCCCTTAGGGAGGGAGCATTCCATCACACTACTCACCGCAGGCTGGCTCCTCTTTTTGGAAATGCTAGGGATTAGCTCTCCTGCAGTCCCACTCCGTCACAGTCTCTGTCTCTCAGTTTGCAGCCCTTTTCTCATGCCAGGAACTGCAGCTCCCTCTTTGTGACTTGGCCCTCTGGTCAGGTCACCAGAGTATCAAAATCTTCAACACAAGCTGTGCCAGGCAGTCCACTGCCTGGTCTGTGCCACTTCCCCAACGGCTGGGAAGGGAACCCAGGCCTGCCCTCTACTCCAGGTTCCAGCTTAGGGGCCCCCTTTTCAGCAGCCAAGGTCCACACTATCCCATACCTTGCTGCTTCTCCTCTCACCCTCTGCCCCATTCTGGATCTCTCCCCATCTCCCCTATGGATATGCCAGCCCAGACTCCCTCTCCCCAAGGAGAACCAATAGGCTACCCTCTATAGCCCCAAACACACCTCCCTTCACCCAGGAAGTAAGTGCAGACTACTTCCCTGCAACCTCTAGCTGCTCTCAGCTGCCGAGCTTTGCCTTTTCCTGTCCATCTGAACCTTGTCAAATTAACCTCTGCTCCCTGACTTCTTCTCCAGGTGCAGCCTGGGCAGCTAATTGGCCCACCTTAACCACTTCAGGCCCTGTGTGGGGTGGGTACCCCATCACAGAAGGGTTGGAATGGCATTGGTCTATGGAGACTCCATAAAACTAATGGGGACCACAGGTAAGCTGTTAGCATGCGTATAGGAATGTTTATATGTTGCCTCTATAATGATTTTACCTGAAGAATAAATGTCTGCTTAGAAAGAGGTGGGTGGTAACTTATTAGCAGCTGGCAACACACCATTCATAGTCCTCAGAGAAAGCAAAGCACGGGTGCTGGCTTTTAGGCAGACTGGTTTGTGGGAGATATTGTCGCACAACGCAAGGGGCTGTGCGATAAACTGGAGCAAGTGTTCCCGCCCAGAGACCTGGGGCCTGACTGGAACTCCTGGAATGGCCCATGGAGGGGAAATACAGATGTAGTTACCCAAAACTGTGACATTGGCATTCAAAAGTTCTTGCACTACATAAAGCCAGCCACAGAAATACCATCGAGTTGAGTTTAAGGCCTTTGTAAGCTGAGCCAACAACTGACCTAATTCTCCACTACCTTACACTTTGTGTAACCATTTATACCTATGCAAAACAAAAACGAAAGTGCAAAAGAAAAAACCCAAGCCCCACCCATTCTGCCTCGGTAACATTTTACACCCACTTTGTCTAGGGCAAATGGCTAAACAAGATGTAAGGCCCTGAAGTATTTTTACTGGTAACATCATTGAGAGTAAATAAACATGGAACTTCGCACAGTAACATTGCTACAGAGACTTTTCAAGCTAGACCAGCACGTTCAGGGGAGTGAGGATGAGTAATCCGAATAGACCCAACTGTTCCCCAGCCTGCTCGTATGCAAGGGATGTTTATTTAAAAATTAGAGGAATCTAATTTGGAACTACAGACACTAAAATGCCTTAATTACAATCAACATGGTCATTGCATGGCAACAACAACAAGGCTAAAGGCATTTTGGGCTGTATAAGTAGGGGCATTGCCAGCAGATCGAGGGACATGATCATTCCCCTCTCTTCAGCATTGGTGAGGCCTCATGTGGAGTACTGTGTCCAGTTTTGGGCCCCACACCACAAGAAGGATGTGGAAAAATTGGAAAGAGTCCACCGGAAGGCAACAAAAAAAATGATTAGGGGGCCAGAGCACATGATTTATGAAGAGAGGCTTAGGGAAGTGGGATTATTTAATCTGCAGAAGAGAAGAGTGAGCGGGGATTTGATAGCTGCTTTCAACTACCTGAAAGGGGGTTCCAAAGATAATGGATCTAGACTGTTCTCAGTGGTAGCAGATGACAGAACAAGGAGCAATGGTCTCAAGTTGCAGTGGGGGAGGTTTAGGTTGGATATTAGAAAAAACTTGTTCACTAGGATGGCAGTGAAGCACTGGAATGGGTTACTTAGGGAGGTGGTGGAATCTCCTTCCTTAGAGGTTTTTTTTTAAGGTCAGGCTTGACAAAACCCTGGCTGGGATGATTTAGTTGGGAATTGGTCCTGCTTTGAGCAGGGGGTTTGTCATAGCTTTCCTACTCAGATTTGAACCTTAGCGTTCATAAACTGAGAAGCTAGCATGAACCCTCTAAGCTTAATTACCAGCTTAGATCTGATATCGCTGCCACCAGCCAAAGATTCACAGGGTTTTGGCTCCCTCTGTCTGCCCCAAAACCTTCCCTGGGGGACCCCAAGACTCAGAGGTTCTGAGTCTCACAACAAAGGGAAATCAACCCACTTCCCTTCCTGCTGCTTATACTTCCTCCCAGATTTTCCCACCCTGGGTAATACTAGGACGATTTCCCTGCTTCAATCCATTGAAACACAAAACCAAGAGGACAAATTTATCTTCCCCCTCCTTCTTTTCCCCCTCCCAGTCTTTCCCTGAGTAGGGGCAGTAAATCCTGGCACAGAGATTCCTATCCCTTACCATACTAAAAAAGAAAAGTCTAACAACTTTAAAAACAAGAAAGCTGTATATAAAAAGAAAGAAAACACACATGAACATGAATCTCTGCATACAAGGTGACAATACACAGGGCTATTGCTTAAAAGAAAAATATGAATAAACAGCCTTATCAAAAAGGGATACAATTTAAAACATTCCAGCAAACTACAACACATGTAAATACAAAAAAAAAAAAATACAGCTATTGTTTTTTTCTACCTTTGTACTGCACAAACTTTGAAACTGAAGATTAGAAGCTTGAAAGATAGAAAGACCCCTCCATAGCTGAGAGCCAGACAGAAAGACAGACCCAACATTCCATCCATTTCTGAAGCCTTTGGAAAAATCCAGTTTCCTGATTGGTCCTTGGTCAGGTGTTTGGGTCCCTTTCTTTCCCTGTAAAGGGGTTAACAAACACATTAACACCTTAGCTTATCTATTTATGACAGGGTGGATAGATGACCTCCTGAAGGTCTCCAGCCCCGATATTCTACAAACATAGGCACCCAACAACTCTATGTTTGCCTAACTGTAATTTACAGAACTTCAGCATGTTGAAGTATCTTTAAGTTTAGTCCTATCTGAATTTCCTGGGTTCATAACACTTGATTTGGGAATGACAGCCCCTGTGTAATTAATGTTACCTTTACAGATACATTCTCTCCATCTTAATGTAGTTTTTGTTATGGATTTATTTGTTACAGACTGTGAAAAGTTCCTCCTATTACCTTGGTTAGTCCTGCACTTCTGGCATATTGCTCACCTCAGTGAGTCTTCCCCCTGGGGAACACAGTCTGGGTCAACTCCTCCTGTGTCGATCAAGAGTTGTGAAGGTTTGAGGGGAAGACCAGGCCCCACCCTCTACACCAGTTTCCAGGCACCGGGCCCTGTGGATGTGCAGTCGGCCTATAGTGCCTCCTTTAACAGTTGCATGACAGCTACAACTCCCTGAGCTACTTCCCCATGGCCTCCTCCAAACACCTTCTTTACCCTCACCACAGGACCTTCCTCCTGGTGTCTGATAATGCTTGATTGTCTGATAATTCCTCAATCCTCTAACAGCACACCCTCAGTCTCAGCTCCTTGCACATCTTGATTCCAGCTCTGCGCGCACACGCACTTCCTCTCCTCTGGTTCCTCCTCAACTGACTGGAGTGAGCTCCTTTTTAAACACAGGTGCCCTGATTAGCCTGCCTTGACTGGCTGCAGGTGTTCTAATCAATGTAGCTATCTCCACTGCCTTCTAGAAAGATCTTAATTGGCCCCAGGTGCCTTGATTAACCTGGATCATCTGCCATTTGGTTACCATGGTCCTAGGGATTTGTTTAGCCTGGGGCTAACATATCTGTTCCTCAGTACTTTACTGTAGCAATCTGGCCTTGCCCCATCACAAGACATAAACAAATGCTCACCACCACTTTATATATTGAAAGAATTTTTAAAAATTTAATTTACTTTTGATTGTTCATGCTGCTTACTTTGTGCATTTCTTTCATTTTAGGCAAGGAAAAGAGAAGAGTCCATTTCATTTTCCCTCTAGTCTACTTCATTTTCAGGTTCCCATACGTTAGCCTAAAGCCTGGGTTGCAAATATTCCCAGGACACCTTTCATCATTTCTTTTTAAAAAACAATTTCAGCTGGAATTAAATCTATTATATGTAGATACATAACAAGAATACTTTTGGCCTTGTTTTTTTTAAAGCCAAATTTGGAGCTTAAATTGTCCATTTTAAAGAGTCATTTACCTGTCGGAAAAGATACAGACAATTCTTCATCAGCAGACTCAGGTGGAACATAGAATGCTCCAGGGGGGCAAGTTTGTGAGATTAGGAAGAGTTTCAAGCAATCACTTGATTAGATGTCACGGCTGGAACTTGGCATGCTAATATGTGATGCTAATGATGGACTAAGGTTTTCCCTGCAAACAAATAAAAGTTTCAAAATAACACTTTTTAAAGCCCTCTTGATTTTACAGCTTGTGCTTCCACCTACAGGGCAGCTATTTTTTAATTATTATTTATTACTTGCTAAGCACTGGGTGCGCTCAGCACTATGCAAGACACAAAATGAGACAGTTCCTACCTGGAAGTGTGCATCAATATTCCTTTGAAAGGTCATGCATTGCATGAATAGTCACCGCTAACACTGCTTCAGAGAGGTGCTATGCTGCAGCAGAGGATTTAAATCTCCATTACAACCCACCAGCTTTGTTCTCGGCAGTGAAGCCCTGGCAAATAGTTTAGGAGCTGATGCTATAAGTTACTACTGAATGCCCACAACTTCTATTGACTTCAGCAAAAGACAGGGGTGCTCCACCCCGCACAAGAGATACTCAGGCCTTTGCAGCCCTTAAGCCGCTTTAGTGAGCTGTAGATATGTACAATAGGTGCCTCCCTTTCTAACCTGCAAAGATGTATGGCAATGGGGGACCCTTCAGATGAAAAAAGGAGTTTCATTCAGATGGAGCCTTAATGACATTACATGCACTCAATCTTGCTTCTGTTGGAGCCAGTGGTAAAACCTCCCATTCACTTCAATGGGAACAGGAGCAGGCTTGTAGCTTGTAATGATACTTGAATGAGTAAATACAATATTTTTGCAATACAAGGACCTGATTCAGTGTGGTGCTGAGCATCCACAGCTCCTAGTGAAATCCATGGAAACTGAGGCCCAATATGTTAATGCATATCTGCTGATGGCTGTCTTGTCCGAAACCTGGCAGGTGCTGCTGGCAATTGTAGCTGTATTGCGAATACTTGTTGGCTAGAGCTTCAAGGGGAGCTAGGAGTTTTGTTTTTCCTTGAAAGGACACCGGTACTGCTTGACAATAGTGTGGTGCTATTCATTCTAGGTGTTGTTTTGTTATCACAGTTAATTAACCCAGTGACAGATGGTATGTCCATGTAAGGGAGTCACACTAGTCCTTTCTCTAGCTGAGGCTGCCTCTCTCTCAGAGACAGGCTCAAGAATGGAAGGTACATTCCTGACATGCTCTGCAATAGCAAACCTTTGTGTCGAAAGGGGGAAAAAACTCTCGGGTCTTTAGATTTGGATATTTGTACCTGGAAAGTTCTTAAGTCAAATGGTTCTCTCTCAAAAGAAGAAATTTCTGAAAAATGAACTGCTTTGGGTCTGGGTAAAACTTCACTGCTTCCATTCTTGTGTGGTAAATTGTCTCTCTTGTCTGTGTATCATCTTTGTCATGAAGAAACACGAGATCTGGTTCATCTTTGAGCTTTCTCTTATTCAGTGCTCCCAGCATTGATCCCTTAGGGTCTCACATGAACCAAATTAGGAGCAGCAGTGAGAAGCAGCAATGGAGGGAAATGAGAAGATTGTTTGGGAAACTGTTTTCTTTTAGCCAGACAGGAGACAATGAGGAGCTCAAAGTGAAAGACCTGTCAAGCTTCTCTCCACCTCTACAGTGTGTGTTGTTTTGCAGAGTTCCTTTTTTAGCCTATTTATTTTATCATAACAGCCATACAGTGTCAGACCAATGGTCCATCTAGCCCAGTATCCTGCCTCTGACAATGGCCAGTCCCAGATGTTTCTGGCAGTTTGAGGTTTAGGGATGCCCAGAGCATGGGGCTGTGTCCCTGACCATCTTGGCTAATAGCCATTGATGGACCTATCCTCCATGAACTTACCTACTTCTTTTTTTAACCCAGTTATACTTTTGTCCCTCACAACATCCCCTGACAACGAGTTCCACAGGTTGACTGTGTGTTGTATGAAGAAATACTTCCTTATATTTGTTTAAAACTTGCTGCCTATTGATTTCATTGGGTGATCCCTGGTCTTTGTGTTAAGTGAAGGGATAAATAACACTTTCCCCACACTATTCACAATTTTATTGACCTCTATCAGATCCCCCCTTAGATGACTCTCTTCCAAACTGAACAGTCCCAGGCTTTTTAATCTCTCCTCATATGGAAGCCGATCCTTACTCCTAGTCATTTTTGTTGACCTTCTCTGTACTTTGTCTCATTCCAATATATCTTTTTTGAGATCGCGTGACCAGAATAGAAAGCTGTATTCAAGGTGGGATGGGCATACTCATTGATTCCTACAGTAGAATTATGATATTTTCTGACTTATCCCTTTCCTAAGGGTTCCCAACATCGTTAGTTTTTTTTGACTGCCACTGCATGTTGAGAGAGAACTCCCTATAATTTTGTCAGGTTGTTCATTTCTGTCCTTCCTCCTTCCCACTGTGCCCCGGAAGTGTCCCACCACCTTCCTCTGTAATCTCAGACCCTCAGCTCCCTCCTGTCCCAAGGCTCAGACCTCATGAGCAGTAGCCTCTCTTGACCCAAAGTCACTTCTCTTTGGAAGAGGCTTTGAATTCTTCATGCTGCCTGGTGAAGTGTTCCACAATCTATCCAGACTTCTGTTACCCCTTCCCACTCCATCTCTCCCTTTGTTTCCTCTTCCCACTTCAGCCTCCTCTTCAGCTATTACTTCTACTCCCCTTCCCCACCCAATTCTTCATTCTCTCCATGCCTCCCTGCTTCACGCACCATCCTATTCTCCTTTATCCCTTGCATTGTTGCTTCCACTCCTGTCTTACCCTCCATTTCTCCCACTGCCCCATCTCTTGTCCGATCCTCATATCTGCTGCTACCTCAAACTAAATCTCATCGCCCTTTCTGCCCTCCTTGTTGTCTTCCACCAGAGTGGATCCCCTGAATCTTCAGACATTTTCCAGTCTCCTCTCCATGGCTGCTGAATCACCCACCATCCCATCACATTCAGCTCCTGTCAAACTGGCATGACATCTAATACTTTCATCATCTACTCTGTGGCAAATCCTACTTTGCCCATGACATTATCACAGACACTCCCACTGACACCTCCTGCCTCAGTGACACCTAGCACTCTCCCATGGTCCCCTCACTTATGGAAGCTACCTCCCCCGGGCACCTCTGACCTGATCAGTCTCCTTGTTTGGGCTGAGGAGGTGATGTCACTAACAACCACAGCCAAGACTGAATTCACATTTTATCTTCCCACCCACCCCTTCATCTGAATAGCTCACTCTACACCTCTGCAATCTCAAGCTCTCTGTGGTGTTTCATCACCCCCTCACTGAGTGCAGTTCATCCTTCCAGCCACTAAATGGTTGATGACTTCCTGCCTCTCCTTTCATTGCTTTAGCCAGACTCCAATATGAATCCATGGCTAAGATCTTGAGCTGAACAGAAGCCACTCCCTCTCCTTTCCTGTTCATGCCTAAACCAGCCATGCTCCCTCAACACTTTCTAAGAATAACTCAGTGGATAAAGTTACTATATTTTTGCTCCTTCAACCAACTGGATCCCCAGACTGATTTGTTCTCTCAGGCTTTGATTTGCTGGTCCTTCCTCCACAGTCCCTTATGCTGACACCTACAGTGCTCTTTTGCCCACTGCCTTTAAGTAAGTTTTTCCAATTAAAATATACACCATTCCTCTTGTTATACAGACCAGTTATGGCTCCTAAAGTGCACAGATTAGTGCCTTTTGTGAAACAGTAGAAACATGTCCCATTTCCATATTTGCCACCATACGCCTCTTCAGATATTTTATAGGGACTCCCTCTGCAATCCAGTGTTTAATTCCTACTTTTCCCTCTTTTGCAAAGCTCCTAGATACCTCTTCCATACCCTTCTCCATCCACCGATCTTGGCTTCTCCTTCCAGTCTTTTCCTAGTTGGGTGTGAAACCTTCGCTTTCCTATTTCACCCTAAGATGATCCTAATTCACAACAGTATCTTGTCCACAACACTTTCCCCCATCACATCCCATGCTTACTTTCTCCTTTTCATTTGCCATCCCTTGCCCATTCTGTGCCTTGTTAACTTGGACCCAGTCCCATAAAAATGAGCACCTCTCTTGACCCTCTCTTTTCCAACATTTGTCCTGCTGTGCTAAGTCATCCTCCGTCTGTCACTTCAGTTCTAAACTCACTTCAGTTCTAAAGTTTGCCACTGTCCAGCATAACAGAGCCAGCACAGCACATAGCAGAATGTGTAGGAGCAGAAACGTCTGTAGCGGTGGTGTGAAAAATTCTATGTCTAAAAGCCAATCTTTACTGAAATGAATAATAAAAGTTGGGAAAGCAAAATATTTCTAATATGATAAAGCCAATTTCCATATTTCACAGACGGTGAAGTGCATGAGACAAAGTTCTCCCCAAAACTAGCATCTCTGCTGTTTTAATATTGGTTCTATCTGAGAGTCTGAACTCAGTTCAGTGGCCTTGGCAAAACTTTAAACAAGGTGATAAGACCATTAAACAACAAAAGTTTCCTTTAAGCCTGAATAACTTGCTCAGGCTAAATACAGCTATTTCCAAGCCTGAGCATCAGCCAGTATAGGAGAAGTGGAAGACCTATTTATATTGGATTTCTTTGAAGGATTACTAGGAAGTGAAAGGATCTGGCAGAGCGGAGAAGCTAAGTTTTAGGGGTCTGATCATGCTCTGAAATACAGTAAGAGAAATTAAGTGACATTACCTGTATCTTATACAGTAGGCACCCTTAAAGTTTCCATTTTACCTTTTTATCATTATTAAAGGTATTTACGGTACTTGCGGCATTCCCTATACATGATATAGAGAATATTATAAATATCTTAACTGTAAAAAGAAGAATGGCAGCTCATCGTATCAGCACTTATTTACAGTTGTTAGATGCCTTAAAAATACAAACTAGGGCTATTGATTAATCACAGTTAACTCACGCGATTAACTAAAAAACATTAATCACGATTAAAAAAATTAATCATGATTAATTGCAGTTTTAATCCCACTGATAAACAATAGAATACCAATTGAAATGTATTAAATATTTTGGATGTTTTTCTACATTTTCAAATATATCTATTTCAATTACAGAGAATACAAAGTGTACAGTGCTCACTTTATATAATTTTTATTACAAATATTTGCACTGTAAAAATGATAAACAAAAGAAATAGTATTTTGCAGTTCACTTCATACAAGTACTATATTGCAAGCTCTTTATCATGGAAGTGAAACTTACAAATGTAGAATTATTATTTTCTTACATAACTGTACTAAAAAAACAATACAATACAAAACATTAGAGCCTTTAAGTGCACTCAGTCCTACTTCTTGTTCAGCCAATCTCTAAGACAAACAAGTTTATTTACATTTACAGGAGATAATATTGCCCACTTCTTGTTTATAATATCACCATAAAGTGAAAACAGGTGTTCGCATAGGACTTTTGTAGCTAGCATTGCAAGGTATTTACATGCCAAATATGCTAAACATTTGTATGTCCCTTCATGCTTCGGCCACCATTCCAGAGGACATGCTTCCATGCTGATGACACTCGTTAAAAAAAATTTATTTAAATTTGTGACTGAACTCCTGGGGGGAGAATTGTATGTCTCCTGCTCTGTGTTTTACTCGCATTTTGCCATATATTTCATGTTATAGCAGTCTCGGGTGATGACCCAGCACATGTTGTTCGTTTTAAGAACACTTTCAATGCAGATCTGACAAAACGCAAAGAATGTACCAGTGTGAGATTTCTAAAGATAGCTAGAGCACTTGACCCAAGGTTTAAGAATCTGAAGTGCCTTCCAAAATCTGAGAGGGACAAGGTGTGGAGCATGCTTTTAGAAGTCTTAAAAGAGCAACACTCTGATGTGGAAACTACAGCACCTGAACCACCAAAAAAGAAAATCAAACTTCTGCTGTTGGCATCAGACTCAGTTGATGAAAATGAACATGTGTTGGTCTGCACTGCTTAGGATCGTTATTGAGCAGAACCCATCATCAGCCTGGACGCATGCAGGGCTGGCTCTAGGTTTTTTGCTGCCCCAAGCAAAAAAAATTTTGGCTGCCCCCACCCCAGCCTTGGGCTCCCCCCACCCCGCACCCTCTTGCTGCCCCAGCCGTGGACTCCCCGACACACACACACCCTGCCACCCCAGCTCTTGCCCCCCCACGCCTCTGCCACCCCAGCCCTGGGTTCTCCCCCGCAGCTGCACCCTCCTGCCGCCCCAGCCCTGGGTCACTGGTAACTCGCTCCCAGGGCAGGTCGTTCAGCAGGAATTTTGGATGTGCACAGAACACAGACAGGATTGGTTCCCATATGGTTACAGAGCTGCAGTAAAGTGGAACAATTTTCAGCTTGTGTGATTGGAGGATATCTGATGCATATTATAAAACTGTCCTATGTAAATGAGGAAAAGTTGAGGTGCCTTTATTATTCTTTTGTTCTATGGGGAATTTGCCCATGCAATATCACTGTCCTCCTTTTAAACAAATAAAACTTAAAAGGCAATGGCAGTTGAAAATAGCAATTCCAGTCCTAATAACCATTGGGAGGTATTTCTTGCTCAATTTTATCCTACTTTTTCTACAGCAAGTTACAGTGGATCAGTATATTTGATTTGGGAGAAATGTAGTTCTTTCCCTGCTCTAGGTCTGGCTCTATAAGCAGGGAGCTAACCAAGGAACTACAGCTCCCAGGACCCCCTGTTGGTTCTCAGCTCCCATGCTGGATCCCTGCCACCGCTGCAAATATGCCACCCCAAGCACCTATTTGCTTTGCTGGTGCCTAGAGCCGGCCCTAGATGCATGTCCCCTGGAATGGTGGTTGAAGCATGAAGGGACGTGTGAATCTTTAGTGAATCTGACAAGTAAATATCTTGTGACACCAGCTGCAATAGTGCCATGCAAACACCTATTCTCACTTTCAGGTGACATTGTGAACAAGATGCTGTCAGCATTATCTCCTGTAAATGTAAACAAACTTATATGTCTGAGTGATTGGCTGAACAAGAAATAAGACTGAGTGGACTTGTAGGCTTTTAAGTTTGACATTATTTTTGATTACAGATATTTGCACTGTAAAAATAAAAGAAATAGTATTTTTCAATTCACCTAATACAAGTACTGTAGTGCAATCTCTTTATCATGAAAGCTGAACTTACAAATGTAGAATTATGTACAAAACACAACTGCATCCAAAAATAAAACAAAGATAAAATGAGTACTGTACACTTTGTATTCTGTGTTGTAATTGAAATCAATATATTTGAAAATGTAGAAAACATCCAAAAATATGTAAATAAATGGTATTCTCTTATTGTTTAACAGTGCAATTAATTGTGCGATTAATCATGATTTTCTTAATCGTGCGATTAATCATGAATAATTTTTAAATTGCTTGACAGTCCTAAATACATGTATGTATGCTATAAATTCCTCTGTCTCCTACAGTCAGAGTGGATAAAAATTGATGTTTTCAAAAAATTAAAAATATCTGATTTTTTTTATATTAAATACAGGTTTATTTTTAAAAACAAAACTATTTAAAATATATTTGAAATTGACACCATATTAAGGTAAATTTTAATAGGTTACAATCACGTAAATTAAAAACAAATATTATTAAGCAGTACATTTGCTGCCAAGTTTTAGAGAATGACCACTGAACAGGTGAAAATCAAGCTGAGCACTTTGTTGAAGTGATAAGCTAGCTTTTGACAGCAGTAGCACCTTCTGCAAGTGCGCAGAGGGAATATTTTCTTACTTTCCATTAATTCAGCTCACTCAGTTCAATGACTGGCATTAGGAATCGTCAACCGCGCAAGAGAGTTGAAGCTCTGGTGCAGTATAAGTGAATGTAGGAACAAAATAGAGATTTGAGAGGCAGAAGGATGAATCATGTTCTACAATGAGACGAGGGATAGCCTCATTCTTTAGTTCTTTATAGCTTTTCCTTTTAATGTTTCTATTTCTGTGTAGTACAAATAGGGTGACCAGATGTCCCAATTTTGTAGGGACACTCCCAATATTTTTTCCTTTTCTTATATAGGCACCTATTATTCCTCATTCCCTGTCCTGATATTTCACACTTTCTCTCTGGTCACTCCAAGTACAAATCAGGGCTGCAATAAAGCAAAAAGCTAGGGGGCATCCATACCTTCATCTCAGCAGGCATAGGAGCGATCCAGAGAAGTGCAATGAAAATGATTAGCAACATGGAGATATTTCTGTATAAGAAATTGAATTGATTGGAACTGTTTAGTTTAGAGAAGAGAAAAATTTAAAGGAGACCTAATAAATGTACAGAAAAATAGTTAATGGGATAGAGAAGGTCAGCCATGACACCATTTACCTTCCCAGCAAGAACAAGAGGACACCCAATGAAATTAAACAGCAACATGTTTAAAACTTAAAGCAGGGGTGGGGAATAAAAAACAAGATATATCATTTAGCCATGAAACTCACTGGCACAAGATACTGAGTCTCAAGACAATGGGAGCTGCAGATAGCTCAGCATGTGTGAAAATTCGGGCTACTTAAAGTTAGGCATCCAAATATTGGCCCCCTCCAGTCTGAACACTTTTGGCATTACTGTTTTAGGATCTGATCCAGCTCCTACTGAAATGGGAGTTTTGTTAATGACTCCAGCAGGAGCAGGACCAAGGTGCTTCCTGGCAACTGGTCAGCACAACACACCATTGCATCACAAATATGTGATTGAGGGATTTACCGTAAGGGCTGGTTGGTTTGTTATCTATTTCCCCTCTCATCCAGTACATGGCTGGTGGTGTTCCTTTTTTTCGTGGGATTTTGAAAGTCCATGGGTTTTAAAACTGCTCGTGAAAAATTTTGCCTTAGAAACAACCAAGCAGAACAGAAAGTTCATGCAACCGCTCCCGCTGACACTGACCCCTTGACAGTAAAAGAAAAGACAAATAATGCTCAGGAAGCCCACACATCCTGCATTGTGCAGGCAAAACATGTCAAACTGCCTTTTCCCGGCAAAGTGTACTGTCTGTCTGACCTGGCTCACCCAGCTGATTTACAATTTTTGAAGCTAAAGATTGCATTCCAAGACTGTCACTGTTGTTACAAGTCCATGGTCGAGGGGAAAAGGGGGAACTAAGATTCAAGATAATGCCTTTGGCACCCACATCACAGAAATTACTGGTACATGCTGCAGTCCTAAGTCTAGTGGGCTGTGCTTACTTGATTTGCTTCACGTAGGTGAGCCTAGCCAGGATGTTTGCTTTAGTCGTGGGCTGTGTGACAAAGATGGGTCATCCAAATAAGGTCAGTACAGGATGTGTTTAACAACACTTTGGCTAAAATCTGTGGCAAGAGAGTACGCGTGTACACACACACACGCAATATTGTTGAGTCGGCATGTTATTATTCCTGGAATAACTGCTATAGAAACACCTAACCCTTCTATTTCCACCATCTAACACATGATCTCACCAGAAGCAGCTATTATAAACATTCTATAAGAGGGGGAGGGAGGAAGATTAAAAAAAAAAAAAAGCCTGGAGTCTCTGAACTTTTGCAAGACACACAGTGCAGTGGGGATTATTAAAAGGGACTTTTAAGCACATGCTTTTCTGAGATGATCCCAAATCAGCAACAAAGCATGGGCTCTCCTGTGGCTCCGTCTCACATATAAGAGCTTGAAGAGCATATATATGAAGAGGGTGCCCCTTCTCCACCAAGGGGATGCAGATAATGCTGTTCCCAGAACACAAGGGCACAAGCAAAAACTTAACTAGCACCACCACTGATGCAATGCCCATGGCTCCATCCTTCTGCCTCCCAGCTAGGAAGGCACTTTGGAGAGCAAATACTACACCCATTTTACAGATATAGCTCAGCACACTCACCACACTGCCCAGGAGTGCCACATGCTACTTTGCACTATGGCCTTTGTTTCTCATTAAACAACAACAGTGCAGGTGCTTCTAAACTTTCAAAGGTAGTCAACATTTCCTGGATTTGCAAGTATATTTTTACTTACAGATAGATTTCTGGAAGATGATCTCATTATATACCCTAAAGAGATCTTCTTATGTTCACTTTGATCAATCTGTTATGTGCACAAACCCAGGCAGACAGGACAAATTGCAGCTTCTTATAGTTGTCTGTTAAAAAGCATAAGAGACCTTTTAATCTTCCAAGACCTGAGTTCAGGGTTGCTCTTGACAAAGTTGATTGAAGTTACTAACAATGATAGAAAGGAGCTGCTTGCACTAGTGGTGGCAGCAATCACATCAAGGAGAAACCACAAACTGAGGTTCTGGCAGGTAACAAGTGAGAAAGTAATTTTAAACTATATACTGCATCCAAAAAACTACATTAAAATAATATTAAGATTGCAAATCCAAACATTCAAAAGTTAAGGAAATGTCAGATTAAAGATGCCTGGGCAATCTTAATTCACCCTTGTGTATGCACACTATGATACAGTCTTTAAGTTTACATGACGACATTTGTTTCTCCCCAGAACCCCTGCCTCATTCAGTGCACAGGATGCTGGTGCTCAGTTACTGAGGGCTGGTCTAGACTACGAGACAAAATCGATTTTAGATACGCAATTTCAGCTACGTGAATAACGTAGCTGAAGTCGAATATCTAAAATCGATTTACTCACCCGTCTTCACCGCGCGGGATCGATGTCCGCGGCTCGCCATATCGATTTCGGAACTTCGTTGGGGTTGTGGAGTTCCGGAATCGATATAAGCGCGCTCAGGATCGATATATCCCGTCTAGATTAGACGCGATATACTCGATCCCAGAGCAATCGATTTTAACGCGCCGATACGGCGCGTAGTCTAGACGTGGCCTGAGTAGCTATTCAATATTTTGTTTTCTCTTGTTGCTCAGTGTGTGGCCATAGGCCTTATTTACGGCACACTGTTTAAACCCTCTTTAGAAATAGAATTATTAGTTTCCTTGTGGCTTCTCTGCGCGCTCACGCTATAGTATCTAAGTGTTTCACAAACAATTGGTCTTCACTGAGATGACGGGTGCTATCCCATTTTACAGCTGGGGAATGGAGGCACAGAAAGATTAAGCTAGAAAGCGTTCATTAATTTGGGAGGTCCAATTTGAAATATCTAGGCGCTGGTTTTCAGAATAGTTAGCAATATATAGCTCTTGTGTTCAAAGCACAGCTCCCACTGACTTCAGTTGCAAGTGCCAGCACGTCTGCAAATCAAATATCAGGGTCTCAGAGTGGACACTGAAAAAATGAGGAACATACAACTAGTGACTTCTGTGAAAAGTTTGGTTTAAGTGGTTTCCAGCATTACATAGGAACTCTGTGGCAATGCAAGGATAGAATATGATTTCTCCAGGGTAGCATTCAACTGACTTAACCATGCAGCCATCTTTTCTCTTTCCTGCAATCCCTTCTCAGTCCTGAGACAACCTTCAGCTTCTGCAACAAATAAAGCAGCAGTCCCATAACAGTCTTCTTCACTACACAGCCCTATTTCATTCTCATCGTGCTGAAACTTTTCATAAATATTCAACCCATGGCAGAACCTGGCATGGGTGGTTTCAGTCTGAACAGTTAAAGTTTGGCAAAGTTATAAGCAACTTTAAACAGGGCTTATAATGGGAACTCTCGGAGACCTTATGTTTATGTAGCACTACCACCTCAGACTATAATACTGATTTGTTGATTTGCATTTGAAGTAATCAAACATTAACTTTAGACACTCTACATTAAAAAAAATTAAAAGCTTGGACAGCACCTAACACAATATGATACTATCTTGGTTGGCTTCTAGCTACTATCACAACAGAATTTTAAATTAATAAAAAGCTGACCTTACAATACAGCAGTAATAGCAGCCTGCCATAAGAACAATAATAATCCCATCTCTGACCATTCTGTCCCTCAACTCTACCCCCTTCATAAACACTTAAGAAAAATACTGTTGCTCACAATCTTACTTGAAACTTTTAATTTAATGGCTTAGAGGGGCCCTGCCTTATGTACTGTTACTTGGCTGAAAAGACAGCCAATGATGAGCAAGAACTGTTAGGGTTTTGTGCTTAGTTAGGAGGAAGATGTCCAGAATCAGAATTGGGTCCATTCTTATTTAAGAACTTCATTAATGAGTTACAAGACGGGTAAATGGCAACAGTATGACATTTGCTGATGATCTACCTTAAGATGGTTGCAAATACTAGCAAAAGCTAAAGAAAAAATACAAAGACGCAACAAACATGGATGGAAAATATCAGAGAAAAGGGAAAATGATGCAGCAATCTGATCACGCAATTAAAGTAAAGGTCACTCAGCAATGTAGGAGAAGATCTGGCCATCTTTCAGAGAGGAAAGCACCATCACATGTGCCACTTGAGGAAGCATGCAAAGGTTAGAGTGGATATCAAGATGGGTTTCTTCTCCCAGAAAGTGACTGATATAGAACAGCTGGCTAAAGTAAGGTGATATAAAAAGTATTCCTGATGGAGACATGTTCATCTCCACAGTAAATGGAGTTTGTAGAGCTGATCGGTCTCTTCATTCACAATTCTAGATAATGTATTTTTGTACAAGGAGCCTAATAATGAGTCGGACATTTTAGTGTATAGTTGTAAGTAAGTTTAATAAAGGGTTTTCCCCCTTATTTGAATGTTTATTCTTTGCCTCTTTCATCTGCAATATTGAAGTGTAACAGGCTCCAGAGTAACAGGCTCTGCCACGTGTTAGTTGTAAACGCCACAATAATGGCGTTTCTCAGAACACTTAGAGTATGCCTACACTTGGAGCTGGGCTGTGAGTCATCGAGGGTAGCACAGGCACCAGTGAGTGGCAGCACAGGGTAGCTTTATACAACTTTAATATAATTGTCATTGCTACAAACAAAGTCAGTTTAAGGGCCCAGGGCAGTAGCGGCAGCCGGAGCCCTGAGCCCTTTAAATCATGTCCGAGACCCGCGCCACTGCTATCCCAGAGCTCCAGCAGCGCGGCTCGGGTGGTGAAGTAAAGAGCTCGGGGCTCCCACTGCCGCTACCCTCCAGGGCCCATTAAATCGCCACATGAGCCCTGCTGCTGGATCCTTGGGGTAGCAGTGGTGGGGCTCTGGAGGTGATTTAAAGGGCCAGGGGCTCCCAGCTGCCACTACGGCAGTGGAGACTCGGGCCCTTTAAACAGGGGCAGTTCCAGGCACCAATGCTCCAAGCGCTGCCTGGGGCAACAAGCCACGGGGGGTGCTCTGCCGGTCGCCGCAAGGGTGGCAGGCAGGCAGCCTTCGACAGCATGCCTGCAGAGGGTCCGCTGGTCCGTGGCTTCAGTGGACCTCCTGCAGACTGCCGCCGAATCCACGGAACCAGGGACCTCCTGCAGGCAAGCCACAAAGCTTGGGGCGGCAAAATACCTAGAGCCGCCCCTGCCTTTAAAGCTCTGCCAGAGGCCGGGGCCCCCTCTGATGGTGATTTAAAGGGCCCGGGGCCGTGCTGCAGTAACAGCAGCTGGAGCCCCAAGCCCTTTAAATCACCCCCGGGACTCCCAGGCACCTCTGCAGCTGGCAGCTCCAGGGATGATTTAAAGGGCCCAGGGCTCCCAGCTGCCACTACTGCAGCAGCGCCCCGGGCCCTTTAAATCCTGATTCAAAGCGCCTGGGGATTTAAAAGCCTGCCTCTTCCAGTAGAGGCTATGCTTCTTGCTGCTGAGGGCCCCCCCCCCCCCGCAAGGACTCTGGAGTACTGGTAAGTCCTTTAAGTTACTTTCACCCCTGCATATTGTCCTCAGTGTCACTTTCTTCAGCCACCTTTTGTCTGTGAATTTGAAAGCCATCATTCCTCTCTTGAATCCTTTTCTTCTTTAGCTGTATCATCATGGTTCTCTTTTGGGGACCCCCAGCTTGCTTTTAGAGGCATCTTCTTCAAACCATCCCCGTCTCTTGATTACATTTGAGTCGATGACATCTTTATTACCGAGAACACCTTCTGTACTCATTTTGGTGACTCCACCAATCACTTAATGGAGTTACTGGCTCTTGAAGTTAAGTACAAGAAACAGCATTGGCTACTGGCCTATCCTAGATAACTTGGAAGGATAAGAGGTTACTTTGCCTTGAGGCTTCAAGAAGAGGAGATATTAAATAGACATAGGCCCTCAAGTCATTCTAAGAGGGCCTCAGCAAGAAGTTTCCAGGTTCATCCCAGCCTTTAGCAAAACAATGAAGGAGGATAACCCTTGATAAAAGTACATCCTAGCATCATAGGATAGCCAGGAACTCCTGTATGCCACATTACTGTGATTTTTAAGGAAAGAAGCACTTTAGTACATTCTACCCCATCAAGTAGGTGAAGGAAACAAGGAAATAGTCATTCAAGTCTAACCTCAATTCTTGCCTATATTTTGTGCTACTGTTTTTCTTTTCTCTCTGAACTAACCCAATCAGTTTAAATCCAAGAAAAAATAGAAGTGAAAGTCAGCAGAGGAACAAAGACACATTGCAAAAACCAATCAACCTATAAAATTGTTTCTATCAAATCAATGGAGAACCACAACCTTAAATACCCCTCTTCTTACTGAAAGCTTCCAGAGCCTTCTGGGTACTCACATGAAAACTGGGAAAAAAGAAAAGATAAGGAAATAGGAAAAATATTTTTTTAAAGTAGTAATTTTGTTATTCCAGTAAATATTTAAATTAACTAGCAATACATTAGGCCAGCCCTCTTATCGGATTAATCACAGAACAATAGAGGAAACATGATCCTATGCTTAAGACATTAGCCTGGGTCTCAGAGGATTTTGTTTCAGTTCCATTCTTTGTTACAGACTTCCTGAGTGACCTTGGGCAAGTCACTTAATCTCTTTGTGCTTTAGCTCCCCATCTGCAAAACGGTGGTAATAATACTTTAGTCTCTCTTGTCTATTTAGACTATAAACTCTTCAAGGAAGGGACTGTTACTTACTGTATCTGCACACAGTGCCTAGCACAATGGGGCCTACATCTCAGCTGAGACCCCTAAATGCTAACTTAATCCGGATAAATATAACAACAATACTGAAATTCAGAAGCTGTTGGAATTTTTTGTTCTCAAACTCAGTTAATTTTTTTTCTTCCCAAAAAAACATCAAGATCTATCCCTTTCCCTCTACAAGACTCTATAGCTCAGTCTCTATATGCTGTGGGGATTCATTTCTCTCTTTCTTTCTCACCTCTCTCAAACACACCAAAACTACCTAGAGAGCTCAAATAGTCATAGAAACTGACATACAAAAGTTCAATGTGTTGGAGAAGCAAGTAAATTACCAACATACAAAATAAATTCTGGAAGAAACAAAAAAAGCCAATAAACTGTTTTTTAAAAATAAATAAATACATAAATAAAAACCCCTCCAAACTTACACTCCAATTTTTTAAACATAAAAAAAAATTAAATTAAAAAGCAAAAACCTTAGAAAGCAAAATCCACGCTAACAATATGACAGAAGAGACTTTAAACAAATTTGCTTTAGCCTTGGAGCTTGAACAAACACAGCTAAGCAAAATCAGCTAAGCAAAACCCTGTGGAAACCTTTCTAAAATGGCAAGGGTTAAGCACGGAGCACAGAGAGAATGGGATATCTGATGATATTCACTGAGGTGGAGCCTGTAGTTTCATTTGAATTAAAGCTAATATACCAAGAGAGACTTGATGTTTAGGTGGATACCAAGAAAATATAGTAAACACTGAAAAAAGTTTTATGAAGGTTATAAATTTTCATGCTTTGGGATATGAATCAATCTCTAACTAGTAGAAGTTTGGAGAAAATTTTCCAGGACATAGGCTATCCCACATTTGCTTATTACAGGGTTTCTTGCACTCTCCTCTGAAGCGTCTGGTGCTATATCCTCCCCCAAATAGTGGTCTAGACTAGATATACCATGGGTTGGATCATGTATGATAATTTTTATGTTCCAAATATCTGACTAAAATAAGGGAGTTGAGATTTTTTTCCTCACTGTACAGCTCTAAAAATGGATAAATCCCTTTAATTAATATGATTTAGTTAAAAATGTAGTTAGAGAGAGATAATATAAATCCTTACAGTCATTATACCATACCACTTTCTAGTATGTATGAGTACTATGTACTATGAGATAAATCTTCAAGTGGTATAAACCAGTCCAGCTCCACTGATGGCACTGAAGTGTTGCTGGTTTACACCAGTTTAGGTTCTTGCCCTTTAGGCCACATTTTGCTCTCATTTACACAGGTGTGTATCCAGTGATGTCAATCTAGATTTACACAGGTGTAACAGAGCAGAATTTGGCAGAGTTGTGCTAATTCAAACAATTATTGAACAGAAAAAGAACAGGTCAGATTCTGTTGTTAGTTACCCTGGTATAAATCTAGGATTAATCTCCTTCCTTTGATGGCACTACTCCAGATTTCCTTAAGAAAATTAAGAATTTGGTGCATCATGTTTAAAGGTATACTGCCAAGTTAATACATTTTTTTCCTGAAAATATTGTGCCTACTATTGTTAAAAGTAAAACCTCTGATTTCTGTAAGTGAAATAAATTAATCTATTTTTCATTAATTCTTCAGATTATTTTGTGTATTTGGAAGCAACTTTTGCATAGTCCAGTTTCAGAGATTCACACTCAGTTTCTCCTACCCTGTTTGTGTGGGATTTTCAAACAGCAAAAGAAGACAGAAAAATGTTTTGTTTCTTTTTAAATAGGAAATATTGCCTAAAACCACAAAAACTGGCAGGACAGCTGAGCAGCATTTGTCACATCTGAAACTATTTTTTAATTAGAGCTGGGTGAATAATGGATTTTTTAGGTTTGTTGGTAATTTTGAAAAGTCAAACACAATTGTTATTTTGGGTTGAATGGACCATTTCTACAAAACAAGCATTCTGTTTTTATTTCAAACATTTTTTTAAAAATTGTAACAAAAAATTAAAGGAAATTTGGAAATGAAAAGTCATTTCAGACAAAAACATTGTCAAAATAATATTTAAATTATTCTGAAATTGTTTGGTTTTGAAACTATGTGGCAAAATAATCACATGAATTTGCCATATGTTTGTCACTTACTGCATTTTTTACTGAAAAACATTTTCAGCCAAAAAATTTCTCCCAGCTCTACTTTTATTTCTCTTCCCACATACTAGGTTTTACCTTGACAGCATCCTTTACATGTCTTTTAGAACATGCTTGCTATATTTACAGTACTACAAAATGCTCACAGGTTAACTATTTCAGATTCACAAAGGTTATTCCGGTTAGTAGACCTAGAATCTGTGAAGTGAGTGCTACCTAGGTGCACAGAGCAGGAATGGAACTACCAGAGTCTCTCTCCAATAGTTTTATAAAAAGTTTCCAGCTCCTTAACCACTTTAAAAGCAAATCATTTAAGTGACTCAAAGTGAAGAACTCAAACAGGAAGAAATAAAAGGAGAGCTAATGTCATCGGGCTTGATTTGCCCTCCCCCCGCACCCCTTAGTGCAGATACATCCATGTGACTTTAATGGAGTTAACGCCAACATGAAAGGAAAATCAGGCCCATGCATTTGCAAAATAGGCTTTTAATGGATTTGGACACAAATTATGGGTCTGATCCTACAGAAGTGCAGAGTGCTCTTGACTTCCTTTGACTTGAATGGGAGTTGAAGGCACTTAGCCCCTCTAGGGAGGTACTCTGCACTTTTATAGGATCCGGCCCTAATTCAGAAACACAGGAAAAATAAATCTGGAGGAAAAAATGAAAAATTTCAATTTCAAATCTAAAGGATTTTTCCCAAAACAATTTCTGTACAGTACAATGGGCTGTTTTATTATTATTATTATTATTTATTTATTTATTGGGGGGGGAGTAGAAAGCTTTCAGATGTCAGAGTTTTGCAGATGACATTATTTGAAGGCATGATTAGTTTTTGAGAGCTGTCTTTAGAAACCTTACATTCCCTCCAGAGATCCTACGTGCATTCCTTTTCCCTGGGTCTTTGAGGTCTCGGGACACTCCTAAAAATGTTGCTTTGACAAAACCAAGGATGTGGACAAATTTTTCCTGTGTGATGTCATTCAGCTGTCCTTTATAAGCCAGTGCAAAAAAGTAGGGGACCCATCTGTGGATTCATACTCCAAATATACGCAGAGAAGGCAAAGAGACACACACAGGAGTGAGAAAGTATCAAGTTTCAGATAACTGCACTAACCACTAAGGAAGAAGCACCATGTCACAGCCCAGTCAGTGCAGCTGTCTGGACTTCATGCTGTTTGTGCTATGCAGCTTCAAGGCTATTGCTGCCTTTCCCAACTTCGCTCCACTGCTGAATCCCAGCTGGGGAAACACAGACAGCCTGATGCACCTGTACACATCTACTGAGAAGAACAGCTTCCATCTGCAAATCAACCCTGATGGTTATGTTGATGGCACACCTCACCAATCCATTTACAGTAAGTAGTGTACTAGTCACACAGCCGCCTCCCAAACAGGGGAAAGAGCTCAAGACTTTTTATTGTGCAGGGTCTATGGAAAAAATCCAAACTCAGGTTAGACGGGGAAACAGATAACTATCAGCAGGAGACTGAAAATACACTGAGCTAATATTAAGACCATGTGCTGGAGATGTATTCAGATAATGATAGCAAGGATTAATGAAATGGTTGCATTGCCCCCAAGTGACAAATAGAATTTAGTTAAAATCTTTTTGTTCAAAAAAAGTTAAAGTGGTTTAAAAAATGTAAACTCTGTGATCATTTAATAGTAATAATGTTCTACAGATCCTAGTACCTGTAGTGCTCTGCAGTCAAAAACCATCAGCAGCATCTTCTGTCCAAGATATATCATTAATTTACTCTGCAAGGGTCCAGATTTAAGTCAGATAGTGGCATGTTCAGTGAAGCCACTTATGCCTCTAAGGACCGTATTTGTCAAAGAAAAGCACATTGAGTAAATGGATGCAAACTGGTTATGCCCACAAAACCTGCACTGGTGGGCACAGACGGAGAATTGCATCTATGCAACTGCCTTCCTACCCTTGCAAATAAGCAGTTATCTATGGTTTCTCTCTCTGAAAATTTGCTCAAGAGACAAGTTTTAGAAGTGGGCATCTAATCTCTGTGTGTGTGTGTGTGTGTGTGTATATGTGTAAAGCACACTTTTGCATATAAAATGGATAGTTGCACATGCAACTGCAAATTAAATAATGGGAACTTGAAAATGGCCAGATGGTGATTGGTGAGTAGTTATGTCATTTGAGTTTGCTTTATTGAGTTCAGTGGTATTACTCGTTTAAATAACTGCTCTCCAGTAGGGTGACCAGATGTCCTGATTTTATAGAGACAATCCCGATATTCAGGGCTTCTCTTATATAGGCGGCTGTTACCCCCTACCCCCGTCCCGATTTTTCACATTTGCTGTCTGGTCACCCTACTTTCCGGTATGACTAAAAGGTTCACAGTTTGGCCCAAGGAGATCTATTTTTCTTGCACAATAAAGCTACACTTCTTTGGTTGTTGAAAGGTTAGCCCTAACACCATAGCTTGTAGAAACCAAAGTACTTTTTTCAGGTGTCCTTAATGCTATTTTAAAAGGGCTCTGCTCATTTCAAAACAAACTCTGATCTTCCAGGAATATTGAAGATTGTTTAACATATTATTAACCCATTGCAATTCTACTTATCAAGAATGAAAATCTTCCTATGGACAGGGAGGGTCAGGGGGTATGTGTAAGAAAGAGAAAAATTTGTTTTCTGTTTATATAAAAAGCATGAGTGATAAATTATGACTGTTTTGATCAAACCAGGAAGCAGAATGATTGTATGTTATTAACTCAGTTAGGACTTGTTGATTAAAGCAGACACAAAAGAGCCTGCATCTCGTCTCTGTTATGCCAGTTTTACATTGATATTATTCCATATACTTCAGTTAGTCACCTGGCCATAATACTTGTGCAACCAAGTGGAGAATAAGCCCCAATAAGATTACACACTTTGTTAATCTTTTGATAATAAAATTCACCTGTGACAATGAGATGAGGAGGATGGAAAGTGACAGTAAATATTCAGGGTGCTGCAGTATTGCTAAGGTATCACCATCTCCCCTGGGGTGAAGTGCAAGATGTTCAAATTAACTTTGCACTTGCGTTTTGTGCATTCAGCCAATGAATCCCATTGTAACTACACTTTCCTTGTTATCGTGGCATAAAACCATGCTGCGTGCTCTAGAGAGAAAGAGAGAGTGGCTTAAGCAAGGATCTCCCACTAAGGGTAAATACTGAACAGCTGAAATCCAGATGTACAGTGGAATTTGCTCAGAAAAAGGGTTCAAGAAATATTTACAAAGGTAAAGCCAAAACAAAAATATGGAAAATGCTCTGTGTATTGAGCTTACATTTTTTAAAGAATAAGAGGATACTTTGCAAAACTGTAGTTAAACTCCAAACACAAGCAGTGGATGCAAAGAAACTGTCAGATCAATTAATACTAAAAGGATCACCTATGCCCCATTTACGTCTACATTTTTCTAAACAGGTGCCCTAATGATCAAATCTGAGGATGCTGGCTATGTGGTGATAACAGGTGTAAAGAGCGGGCGCTACCTATGTATGGACTTTAAAGGAAATATCTTTGGATCGGTGAGTGCTCCTAACTTTACTAAGACTGAAGTGAAATGCAGAACAGGTATCTTATTATTATAGGGCCAGCTCCTCAGCTGGTATAAAGTTGCATATCTCAAGTCAATGAAGCGATGCAGATGTACAGCAGTTAAGGACCTGGCCCTTAGTTTAGGTTAAACTTGCTCCTTTTAGTCAGTTATATTGAGCTTCATTCTACCACACTGGTGCAAGTGAAATCTCCACAAAAGCCAGGGGTGTTACAGTGGAGTAAACAAGGTCAGAGTTAAGTCAATAGTGATTGGCCAGAATTTTTGCTGTTTGCAGTCAAGGCTGGGAAGTGGCTTCAACAGGAGAGCCTTCATAAAGATAGCCAAATATTTATCTGACATTCCTCTTCTATCTCAGAGTTCCTGAGAGGTTTTCAGCAAAGATCTTTATTCAAATAAAACTAAGTTGTTACCTAGTCTAAATCAGAGACTGGTGAGAGATAAGGGTCAGATCCTCCAATGCACTGAGTACATCCTAGAAGGAACTAAGCACCTCAGCTCCCATGAGAGTCAACGAGAGCCCGTTCAAAACTTTACAGGTGGCTCTCCGCATCTTGCAGGATAGGGCCTTAAGAATAGGGCTAGACATATATATATATTTTTAAATGAAAAGGTGCAGATTCAATTGACCCAAATGTTTTATGAATCCAGGTCAAATTGTTTTTGGGGGTTTTATTAGAAGTGGGGGGAGGGAATTATTTTTTAAATCACAATGTTTGATTTTGACATTTTTCTAAATTAAATGTTTAAATTTGAAGCACCCTTTTCATTTTGAATTTTACTGTTTTTTTTTAAAGGTTAAAAACACAAACACAATTTTTAAAAGCTTTTCAGTTCACCAAAAAACTTGGGGAAAAAATGGGTTTTGGTTGATCCCATATCATATTTTCTCTGACTTTTTAATTCAGCCATCAAACTGAAAAGTCAGTTACAGACGCTCCCCGACTTACGCAAGCGTTCTGTTCTGGAACGCCTTGCATAACTCCAATTTTGCGTAAGTCGGAAACGTATGCCTGACCATTAAAAAAAAAAGAAAAAACAACTATTTCTAGCTTATGGAACTTTTTCCATAACTGCAGATTTGCGTAAGTTGGGTTTGCGTAACCCGGGGGATGTCTGTATTTGTACAGCTCTCCCTAAGGCCCTTGTCAAAACTGAAAGGTCCAATGCTGTACTCCTTTCTCTCACAAAATGGCCGGTTCAAGTCAGTGGGCCTACTCCCATGACTAATGGCTGCAGGATCTGGCCCATCGCCTTTGCATTTTATATTGACACTTATTAACAATTAAATCCTTCTAATAATGATTGTTCTATTTTTGTTTCTCAAGCATTACTTCAGTCAAGAGGACTGCATATTTAAACAAAGAACACTAGAAAATGGATATGATGTGTACCAATCTCCCAAGTACAACTTTCTGGTCAGCCTGGGCAGGGCTAAACAAGCTTTCTTCCCTGGTATGAATCTACCACCATACTCCCAGTTTTTGCCCAGGAGAAATGAAATCCCTCTGATCCGATTCAACACACCTGAACCCCACAGGCACACTAGAAATGCTGACATTGATCCCCTCCAGATTTTGATCCCGCAGGGAGAGGCCTTTGACACAGGACCTCAGGGGCTGCAGACTCACTTCGCTCACCTGCCTAGAGAACCCATGAGAATCAATCCAAATGATGTGGTCAACCCAGATGACCCACTCGCCATGATGGATGTCAGAAGGAATGGAAGTCCTCGCTTTTACATTACAAGATAGCCAGGGCCACGCCTCTGCAGACAGGAGACACAGGTGAATAGGTTAGAGAGAGAGAGAGACAACTGGCTAGAACCCTAAAATCTTTTATATTCAATATCTAACTTTCAGAAGGCCTGTTAGAAATCTGAAAAGCATTGAAAACATTTGAACTCAAGCTTTGTTCTTGCAGATGACATTACAGGAACACAGAATTGTATGTTATTTTACAGGTAGAGCTTTATTTTACTTGAAATAAGCTTTGCAAGGTATTAACACCAACCAAACATTTTAGGGTCTTGACTCTCCTCTAGCTTACATTAGAGTTATTCCACCGAAGGCTGAGTCATTGACGTTATGCTACTGATGTGGCTGACAGGAGAATTGGGTCCTAGAATGTTTAGAACTCTAATGTAGGCAGGGAAGTTCGCTTCTGACCTACTCTTCAAGCTTTAGGTCAGGAGACTGCACAAGCACAGCCGTTTTAATTAGTGATTGTGTATTATACAGAAAACGTTATTATGTACAAGATTCGAGCCTGAGTCTCCTCTCATACCAGTGAGAATCAGGAGTAACTCTGTTAAAGGAGTTACACTGGTGTAAAAGTATAGTAAATGATAGGAGAATTTGGTCTTAATAACTGTCATACTAGTAGGGATACAATAAGAACTGGCTCAAACTAAACCCAAACTGAAATTACTTTGAGGTTTTGTTCATAGCTCCTTCTACACTATACAACCAGGTGCCAGAACAGAAGTGGACAAATACAGAGAGAAGAGTTATATTCTTAGAATTTCCAACCCAGAAAGAAATCGGAAATACCAGAAATAACAAATTGAGATAATACTGCATTGGACAGCTTAGCACACCAAAGACTTCCATTAGAAAGAATCACAGCTGCCCACCTGTGTGTCATAGACCCCAGAATGCTAATAGCTAATGGAGATTCTCCTCTAGCTGGAATTGTCAGGGTGGGTGTTTTAGGAATAGGAGGATCTGAGTTCTATCCCTGCTGTCTCCATGATATTCTGAGTGATCATGAAGTGCTCTAGAGCAATAGCAGTGAAGTCCCTAGATAGCCCTGTGTTTCTTTATACATTTCTCTTAAGAGCTCCAAGTACTAAGAACAAAAGCCAGCCTAATTCTAGACCTAATTCTAGAGAGGTCAGTATACATTATGGATATGCTTGCTCTTTGGACTTGCACATCCACCCACCTTGAGTTTTACTCATCTTTAGTTAAGATGTGAATTCACCAAAATCTGTAGCTAGTAAATTCAAGATGAACACACCTCAAAAGGATCAGGGGGTTGATTAGGTCTCGGTAAAGTCTGGATGGTCTGTCTGAATTTTATCATAATCGTCTTGGGCCTTCCGGGCTGGAAAACTCATCTTTCATGATGAGATTGTCTGGTACTCCCCAAGTCTGGTTAAAGCAGAAAAGCTCTAAAATTAATGTGGAAGTTCAGCTGTGCGCCCTGAAAGACTCAAGAGCAGAGTAATGAATATATGGAAGAAAAAAACTGAAACAGGTATTCAAGCCTCCAAAAAGGCTGGGCTCTGGGTATGGATGATGGTTCAAGACAGTTCTGATTTTATCAGAATTCTAACATGGGGAAGCCTGCCTAGACATGCGGTAGGAAAGAACTCAGCTGCAGCAGGCAGTGTTCTCTTTCCTGACTCAAATGGCTACCTATGCAGATGAGGGAATGACGGACTGATCCTGCTTCTAAGTGTCTTCCATCGGGCAGAATCAAGTCACTAGCACCGAATGTGCAGACAGATGTGGAACAAACCATAGCACTACCTGCTAAAATACAGGAGTGTTTCAGGAAGTTTCTCGGGCCAAATTAATCCATGATATAAATAAACTGACTCTTATAGCAGGGATGAATCTGACCCTGCATCTTTAAACTTAAAGGAATCCATGAGATAAGAACATTGACTCTAAGCCTCACTTTGTTTTCCTGTTGCTACTCCAGCCACAATGAACACTTAAGAAATGAGGCATAAGGAAATCAGAATGGAGTCATCACAAGATCAGCAGCCTTGCTAGTGCTCATCATCAGAAGCTTGTTTTCTGGCTTTGGCAGGGCCTTTGCATGAGAGGAACTGCAGTGCAGTGCTTTTCATTATAGATTAAAGGTCAGATCTTTCGTATAGCTCCACTGACTTCAACAGAGCTAAACCAGTTTGCACCAGTGAGGATCTGGACCAGTGTCTACATATAGCTATTTTCCCATCTCATCATTCTTACTGGACCTGATTCTGATCTCACTTACATGGGTTTTAAGTCCATGTGACTGCTTTGGAATTACTCCTGATTTACACCAGAGAGAGATCAGAATCAGGCCCAAAGTGCTCTGCAGAAGAGTCTAATGTAATGGATGTTTAATGTGTTCTTATTTGTGCATTTTCTCCTCCAGATGAGATTTATCTGCATACTATATTTATTAAATGCATTTAATAGCCCTTTGACATCCTAATAACTGTATAATAGTCTAGACTATAGGGACATCTATAAGGTATAGCAGGCCTGATTGTGATCTCACAACTGTGAGAAACAGAAGTTAACTCCACTGAAGCAATGGAGTTACATCAGTCAAGTGGTATCAGAATCAGGACCCCTGCTTTCAGTGGAATTGCTCTGGATTTGCAAATGAGCACAGGATCTGTCCTGCTGCTGTTTTTTAAATTAGCTTTCTCTTTCTTACATACCTTTACCATCAAAGTTTGAGCTGGAATGGACATTGGGCCTGTTTCTGTTCTCTCAATAGTTTTACCTCTGTGTAAGTCTACTGATTTCAGTGGAATTACGCCTGATTTAGACCAGTGACATGAGAGCAGAATCAGGTCCAGTGTACCAAACTAGGAAAATTCTTTAAATCCACAACAAATATAATTTAGCTTTAAAAGGTAAACTCAAGTCTAAAAGGATGTTGGAGAGGTTCTGACCATCTAAGCTTTAGCAGGACTCTCTCCCATGCTGTCTGTACAATGGTCAGGTATGACTATTTATATATTATCTTTTTAATAATTCCACTTGATTCCTGTACCTTTCTGATTGGACTTTGCTCCCAGAGAACTCTGGACTGCAATAGTAGTTATGAGACAAAGACTAGGTGCACATTGGTGCTTTTCCAGAACCTTTAAGTGGAATAAACACTTGCAATAGCCAAAAGGAAAAAATCATTCGCCCTTAGTGATTTATGCTGGATTTAAAGCTGAGCATTAAGAATAAATGTATATTCTCATAGGGCCCAGTTCTCCTCTTATATCAATGTAATCCCATTTGCTTTAATGGAGTTACTCCTGATTATACAAGCATACATGAGGAGAGAATGAGGTCCTTAATCTAAATTAAAGGCAGATACTGCAGCCCACAGTCACATGAGTGATCCTGCTGAACTTAATGGGGCAGATGTTTAGCTGTGTAAATTGTCTTAGCTCCAGTGACTACAAGGGAGTCTCCAGGACTTGAGTTAATGAGTGTAAGGACTCATGTAAGTAAGGGCTGCAGGACTCCACCCCTGTGTAATGCGCTACACTACAACCATACACACAAAAAATGGTGGGGTGTTATTTGGGATGGAGAAAAAAAGGGGTTGTTTTAATAAATTATTCTCCACCAATGGTCATGAAACGTAGATGGCTTTTACATCAAAGCATATATTCAACCATACAGAACTGAAGTGGGATTTGAGAGTTTGTTGTTTGAAGGAGGTGCTGGCCATCACCAGCTTTTAAGAAGAAACTACTTGTTTATATTGCAGTATTTATTTATTTATTTGAACAGTTACACACGTGGCAAAATATTTATAATGTATTCAAAAACGGTTTCCTTTTATAAAAATTCCAATAAATCTTTTTTCTCAAATGACAGCTATTGCCTTTTCTTCAAACTTCTGATTCTTATGAAAGCAGAGGTATGTTTCCCAAGGGATAAACAAATCTATACGTAGCAGCTGCCATACATGCAAAAGCCACGGATCCAAACACCTCAGGCATAGGTGCAAGAACTAGGCGTGCAGCACCCTCTGGCTTGAAGTAGTTTCCATCACATACAGGGTTTACAGTTTGGTTCAATGGCTCTCAGCATCCCCACTATACAAATTGTTCCAGCACCCCTGATCTCAGGTCTCACTCTTGCTACCACTGGCCTACGTGAAATGAGTTGGGAGTTCCCAGTCCAGTTCCCATGGGATATGTATCCACATCATAAAACCCATTGTAATTCTTGACAGAATAGCCAAGCACTGATAACAGCTCATGGAGATTCAATAACCCACACACCCTCCTCTGAGATGATCCCAGGACCAGATTGTCCATAAGGCTATCTCAGTCTCCTTGGTCCTGCCCCAAGCAACCCAGCCAAGAGCTAGCAGGGAGCTCCAAAAAGGCAGGCAGTCTGTGGACCTAAAGTACACCTTCCCTGCAGGCTGGTGCTGCTCCTTCCCACTCCCACATCCCCAGCTTACACTCTGTACACCAAGTGATAGGTACAGCGCATGGACAGGAGAGAAAACTGTTAGTGCTGCAGTTACATAAGTTACATACATGTAACTTATGTAATCCCCTGATTAAAAAAAAAAAGAGTCTCTCTCTCACTGGCTGGGGAACTAAAGCCTGGAAGAGGTGTCTGGAGTGAGAGCCCAAGAGCGGGACAGAGAAATGGACAGGTGTGGTTTTATTTTTTTTCCTTTCCCTGGTCAGCAATTTCTCTCTGTTGTTTTGGTGTGATGTGAAACTTATCTTAATCTGAGGCAGGGAATACACTGAACATGGAGAGATACTTGAAAAGCCTGTACTTTTACGGATTGGTGAGGGGTTATGAAAGGAGTTATTTCTATGGAGTAACCCAAACTCTGGGCAGATCATCAAAGAGCTACTCTAGCATGATGTTGTCAAAGGGGACTGTACGTCTGATTATGCCATAGAATGATCAGTGAGAGCTGGAACCATGTTGCTGGCTCAGGTGCTCTCCTTGCAACAGGCATCCCCTACAAAGTAATGTACATGTTAGATTGAAGCCTTTATCCCTGAGAAGGGGGTGTGACCCCTGACCCTAGACCAGAGGTATTCTGGGAAATGTAGTTTAAGACCACGCAGCTATTTTGTCCTAGATGTGTCTGTTTGTAAACGGCTAGTTACAGAATGGAATTTTAAGAGTTAGGTATAGTATTCAAATAGCAAGATGGGGTAGAGCCGGGCCTACTTTGTTCTTTATTAAATGAAGAAGACATTTAACTCTATTAGGTGTGGAGATGGTATGCAAATTGGAGCAACAAATGGCAGTATCAGGCCCATGACATTTATGGGTAACATCTGCCAATAAAATAGCTTGAGCTGAACAGTTAGCACAGAGCTCATGTCCTACTGAAAGGAATGTGGGAAAGGGCAAAAAAGTCAAAGTCTAGCTGTGAGGCACACACTTCTACACTCATTTGTGATACAATCAACAGGGGGAAACTATTTGTTTTAGATCTTATTGAATCCTCATTAGCACAGTATCTGAGTGCCTCACAATCTGAAATGTTTGTATCCTCACGACACCACAGTGAGGCAGAGCAGTGCTATTATCCCCATTTTACAGATGAGGAACCGAGGCACAGAGACAAAGTGACATATCCAGGGTCATACAGGAAGCATGCAGCATAGCTGGACATTGAACTTGGGTCTCAGGCTAGCTCCCCAGCCACTAGGGCATCCTTTCCATCTGCCCCTGGGTGCTGGCTTCTTGCCACCTTGCATTATTGAGTGGAAAAATTAAAAGGAGAAATTAACAAAGTTCTTGGGTTCACTTTCCCAAGTTCCTTGATGAATTGCTAAATTGGATGGAGCAGAAAAGCAGGAGACATGGGTGTCAGTTTACCAGCAGACTGCTTGGAGATGAACAGCTTATTCCTCCTGGTTCTCCATTGCCCTGTATCTTGCACAGGCATTTATACCAGTGCAAAGTGGCTGTAAAATGTTACCAAGTCAGCATGACTGCTATCCACCCACTCTGCACTGGGCAAGGTGCAGGGCAAGAGAGACTCAGGCCTGGTCTACACTACACGTTTAAACCAAATTTAGCAGCGTTAAACCGATTTAACCTGAACCCGTCCACACAACGAGGCCCTTTATATCGATATAAAGGGGTCTTTAAACCGGTTTCTGTACTCCTCCCCGACAAGAGGAGTAGCGCTGAAATCGGTATTCCATTTCGGATTAAGAGTTAGTGTGGCCGAAATTGACGGTATTGGCTCCGGGCGGCTTATCCCACAGTGCACACACTGTGGACCCTCTGGACAGCAATCTGAACGGGGGGCACTGCCAGGTCAGACAGGAAAAACCTCCGCGAACTTTTGAATTTCATTTCTGTTTGCCCAAGCGTGGAGCTCTGATCAGACACGGGCGATGCAGTCCCAAATCCAAAAAGAGCTCCTGCATGTTGGAACCATACGGGAGATACTGATCTGATCACTGTATGGGGGAGACCAAATCTGTTCTATCACAGCTCATTACAGAAGCCCATGAAATGACAAGTATTTGAAAAAATTCTCCAGGCTATGATAGACAAAGCCACAGCAGGGACTGCAACACAGTGCCGCGTGACAAGCGTAACAGAAAGCCAAAGCATCAAATGGATGCTCATGGGGGAGGGAGGGGTACTGAGGCCTCCAGCTTCCACCAGTCCCCGCAGTCTCGGAAAAGCATTTGCATTCTTGGCTGAGTTCCCAATGCCTGTAGGGTCAAACACATTTGCCGGGGTGGTTCAGGGATATCTCGTCTCAATTCACCCTCCCTTCCCCGCCGTGAAGAAAAGGGAAAAAAATCGTTTTGACTTTTTTCAATGTCACCGTATGTCTACTGCATGCTGTTTGGTAAACGCGGTTGCTGCGGCACTGGAACAGCAGCATCTCTCCCCTCCCTCTCCGCCCCTCCGGCAAATGGTTACAGTACAAAATGACTGACAGACGTCCTCATCATCCTGTGATGCTCCTGGCTGGCCTTCCCGGTTGAGATCGGCCGGGGTGCGCCTCCGGCGGTAAAAATAGAGAATGACTTCCCGGTCTGTCGCGGCAGAGGGTGCAGAACGCGCTTGAGTAACTGTCTTCATCATAGCAACGGGAGGCTGCACTCCATCAAGGGGAGCCCCCCCTTTCTTTTTTTTTTTTCATGGGGGTCTAAAGAAAAGATGCTGTTACTGCCTGGACTATCGGATTAGCAGCTGGAGGGCTGCCTTCCCCTCATCTTAATCTTACTTAAAAGGTCCAATGTTTCTTATTCCTGCATTCTTTATTTACTTCACTACACAAATGGGGATACTGCAATGGTAAAGCCAGGAAAGGCTTGGAGAGGAGGGAAGCAATGGATTGGGGTTGTTGCAGGGGACACCCCTAAAAGAATGGCATGCGGAGCTCATCCTTTTCTGCAGGATCTGACATGGAGGCAGCTGGCTCTCTGGTACAATGGCTCTCTAGTATACTTTGCCCATATTCTAGGCACGAACTGCTCTATTTTTAGATAAAACATAACAGGAGGAAATGACCCGGGGAGTCATTCCCATTTGTCTTTGTGTGCCCCGCGGCCAACCTCAGTGAAGCCACCCAGGAGGCCCCATACAGCAGCAGATGGTACATGAGACGACTGAATAAACCATCTCTGCTACCTTGCAAAGGCAAATGAATGCTTTGCTGTTGTAGCACTGCAGTACGCCTCCCTGTCGCAGCATCCTTACAAACAAGACAGTGACAAAGGCAAAATGGCTCCAGGTTGCCATGCTATGGCATCTGCCAGGCAATCAGGGAAAAAGGGCACAAAATGATTGTCTTGACGTTGCTTTCACGGAGGAAGGAATGAGTGACGACATTTACCCAGAATCACCTGTGACACTGTTTTTGCCCCATCATGCATTGGGATCTCAACCCAGAATTCCAATGGGCAGGGGAGACTGCAGAAACTATGGGATAGCTACAGGATAGCTACCCACAGTGCAACGCTCCAGAAATCGACGCCAGCCTCAGTACATGAATGCACACCGCTGAATTATTGTGCTTTGTGTGGCCGCATGCACTCGACTTTATACAATCTGTTTTACAAAACCGGTTTATGTAAAATCGGAATAATCTTGTAGTGTAGACGTACCCCCAGGTCTCCAAAAATACTAGCAACAATCACCTAGGAAGGATTCTAGAAGGGCAAAGGGAAGACAGCATTAGTTTGCTGGCATTTGCCTCCCCCCACCCTTCTTAAATGTGGTCTACTGAAATTTATATTGTTGGCAGTAAACTCTGGATACTTTGGTTGATTAACAGTGTTGCCTTGGTGAACAACTTCTTTTTTTCCCCTCAGCTTCTTTTTCTTTCTGAATGCACAGAGTGCCCATACCTCCAGCAGATGTCAATGAGAGCTGCAGCGCTCAGCCCCTCAGAAAGTCTGGCCCTCGGTGTCTCAGGCCAAGCATCCAAAAACTGGAGGTACTCAAAAGCAGAGGCATATGCCAGAAAAGTGAAGAAGCTGGGAGTGAAGAGTGAAGGAACCATGGGGCAGGGAGGGGAAATGAGGCAGAAGGGGAAGCAGTCACGGAGGGAAGGGAGGAGAGATAGAGAGGAAGTGGAGGGGTAATAAGGAATAAGGAAGCAGCCATATGGGTGAGGGGCCATAAAAAGGAGCCATGGGGACAAAGGATAACACTTTCAGGGGCAATTTTCCTGCTAAGCTGAGGCTCTGGGATGAGATGGAGGGTTTTCTGTATGTTCTGCATTTTTAAGGTTATTTTCCCCTGCCTTTTTCTACTTCAGAAATGACTTTAAATCCATCAGAATGTGAACGAGACCCTCTGGCAGCTACCCAGATCCCTCAGCTTACTTGGGGAAACATCTGACAAATTTCTTCACGTAGGTTTAGAACAACTATAGAGACCTAGAAATTCACTGCTACTCCCCTGCTGACTGGGAGGTGGGGTGAGAAAAAACACCCAGCTGCTTCCCACTTCCCCTGGTTTGTGCAGAGGAGAACCCTTCACCCTTCCACTGGAATTGGTGGGTTAGAGGAGATTCCTGGACAACAGCAGTTACATAGACTCAGGGATGCCCAGTGATTCTGAATCACCTCACCCAGCTCTACTGCAATGTTCAATAGGAGTGAGCAGGCGAGATGGAGCGTTAAGCAGAAGAGAATGGGACAGAGTGGAAGACCACGTTTGTTACGGAGTGCAAAGAGTGCAGATGGCATAAGTGACAGGGATGGGAATAAAGAAAGTGATCAACGGTGAAGGTGAGAGAGAAAGCAAGCAAGACCCAAGGGGAGAAGAGAATAGAGCAAAGGAAAAAAAAATGGAAGGAGAACAGGGAACATACTGTATTAAATGTTAAAAAAAAAACACACCACTTAATAGATTTTAAATATCTTGGCATTAAGCTAACTCTATCAATTGGCAAATATAGGAAGTGGACACAAACAATATTCCACACACCTGTACAGCAGCTTACCTATGACAACAAAATGATTAGGCCTACACTGCTGACAGATAGCTGTAGAGGGCTGAGGGGCTGGGGAGCATTTAACTATCTCATATACCTAATAGTGCCAGACACATTTTTCAGTTGGTTTGGCCTGGCAAGAGAAGAGAAAACTTATCTGCCTTCCAACCACTGAGTATTTTGCAGAGAGAGCATTCTGTCACCAAGATAGGGAATCTGCAATATATCTCTCCTTTTGAGGGGCTGAGAATCGCACGGTAAGTGTTTCAGATGAGAAGCCACTTCTTTCTGAGCCAGTAACTGTTTGTGGGCATATTTGTGCAGTAATAAGTGTTCTGGCAAGGCATGATAGTCAAACAACCAAAGCGCAAACACACACACACACACACAAAATAGGATGGAGAACTAAAGACCTTTCTCTCCAAAACAGACAAACCTCTATCACTTGAGCTAGCAGGAGCAATTCCATTAGATCTCAGTGACAAAGGGTTTACACTAGTGCAGGAGTTCTCAAACTGGGGGTCATGACCCCTCAGGGGGTCGCAAGGTGGTTACATGGGGGTTCCATGCTGTCAGCCCCAGTCCAGCCTGCCCAGCTGCACCCCAGCCCTGCTCTGCCTCCAAAGGACTCCATAATAGAAGTTCACTCAGAGTCCCATTTTCCCTAAGGCCGACCCTGGGATTGAGACAATACAAGAGGGCTTGATTGTTCACCAGCTGAAGAGATACATTAAACGCAACTAATCAGAACACTGAGATTGGGAGGAGAGAAAGTAATTTATAATGTAACAGTCAGACACACAGGTGCATATTTTCTCCTGAAAATAAAGGCCACCTCTACTGCTAAAAAGCTAAAGTACCTTGAATCTTACCATTAAACCTAGTTTTACCAGCATCATTACCTCAGTTATTGAAAATCCACAATGCACCATTTGCTGCGAAGTTTTGTCTGCTGAACCAATGAAACCATGCAAACTGCAGCGACATCTTGAAACTAGACATCCTGAGCATAAAAATCAAAATGTGGATTTTTTCAAACGTAGAGAAGAAATGGCCAAGAAAGCCAAGCTTCATGCAGGTGGAAGTTTCTGACAGCAAATGTCCTCAGCTGTGGAAGCCTCTTATGTTGAGTCTCTACGAATCACTCATGCCAAGAACCCACATATGATAGGTGAGAAGCTTGTTCTGTCAGCGTGCAAAGATATTGTGTCGCTTATGTTTGGCAATGATACTGCCAAAAAGCTTAATATGTTTTCTGTGTTGAATGATACTGTGAAATGCAGGATATGTGAGATGTCTGAAGATATCAAAGAACAAGCTGTGCATGAAATTAAACATTCTGCTTTTAGCATGTTCAGCCAGCAACTTGATGAAACTACTGATGTTACTAACTGCGCACAATTGAGAGTTCATACAGTACATTAATGCCGGGGATGTTAAGGATGAATTCTTATTCTGTGAACAACTTAAAAACAACCATAACAACACAGGACATTTTCAATAAGATGAATGCCTTTTTCAAAAGCAATGGAATTAAGTGGAAAAATGTTTGTGGTATATATACCGATGGTGCTCCAGCCATGATGGGTGCACAGTCTGGCTTTCAGAAGAAGGTAAAGTGCGTGTCACCTAATGTGATTGTCACTCATTGTGGAATCCATCATCAAATCCTAGCTGTAAAGTACATTGTCAGTGTACCTTAATGATGTAGTAGATGCTGTTATACGAGCAGTGAACCTCATTAAGGCATATGTTATGAATAGTCATCTCTTTCGAGTGCTGTGCAATGAAATGGGTCATGAATACAAAGTTCTGCTTTTGCACACTGATGACTTTCTAGGGGATGTGCATTAAAGTGTGTTTTTATACTTCGTGAAGAGATAGTTTTTCCTGCAAAAAGAGAAACAAGAGCTTAACAAAAAGTTCAGTGACAAGAAAATGGCTTCTCTGCTTGAGATCTTTGATAGGCTTAATGACCTCAACCTGTCACTTCAGCGAAAACATTCAGCACTGATAGTCCTAATAAAATCAGAACCTTCCAATTGAAGTTGGATCTGTGGTGCAGTAAGTTGGACACAGATATGGCATGTTTCCAACACTTTCCTCATTCAGCGGAGAGGAGGAAGTCAACATTGATAGTGCTCTCAAGTCAGCTATCAGTGAACATCAGATAGCCCTTCATTAAGAGCTCTCACACTATTTCCCAGTGCTACCAGAAATACTTCATTCTCTTGTGGAGGATCCTTTCAGTGTGACAGCTGAGCAATTACCTGCTGAAGATATTCATGTACAGGAATAGTTTGTCAACATGATCAATGATGATGGAGCAAAAGCAAAACTCACAGCTGCCTCCAAACTAGTTCCGGTGTTCAGCTGTAAGTGTCTGAAATGGCCCTGAACGTCCTTCTGCTATTTCCCACTACCCATAAATGCAAGAGTGGGTTCTTCAGCCTTCCCACAATAAAGATGAAATCCTGAAACCAGCTTGATGTGAAGGACATCATCAGATGCACCCTTTCTAACACAAGGCCAAGAATAAAACTTCTTATGCCAAATGAACAGCATCGTCCATCTCACTGATTTTTTTTTGTGCTGCAATGATTTATTTTAATACTTGACAGTAGTTAAATTCTACTTAACAGTAACTATTGATAAGCAGAAAAAAGTTATTTTTAACAATAATTTGATTAAAATGTGTTGTAGTCTTAATTTAAAAGCAGTGAGAAAAGGTAAATTCATTTTAAACAGAGACATAAATTTTGCATTTAAAATAGTGTTAAAGATAAAAAAGTGTGTTTGTAATTTATAGGGGGCGGGGGAGGGTTGCACTCAGAGGCTTGCTGTGTGAACGAGGTCACCAATACAAAAAGTTTGAGAACCACTGCCCCACTGCACAGCCTCTAATGGGACTAGAAACACAAATACCTCACAAGATTGAGTCTGTCCAGCAGAGGGCAGGGTTGCACATAAACATCAGCCAGCACATTACAATCTGCCTGTCAACTTTTCATGTGATTCCCTCCACAGCTGGGTCTGTAAAGTTCTTTTCCTCTATCATCTCTGCCCATATTCCCCTCCCAAAACTAATCACACAAAAGGGTCTCAAATTTCCTTTTGGCCTCATGCTCTCAGTCTTACATTCACTAGTCTTCCTTCATAGAATCAATTGTTGATTCTGTATTTTACACTTGCTTTTCACTAGCCACTCCAGCTCACAGCAAAGCCCAGCTGTGAAGTTGCTCATAGAAAAACTTAGCACAGCTATCATCTAAGTCTCTGACACCCTCCTACATGGAATAGTTCAGACTGTTCACTGTTGCTTCCTGAGATCCCCAAAACAATAACATCTGTTACAACATTGCTATGTGAGTTTGATTTTACAGATTTTCTTTTCATGCATGACTATGATTTCAAAAGGAGAGAATAATGGGAGAGGAAAATCAGGCGTAGTTTGTTTAAGGCATCTGAATAATGTTTCTTTTGACTTTCATGTACATCACATCCCTCTTAAGACATAGCTCATACAAGTGAGATCTGATATGTGAAAGGGGCCATTTTCATGTTAGCTGTACATGAGTAGCTACATGCTAATTATGCACATAGAGTCATATACCTGAAGTTACCGACTCAACACCACCACCAGCCTATGGCTTACATATATTTTTGTTCTGTAGGCACAAATTAGGTCAAACTCATCTGGTTTGGGTTCTCATTACAAGCTTGAAATAGCCCAGGTTCATTCACAGGTTCCTTCTTAGGGTTGCCAGGGATACAGTTTTTGACCAGAATGTCTGGTCGAAAAGGGAACTTAGTGGCTCCATTCAGCAATGCTGATGAGCCCACTAGAAGTCTGACTGGCTGCACAGCAGGGGCCCGGGGCCAAGGCAGGTTCCCTGCCTGCCCTAGCTCCGTGTGGCTCATGGAAGTGGGCGCCAGGTCCCTGCAGCCCCTAAATGCATGGGCAGCCAGGGAGGCTCCATGTGCTGTCCCCGCCCCAAGGGCTGGATCCACAGCTCCCATTGGCTGTGCTGTGGGTGTGGTGCCTGCAGGCATGAAGGCAGCATGTGGAGCCTCCCTGCCCGCTTCCGCAGCTCTCATTGGTCACAATTCCTGGCCAAAGGGAGCTACAGAGCTGGCCCTTGGGGCAGGTGCAGCGCACAGCGCCTCCCTAGCCACCCATGTGTCTAGAGGTTGCAGGGGCCTGGCACCTGCTTCCTGGGAGATGTGGTAAGCGCCACTGGGACCCTGCACCCCAAACCCTCTCCCACACCTCAACCCCATGCCCCAGCCTGGAGTCCCCTCCCGCACCACCCAACACCCTACCCCCGTGCCCCAACTCCACTCCAGAGCCCACACCCCCAGATGGATCCCTCAGCCCCTCATACACCTCGCCCCCTGCCCCCACCTGAAGCTCTCTCCTGCACCCCAAACTCCTCATCCCTGGGCCCACTGCAGAGCCCTCTCTCCCAGCCGGAGCCCATTCCTCCCCTACACCCCAATCCTCCGCCCCAGCCCTGTGAAAGTGAGGGTGGGGGAGAGTGAGTGATGGAGGGACAGGGGATGGAGCAAGTGGGGGTGGGGCCTGAGAGAAAAGGCAGGGCCTTGGGGAAGGTGCGGGGCAGGGCAGGGGTGTTCAGTTTTGTGCCATTAGAAAGTTGGCAACCCTACTTCCTATATTGTTCCTTGTTATTCCATAGCACCCTGTAAATGAGATCATTCACCACTAAGCACCTCCTCATGGCCAGGCATGAAGTAGCAGCTCTCTCGCTAGGCTAGTGCCCCCTACTGACGGTTGCTCCTACAGTTCTCACAGAGCCTCAGTCCTTTGGTCAGGTCACCATCTTAAGTCCACCCCTTCCGGAGTCAATTGCCTATCCTGAAAGTTCCCAAAATGTCTTTAAATACAAACCAAAAAAATCCTTCTTCTGCTCTGAGGCTCTTCCTCAGCCTGTCTTCAGCTCAGCCTGAAGCTCTCTTGCTAGGGTTAATAACCCCTACGCTGGATTTTGGCCCATGGCCCTGTATTCAACAACTAGGTCTGCTTTTTTCCCTGTGATGCAATTATCCCTAGGCCACTACCTGCCCAGCTTCTTAAATTCTCCTCTGGGTCTCTGTCTCTTCCTTGTTTAACCAGGTTCTCTCCCAGGCCTTCCTGCCTGAAGAGCTTTCCTTACGCTCTGAGCTTTCCCTCCTCTTGCCAGGGTCTCTCTCCAGCCCTTTCATCAGCTGGGCTTTATCACCACCCAAACCTGCCTCTCATTCTAATCATTGGAGCCACTTTTGGCTCTTTATGGGGAACGTTCCTGATTCCCCTCAGGTGGCGCTCATTGTGCAATCAGGTTAGCGTAGCTCCAGGCTCTGCAGCCCACAGGGCACTCCACCCTGTTACACACCCAAAAGTACATTAGGTGCTTCCAAGGCAAGTAGGGCCTAATTTTCCCCTGCCTTGCACTCTGGGTCATCATTCATGCCTAAGTTAAGCAAGTGTAAAGAATGACACCAGTGTGGAAGATTGGAGAATTCGGATTTGCTAGCATTTTACATGCACATTACACAGGTGTAAATGGCGACACAAGGGGTGAAGCAGGGGAGAGTCCCTGGAATGGATGGCTCCAGTCTCTACCATATGAATCAGGACAAAGGAAGGCAAAACCCAGGGAGGGTGGAAGGGCATGGAAGGAATGAGAGACACAAAGAGAAGATAATTTGATGGCTTGAGGTTCTGCCGAAGGCTGTTTTCTGGCTGTAGGGGATTTTTCTTTAAAGGTTTAACGGTATTTTAAGTTGCATTTGTATGATAGAAAACGGGGATAGGTGCACATGATACAAAGAGGGGTTTGGGTAGGACGGGAGCACGGAGGAGGAGGTGGTAAGGGAAGGGTGCAAGCAACTGGAAGGAAAATGGAAGAAGAGAAAAAGGTGAAGGGAAGAAGCAGGAGGGCACAAGCCAGGCATGATGACACATAGGGCATAGAGGGCAGAATGAAGACACAAGTATGTAACATCAAGAGTGGAAGGCCGTATAGGCTCTTGCTGGGGCTGATGGAAGGGCCTTTGATATAGGGAACCGATGGGAAGAGCTTCTGTCACCACTCAGGCTCCAGTTCAAGTCTAGGGAAGGAGCGCCTCTGGTGCCCTGGCTTCTCTGAAGACTAGTGACCAATATATGAGTGAAAATACTAGTGTGATATCCTAGGCCTAACTGCTGAGCTACCGTAGTGTAAATTCCTAAGTAGATAGCAAGTATGGGAAGCAACCTGGGCCAACTTTCAGTTTTGTATTGAAACAAGATGCAAGTCTTGGGAAAATAAATAGGGGAAAGTTGGTATTTTGAGCTGAGACGTGAGTGACAGCTTTGTCTGAGTAAGGAGGACAGATAAAAACCGCAGTTTTGCAACTAATAAATATGCCAGATATTTGCAACACAGTGAAACATGCCGGGCTGCTTCTGTCACCTTGACTGGGTTTTGAAATCACAGATGTCTGACTCCTCAGTTTATCTTTCTACCTCATTGAGCATCTGCCCTTCCAGTGACACTGTCTTCTTCAGCATCATCACATTTAATTATCACTGCCATAAAGTCACAGCCTAAGGAGGCAACTTCAGGGAATAGGCATTCTTCTGTTTGTTGTTGGACTCTGTCCCACGCCAAATGCAAGCCACTTCATTGTCTGCATCACTCGGGTCATGATTCTGCAAGCCATCCGTGCATAGAACTCCCTTTGACTTCAATAGGTGAAGGAGGCCTTGCAGCATCAGGTCCTTAATCAACAAGCCAGACCTAGCTCGTCCTTCACTTTGCCATGTACAGCAATACCTAACAGTAATGATAGCACATACATGAAACTCAGAGCCAGTGGATTTCTGCAAAGTGAACTTCACTGAATTCTGCCCCAGCTCCTCACCACAGATTTTTCCTGAGGAGGGATGCTCTGGAGGTTGTTAGAAAATTGGCTGCTACTTGGTAGCATTGGCTCTTCACTGCCTTAGGCACAATGAGAAAGCAGCAGCCCCCCTGCCCCTACCTAACACCCAGACGCCTACACATCCGCTAAATCGTTACCAAACGTTGTGCTGGTCCAGGCAACCACACTTTCATCTGTTCTGCCCTCTCCATCAATGTTGTTTGCAGCCAGCTGCCCCATCCAGTTCTTCCCTCATAGATTCCCATATCTTGTACATCAGAGAACTTTAAAAAAAAAAAAGCCTGATTGCTAAATGTCTCCGATCTCCTGTTTTGGAGATAATGGGCCCTCATGGAAAGTCCCCGCTTATGTGACGAGGGAAGGGGCCGACATGGATGATTTATGCTGAAACAGCAAGACAAAGTATCTTCTGCACCTGTTTCACTTAAATTCTCATGATTCCCACTCGGATGAACGAAGCTTTATTTTTACAAGTCTGGTGCATTTGCCTGTGAAGCATGAGACCAGGCTGGAATGTCATCCATAGCACTCAGAGACTGGGAGGATAAGAGCATCTGTGCTGTAGCATTAGATAGCATAGGGAGGGCTAAATTTACTGGCTTGTGTTCATTGGTGTACTCACAATACAGGAAGATAGGAATTGCCATATTGAATCAGACCAGTAGTCCTCATCTAATCCAGTATCTTGGATCTGACAGTGGCCAGAATCAGATGATACAGAGGATGGTACAAAAAAGCCTGTGGCCAGCAGTTATGGCCCTCTGAGAAGGATTCTTCCTGAGTCCTATGAACTATTTCGCCTTGCCTTGTCTTCCAAACAAGAGCCTGGGAGTGGGCTGGGCAAAGCTAGGTAAGGAGTGTTTGGTTTGGAAGAGCGTAGAGCAGGCCTGCACAACTGGTAAAGCGACGAGGGCCACATTTCTCCAAAGAAAACAGCTGAGGGCCGAAACCCCCACCAGGACCTCCCAGCCCCACAGAAACACCCCGCCCCAGCACTGCCCAGCCCTGCAGAAACAAACACTCCTTCCCCACCATCGCCCCACCAAAACACCTGTGGGCCAAAAAGGAAGGTTGGGGGTGGGGAGGTGATACTTGATTTTAAATCAACCAGGGGCTCCCAGCTGAAGAGGTGACTGGAAGCTGTCAGGGGCAAATTAAAGGGCCCAGGGCTCCGGTGGCTGGGGAACCCGGAGCTTTGCGGGGCTGGGGCAGGGATTTAAAGGGCCCAGAGCTCCTGCCAGCAGCCCAGAGCCCTTTGAATCCCGGCCTCGGCTGAGATTTAAAGGGCTCTGGGCTCCCCGCCGCTGTGGGCAGCTCGGAGCCTTTTGAATCCCGACTGAGGCTGGGATTTAAAGGGTTCTGGGCTCCCCACTGCTGCGGACAGCTCAGAGCCTTTTGAATCCTGGCCGCAGCTGAGATTTAAAGAGCTCTGGGCTCCCCGCGGCTGCGGGCAGCCCAGATCCCTTTGATTCCCCACCGCGGGCTGCACAGTGAGCCTCCGCGGGCTGCAAAGCCGTATGTTGTGCAGGCCTGGCGTAGAGCTATTTTTACACAACAAGAAATTGTAAAAATATTAGTTGTATTTAGGCCTCTGTTTTTTCATCTTTCTGGATTCATTGCTCAGGGTGAAATGGCCCTGTGTTCAGGTCTAGCCAAAAGGTCTATGCAGTCCCACTTAAGCCCTATTTTGAAGATTTACAGGGGGCACAGGACTTGTGCTGACTCTCTGCCCAGAAATGAATTTCATCCCCACTGAGCTGCTTCTGCTGAACCCTTAAGGTGAGTAACATCCCCAGGGAGGCACAGCCTAGAGACAAGAATTACTTACACTCTTCCTAAGTGTAAAAAAATTGTGCACTCAATCCCAAGACTACCTGCTACTTCTCTGGTTGGATAGCCAGAGCCACAGCCAACCCCTTCAACAACTCTTGATGGGCTTTGTAATCATCAAGAAGTGGAGCCACAGCTTCTATCACCACCTCAGTGAGGAATGGAGAAGAGGAAGCCAAGGGTTAGTGAGGCTGAATCTCTTCCAATTCCTCCAGGTGTGACTCCTGAAAGCTAACAGCCTCACGCATGCAACTGGGCCTGGAACCGAGGGTGGGTTGACTTTGGTGCTTGCAAAGTGCTGCTAAAGAAATGGGATGTGACATATGTGGGGATGATCTAGAATAAGAAGGGAAAGCTCAAGGGTTCCAGAAAGGTCACTGATATAGCACTGGACCCCAGCTAAGTCTGGGCCATGCATCCTTCTGACATGGGCCCTGTTTAGACTGCATCTGGTACCATGGTAGATGGACATTTCACTGGGGCTGCTGACTGTCTTTGAGCTGTGACACGTAAGCACTAGTTCTGGAGTCCAATGAGCGTCTGCCTCTTCTGACTGGCGGAGCTGACCCTGTAGGTACTGGGTAGATAGGTTCAGAGCCTGGAAATGGAGGTTCTTCTTTGCATGATTGGACATGTGCATTCCACTCTTGGTACATGCACACACCTAACATAGCTGCCAGAAATTTTTCCCTCAGTGGTACCTGTTGGGGTGGCTTGAGCTTCCTCTGGCACTGCATGCTCATAGGGCCAGTAGAAAGGCCCCAGAAAACCCCACGCCCCCTCAGTTCCTTCTTACTGCCCTTGATGGTCACTGGAACTGCTATTCTTGCTTCGGCAAGTTCTCTCTCTCATTGGTTTTCACGGTTACAGATCTGTACATAGTTTTAGTACGTTTACTCAGTTTTAGGGAAAGTTTTAAACTTAGAGAGTTAGCAGAGTTTTCATTCATTATCCGGTGCTGAAGCATGCCTCAGTCACGAGGCTTCAAGCCCTGTGCCTCCTGCAATAAGGTTATGCTCCTGAGTGACCCACACTGAAATTGCCTAAAGTGCCTGGGAGAAGCTCATGTTGGGGACCATGGTTGGATCTGCAGGGACTTTAAGCCTCGCACAAAAAAGGACTTGGCTGAAGTTTTTGTTCATGGAGGTGGCACTAAGATCTCCCTGTGAGCCAGGCCAGGGTCAGCAAGGAGTGCTCCTTCTACTGTACTAAAGTCCCGGCACCCTTTGTCATCCTCAATACCTAGGAAAAGGCATATGGAACAACTGGCCGAGAGCTGATCTCCGGCACCAAAGATGGCCAGGCATGGGGACCAGAGTAGAGTGCAACCTAAGTCAGGCCGCTCCTTTGCTTCAGTACTGCAGAAGTTAGCACGTACGCAGGCACTGTTGAATCCAGTATCAGATGAATCATCTGTGTTACAGCGCAGTACCGATGCTATCTTGGTGCCGACCATGCCGGAGGCGTTCGCTGTGGCCACAGACCTTCTAGCGCAGTCGGTACTGGTATCTCCGTCGGTACAAGAATTGGTGCTATTGGTGCCATTGGGCAGGATGGAGCCTGTTGCTTCAGGCCATCGTCCGCACTCGGCCCTTCGATACCATCAAAAGGAAAACCAGCTATGATGGCCACGGTGCAGGCATCTTCACCACAGCACTGGTCTCGAGTACCGGTGGGAACCGCACCTCCATGGTCACCGGACAGAGACTCTTCATCCTCTGAGTCAGAGGTTGGATCTTATTCCTCTCGCCCAAGGAATTGTTCCTGCCATTCCCCAGGACACTCCTACACTTACATGGACTGAGGCACAGGGATTCCATTGAGTGCATGGTCAAGTTGCCACTGGGGACCTATGTCTGCTCAGTGGCCCTTTTGGAACCTCTGAGGGTTTCCCCAATTTCAGGAGTTTGCTCTAGGTGCTTCTATTTAGTGGCCTCACGACGCAGAGCACCAATGCCCCATCTGGCAGCAGCTGATCTGGACTCTGGTATTAAGCCTGGCACAGAACTTCAAGAATCAGCCCAACAGGAGGAAGAATGTCCACAGCTGGTGCTGGTCTCCTCCTCCTCCCCTTACAAGGCTGTTTCAGGAGCGGACATGTCGCCTCCCCTGGTTGACTATAAGGCACTCTAAGAACTGCTAGAAAGGGTGGCCTTAAATCTGGGCATATAAATGGAGGTAGTAAGAGAGTCCTCCCACATCTTGGTTGATATTTTAGCTGCTGCAGGACCACCAAAAGTAGCCCTGCCCCTCAATGAGGCCATTATGGACCCTGTTAAGCCTGATGACAGATCCCTCCTTTTTTCTTCTCCCCTCCCCCATATCAAAAAGGTCTGAGTGAAGTACTTTGTTCCTGCCCAGGGTTATGAGTTATTGTACAAATTCATCCCCTCTCCCCTGGGATCCTTGGCGGTATCCGTGGCCAATGAAAGAGAAAGGCAGGGTTATCAGGGTGCAACGCCAATAGCAAAGGACTCCAAGATGTTGAACTTATTTGCTAGAAAAGTGTATTCTACTAGGGGGTTACAGCTCAGAATTGCAAGTCAGTAGTGAGGGCCTCGCTGTAAACTGCGTTGGATGTGGCTGATTTGCCAGTAGCCACGCATAGAAGCTCATGGTTGCAGTCCTTCGGACTCTTGCAGGAGGTCCAGCAAACCATTCAGGACGTACCCTTTGAAGGAGCTTTGCTCTTCTGAGAGCAGACTGATGCAAAGCTTCATGGGTTAAAGGACTCTAGGGTGATCCCTAAGTCCCTTGGTTTACACAACAGCGACTTCAAGGAAGCATTACAGACCCCAACAGCACATTCAGTTCTCTAACCTGCCTGTCCATCGGGATCTGTAGAGAAAAAGAGATAAGGGGTTTAGGTATAGACCACCCCCCCCTTCTACTTCAGCATCAATGCCTGCCCCACCCAGACAGCCAAGGGGCTCTAAGCAGACCTTTTGATGGGCTGGTTGAGAAAGCCATACTAGTTCCCATGATGCCAGACCCTGTTTCCTCCTTGTTTTCAAATTGCCTTTCCCACTTAGTACATGGCCCAGTGTCACTATGCAGCATTGGGTGTTGGGCATGGTGGAAGTGAGGTACACCCTCCTTCACACCCTCCCTCCCCGTTCCTCTTCAGGGACCCCTTTATGAGGAACTTTTGGCCCAGAAGGTTCAATTTCTCCTTTGGGTGGGATTGTGGAAGAGGTTCCACAGAATTTAAGAGGGAAGGGGTTCTACTCCCGCTATTTCCTAATCCCAAAAGCCAAGGGAAGTCTCAGACCAATTCTAGACATACACCACCTCAACAGCTATCCTCAAGAAAGTAAACTTTCACATGGTCACCCTGGTATCCATTATCCCTTCCCTGGATCCTGGGGACTGATACGCCACCCTCAATTTAAGAGACGCTTATTTCCACATATCAATATTCCAACATCAGAGAAGGTTCCTCAGATTCATCACGGACCACGCACACTACCAACTGGCCTGTCTGCAGCCCGGCAGGTCTTTACAAAACGTATGGCTGTAGTGGCCTTTCTGAGAAGACTAGGGTTACAGGTCTACTCTTATCTAGCCAACTGGCTAATCAAGGGCCAATACAGGGCTTGGGTAGAATTCGGCTCATCCAGTCAACATTCATGGCCCTACGGCTCCTGATAGATGCTGGAAAAAAAAAATCTACCCTCACTCCAATGCAGAGGATAGAGTTTATTGGAGCTGTGTTCAATTCCACTCAAGCCAGAGCCTACCTACTAAAGGGTCAGTTTTAGATAATCACATCCCTAATAACACACCTCAAGGGCCATGCATCAACAACAGTCAGAACTTTCTGAGGCTTTTAGACCACATGGCCTCATGCACATATGTAGTGCAGCAAGCAAGGCTGTGCCTCAGGGCCCTTCAGTCTGCTCACCAAATTGGCACCATCTGGACTCTGTACTCACGGTGCCTTCTCAGGTCCTGGTCTCCATCAATTGGCAGATGGACCTATTTCCCTTCATATAGCCTCTACCATCAATGACTCTGATCTCAGACATGTCATCGCTAGGGTGGGGAGCCCACCTAGGGCCCCTCAAAACTCAAGACTTCGGTCTTCAGAAGAACTCTCTTCACATCTATGTCAGAGATCTCAGAGCAATTCTCCTGGCTTGTCAGGCCTTCCTGCTGCACATTACGGACAGACATTTGTTTTCATGGACAACACTGCTGCCACGTTTTATCTCAACAGGGAGGGAGGAGCTCGCTCTTCCCGCCTTTGTCAGGAAGTGATTTAACTGTGGGAATTTTGCGTAGCCCACTCACTCAGTCTCAAGGCCTGGTACCTTCTAGGAGCACAAAAGGAACTGGCAGATTGCCTCAGCAAGTTTTTCTACAGTCACGAGTGGTCTCTTCACCCGGATGTAGTGAGAAATGTTTTCCAGCACTGGCGGGGGACTCCCCAGATGTGCCAGGTTGAAAATAGGTCTAACAGAAACTCACCAATTATGCTTTCTGCAGGGCCACAGTCTGGGGTCTATCATGGAAGCCTTCATGCTACCATGGATAAAACATCTTTTCTAACAACTTCCTCCACCTCCCTCATCCAGGTGGGTTCTTGTCTCCCCTGCTTTTAATCAGGCGGATTCCTTCTCCAAACTACACAGGCACCAGCAGGGGTGGGCATTCAAAGAACAGGTGAAACAGGGTACCTGTACTCAGTTCTGGTGCCCAGGCCTGGCTCATGGCAGCTCAGAGCTGCAGCTGAAAGGAAAATCCTGCTCAGGCACCTGCAGCTCCTGGTTGGAGCATGCCCAATGCACACAATCTCCTGGGAATGTAGTTGTGAAGCTCTAGCAAGTCTCTACTGAGCATGTGTGGCACCACAATTTTTCAAAGACTAATAACTTGGCCAAATTTGGGCAGATGGCAAAAGGCACATCCCTGACAGTGCCCCTACTCTCACTGCCAAATTTCAAGTCCCCATTCCAAAGAATGGTGGCACTAAAGCATCTCAAAAAGGTCTTTTTTTTTAAACCTGGGCAAGACAACATATTTTCCCTACTCTTGTTCTCAGAAACTGCTGAAGAACTGTTTCTGCTGAAAAAAATAATCAGCCTGATGCTGACACCCAGGATGGGAAATTTCTATGTGAACAGGCAAAGTTTGGCAAAGTTATAATCAACTGAAAACCAGGTCTTACAATAGGAAGTTTCAGGCAACCTTACTAATAGGCATTACTACCAGCTGAAGCTGTATCCACTAGTTGCTTTCTTCTCCTTGGACCTGATTCAGCAAATACATATAAACATGCTCAACTTTATGCACATGAGTAATCCCAATGAAGACAAAGGGACTACTCACATAAGTAAAGCTATTTGCATGTGTGGCTGTTTGTAGGATAAGGGCCCTAGTATGGAAGGTAGTCACCTGGGAAGCTATGGCCTGTCCCTTCATATACAATAAAATGCTCATATTCCTTTACTCCTGCAGCCATACTTGGACTACAGTTGAATTAGATATCATCTGCAACCCTGACTGCCTTCTCTCCCACACTTAGCATATCTCCTCCCTCACTTTCCCACTCCTTTCTACAATCTGGGTTGGATTTGTCCAACTTTTTCACCCATGGAGATCTGGACTGTAGCAACTGAAAACACCGCAGGGCCAAGATTTGCTAATCTCCACTACTTCCTACTTGTCCCATCATATGCCAGTCCTGATGTCACTTCTCCTTGCAATACTGATCACCTTTCTCCTTATACCATGCAAAAATTCACTGTGCATCTCATGAACATAGCTTGTAAGCACCTGTAGTATTTGTCGGACAGCTCTGATCATCTTCTTGTCCATGGAGCTACTGCCACTGTAGTCTGAAGTGGAGAAAGGAGAAAGAGGGCAGCTGAGAGTAAGGATAGAGGGCACCAACCAGCACTCAGCACTAGCTGCATCTCTAGTGGAGGAAAGCAGAAGTGTAGCAACTTGTAGAGTGAGTGGACACGACTTTGCAGCAATACCTGATCAGCTAAAACAACATAGCACCTGTTTGAGTAAACAAATTTGTAAGCATAAACTTGACATTTAATATACCATTTATATGTACATGGACTAGCCAGATAAAAATCAGTCCAGGAAATGTATATATAGCTGCCTCCCATCAGATGAACACTGTTTTTGCTAAACTGGAGCTTGAGCCTGTAACTCTTACTCCCATAAGCAATTCTTATTCTCACTGGCATGAGATTAGTCAGAGACTACCTCTGTAAGAATTACTTTTGGGAATAAGTAGTAGGATCAGACACTTAGTTGGTACATTTTTATAAATAAATTCATTTGTGACAATAGCCATATAGACTAAGTAGCAATACTCAAGAACCCTTGCCATTCTTGAGTCTGGTGAAATTTTATTTGGTATCTCAACTAATATTCTTAATAGCGTTTCAGCTGTACTATTGGGAAAGCTTAGGTTTGGACAGAAAAGAGGCAATGGCAGTTGAGATCTTACTACAGGATATTGTGCCAACACCAAGGAACATAAGGCAATTAGATCACCTAACGGGTATTCAGTATGAGACAGATTTAATACCATAATTTCCCCCCTCTCATTTTCTCACAATCCAACACTGAGTACAGCCTACTCTCCCAATCCACTAACAGATAAAAACAGTAGGAAAAATTCTCCTATTGTAAACATTCAGCCAGACACTGTAGGTATTTAGACAGCAGTTCCATAGATATTTAAGGGAAGATAAAGTATATTGACAAAGAAGAAAAGTTAAATGCTTATGGAAAGGGATTTACCAAATAAAGCAGTAGGATATTTGGCAAAGAGCTACAGTTCTTTAATCTGTTCTGAAATAATCTAAGAAAATTGCTGTGAAGCAAATGACCCCATAAACCAGCCAATTTCTGCAACTGCATCTGCTAGCTACTGGCCACATTGTGGGGAACCAGGATCCTTTTATATTTGGGAGGAATGTACAAGAGTCCACAGTGTTTGGAAATATGTTTAACAAAGGTTACAATGACTTCTGTGGGATACAGCTGGTTTCTACTTAGGGCTTCCATTTGATAACCTTACCTGTAAGAAGTGGCAAACTGATCACTCAGTTACTTGTGGCATCAAAACATATTAACACAACATGCTGGAAGAAAAAAAATAGACCTATTGTCAGCTGGTGGCTGACAAAATATAGGACATGGAAAAGCTCAACCCGTTTAAAGCACCAACAAGAGAGAAATTCTCTTGATATGTGGCTACCAGTAAAGATGACCACCACTTAAAACAAGAGTAAACTCCCCCTGGTGCTAAATATTTCTGCTTTCCCTAGCAACTAACACCAATCTAGTGTTCAGAAACTCTTTGAAACAGTATATTACAGTCACCTGTTCTGGACTTCATATAGAACTTCCCTCTCTTTCTTCTACACTAGTTTTCCCCTCCAAAAAAACCCAAACCAAAACAAAAAATTCATGAATTTTTGTATGAAATATTGTATATAGACAGCCTGTCAATCTACATTTTAATACAACAATCACCATGACACTGACTGATTTTGTAGTTATCAATAAATGGTTAATACATTAATCCAGCCTCCAGGGGAATACAGTGTAAATTAACTTGTGAAGAATTGGCTCATACATGGTGCAAAAGGAAGACGTAGATTAAAAAGAGTTAAGACAAATTTAAGTGCTTAATCAATATCCCTAGGAAGATGGGGAGGTTACCATTGCTGATGAACAGGTATCAGGTTCTGGGTAGAGCAGGGTGAACTGAGGCAAGTACTCATGGAGGTCCAAACCACTACACTAGAGTCACTCTCTCTCTTTGGCCCAATAACTATTCAGCTGTTTTATAAAAAGAGGAACAGCTTCAGCAGGACATACAAACCGGGGGCTCTCACATCTTAGGTGAGTGCCCTAACCACTGCGCTAAAGATTGTAAAGATGACAGTGGCACCTATCAGCACCTCCTCCTGCTCCCCAGAAGCTGTATGTTGTGAATGCGGCCCTATGTTGTGAATGCAGCCCTTTACTTACTTTGATTTGGTTAAAAATACGACTTCTCCAAACAATTTTTTTCTTTCACTAGAAAAATCCCTCCAAAATTCACTTTTGATTCAAGCTTTTTTCTCCCTAAAACTGCTAGCACAATGAAAAAAGTTACTATTCTTCCGTAACTGTTGTTGTTTGAGATGTGTTGTTCATATCTATGCCACAACCCACCCTCCTACCCCTCTGTCAGAGTTAACCAGCAAGAAGGAACTGAGACAGGGTAACCATATGTCCCATTTTGGCTGGGACAGTCCCCTGTCCTTGCCGTCCCAACATTTTTGGCAAAAATGGGCATGTGTCCCATTTGCTCTTGCCAACTTGATCAGTGGTAGCTCTCCACTGCCTACCCCATACTTGTCCTTCTGCATCGGTGAGCGCCCTCTGTCAGTGTGAAGCTTTTTGTACTTCTTCCTTGGCATGGGAGCTAGTGAATGACACCGGGAAGAGCGCGGCGCTGAAGGAGCGCTTTGCACTGAGGCTGAAGTGCTCAGTACAGAATCGGAGTGGCATGGCTCTGAAGTTGGTCAGAGAGCAGCTTACATTAGGATAGTCTTATTTCTCTATCCTATTTTGTGCAGGGTCTAAAGTCCTGACAAATCTGGCACTTGTCCCTCACATGAATTTCTCCCAAGCACTTCAAGCAGCTGGAGTATGGGTTGCCCAGGGATAGGTTTGCCACAGGAGGCACAAGGATTGAAGCCCAATGCATGCCTGGCCCCTGGGGCAAAGAGTCCCATGACGATAGGGACTGTTTACACTTACACTAAAATTATACTTAAATTAACAAACTATGAATCAGAGTCCAAAAACCACCGATAAGAAGCCTGGCCGAAGAGGGGTAGTTCCACCAACTGTCACACGCGGTAAGAAGGAACTGAGGGCTTGTCTACATTACCTGCAGGATTGACGGGCAGCGTTCAATCCAGTGGGTGTTGATTTAGATCGATTTCCCTTCTCCCCCAGTGTAGAGCAAGCCTGAAAGGGTGCAGTGCCAGCAGCACGCTTTATGCCAGTGCATGTGTGTGGCACCAGAGGGCGCTAGAGCTGGCCTGATGGATACCACTGAGGGGAAAATCTCTGGCAACAGTGCAAACGGCACACACACCCCTAATGTGGAATCAATGAGAACAAGTACTCAGAACAAGAAGAATCAGTTATAGACCCAGCTCCAGGGGTCAATGTGGGCACCTATAAAAGGATCCCACAGTGGCCATCTGTGAAAAGCTTTGGTTTAAGTGACTTGCCCAGCATTACACAAAAATTCTGTGGCAGAGACAGAATCCAATACTCCAGTATAGCATTCAAATGCCCATCCTTCCTCATCCTTTTGCTACTTGCCTCTTTTATGATATACCCTCCACATAAGGCAGAAGTCCTACAGAAAACAGCTTCATTCACTATACAGTCCTAATTGTGTGTGTGTGGGGGGGGAAGGATAGCTCAGTCCTAATTGGGGGGGGGGGGGAAGGATAGCTCAGTGGTTAGAGCATTGGCCTGCTAAACCCAGGATGGCAAATTCAGTCCTTAAGGGGGCCATTTAGGGAACTGGGTAAAAATCTGTCTGGGGATTGGTCCTGCTTTGACCAGGGGGTTGGACTAGATGACCTTCAGAGGTCCCTTCCAACCCTGATCTTCTAGGATTCCAATTCATTCCCTGAGCACCATTCATCCCATGCACTGAATGAGGCAAGCACCTGTGGAAAGACAGTCTTTAATTGTATATGCATTATGCTAGCATGAAATCAAGGGGGGTAAATTGATAGCACAGACAAGTTTGAGTCTGGAATTACCTACTTTTAGGTAACTGTCTTTGTATGAATGTGTTTTTAAGATGGATTTTTTAAAATGTAATTTAAGTTTAATAAAGTAAAAAACAATTTTTCCCATCATTTGGAATCATACTGACACCCCAGCTGGGTCATCTGCAAGGTTCTAGCTCACAGCACAAATTTCTACCAGTTGAGTAATGTAGCCATTGCATCCTCTATGCAGATCAACACTAGCTTGGGAAGAAATTTTTGTCAATAGGTTTCACAGCTGTTTGCTAGACAGCAAAGGAATGTTCACACTCAAGAATCCTGGGTTCAGTTCCAGGTTCTGGAAGAGACTGCACTCTTGTGGTTACAGACCTTCCTGCTCATATCCCATTCCACCCTTATCCCCTTTAGTCTGAGTCTTCCACTCCACTTGGTTCTATCCCAACCTCCTCCTTTCTCAGTGCAACCTGGGTACCACAAGGAGCACCACTGAAAGCACAGAAGAGACCATCTCCATGCTCATTACCACAGCAGCCCTTAACAGCCAGTAGAAGCTAAAGCAGAGAGCCCCACTCATTCCTGGGATGGAGAATGCTCAGTCACTCTGTGGGGATGACACATGGCTGTCTGGTCTGCCCAGCGGAGCTCTGTGGGGATGAAACATATGCAGTACACACAGAATCTTTGGAGAATTTAGCTGCTAGCCTCTAACAAACTTATTACTTAGCATGTGCAAATTGCTATTCTCCCCCCACCTCCCCTCCAAAGTTATAACGTAGCCAAATTTAGGAGGATTTTCATAGGGACAGCAAGAGACACCCCTGACACCAGGGTAACCTCCTCCACCTATAAAGGTTCAAGTCTCTGCTTCAAAGCAAGGGTGCATGAGAACTTCAATGATGCAGTTGTAAGAATTAGAAAAGATACAGGCAAAACAATGTATTTTCCTTTAATTTTATTTGTTGAAATGGCCGCATCTAATTTAGATGAAACTTCAAAAAAGAAGATTAGACTGAGGCAGAACCCCGCCTTTGAAAGTTTCAGCCCAAAAAGTTAAAGTTGTAAGCAGCTTCAATTTTAAGTATTGCAACATTAAAGAAAATTCTATGGTAATGCCTAGGTGTTAATTGGTAAAGAACTTTGACATATACAGGCCCCTTTAAAAAACAATTCCCTAACATGTTAGAAAGTAGCTTCATTTTGCAGTTATACAGTCAATCCGAGAGAACACCCTCTAATAGTTCCAATACAAGAAGATACAGGATTTGTACTCAGCCTTGTAGAATAAGTATCAAAAATAAACCCTGAGGATGACACATGGTATGCTGAAAATCCAAGAAACTCTACACATAGGGCTTTAATGATTTTATTTACAATCTTTTAAGATATGCAAATTGTGAGAATAGTTTTACTACAACATATATAGAGGTCATTACATGTGTGCTCATACATGTGAATACTACAGACACCCCAAAAGGTGGAAGAAAATACAGTATTACCAGTAACCATAAGCACTCATTGACTGCTTACAGAAGCCTAGACCCTGCAAATGTAACCACTCATGGGAGTCCCATTTAAATCACTGGGACTCTAGCTGGACACAATGTCCCATGTGCCAGAATTCCTTTTCAGGACTGAGGTCATCATTTTGCCAATGCGCAAGTTAGGGCTCGACATCCTACTAACAGTTTTAAACAATCAACACTCTGCATTTGTACAAGGATTTACAGCAGAGGCTCTCAAAAATGTTTAAATAACCTGAATCCTCACAACACACCTGTGAGGTAAGTTTCATCGTCCCCATTTTTGCAGATGGGAAAACGGAGGCATGGCGAGATTAAGAGACTTGCCCAGCGTCTCACAGCTAGTCAGTGACAGAGCCAGGTCTTCCCCAAACACCTACTGTTCCATGCTCTTCCCACTAGACAATGCTCCCTCTACTAGGTTATACTATATTAAAATAGGAAGACATTTACATTTATAAAACCCAACTTAAATATATAAAGTTACAGCACAGTAGGTTGGAGAAAAAATTAACTTCCTTAGTTACAGTATTTCTAAACTTTTTGCCATGTAATACTTTCTGAAAAACAGCTGATGATATCCATAACATTTTTGGTAGAATGGTAAAAAGATATTAAATAAAAAAAAACAAAAACCACACTACAGCAACAGGGATCCATGAGTCCTGAATAGTAATATCTTTAAGTTCCTGTTCATAAAGAATATATTTTAGTATTTTTTTACAATACTGAATTACTATCAAGCACTAAGGTCATCTATATTGTGTATATTATTGTATAACAGATTATTACAATTCTTCAGAATCTTACAGTATAGTGCCAATAACTGAATTCAAGTCAACTCAACTAACTATTAAGATCAATCTTCGAAATAGAACATGAACTTAGTCAAGACTTATTTGCTAATTAAGGGTATTTTTTTAAAATAAATTATTTCTCATGCTTAAATAACTTAAGACTAAAAATGCTATATAATACATTTCATGTTGCTAATATTTTAATTGTTTGAGCTACACATTTTCAGTATTCACATCTGCTAAATGATCATCTCGATTAAGACAAATACAACTGATTTCAGGTTTAATCACATCTCCATTTCCAAGGTTTATAATGAAGTGACTCACTCCAGTATTAGGACTCACAGAAGATAACTGAGACTTTTTTAAAGCTGATGGTAAAGTGCATTTTAGATCCAAAACAAAATAACCAAACCAGTTTCTCATGTATGCCCCATGACTCACCACCAATATATTGGGATTTAACATTTTTGTATCTTTGTCAGTATCAGAATTAAGTTCAAGTCCACAGCAGTGGTTTCTCAAAGGGAAAACTGGTTTTCCTTCTAATGTTTCCAAGCCATTGCCTGCCATACCCAGAACAGTTTGTTCTTTCTGACACTCTTCTTCAATAGAAAGTTGGCACAGAAATTCAAAGAAATTCTTTGCACGTGCCCTTACCTAAAGTGTTAGGAAAAAAGAATACATTTGTGATGACTGCAATAACTCTGTCCAGTGAATTTACCATTTGCTTTTTACTGGCTTTATAATTTCATATGTGTTGTAGAATAATTGACACTAAGTAACATAACCCACAAAGACTGACTAGAAAACGTAAGTAGCCGTATCAGAGGAAGGTAAACAAGCTTCCACATGGCAATTACAGTAGCAGGTCAAAGTACTAAACGTGGAGACAATTATTAGTTCTCAGCCCTCTAAATCCAAGGAGGGTGAAGGTAATTTCTCATTTTCATTAGGATAATAGACTGATTTATCATAAAGCTATCCATGGGCTAATTTTAGATTTAGGGGAAAAAATCCCAAATCAGTTGCCACTGCCATCAGGTCTAGTTGTTTCAGGATGATGTAACCCCCCAAATAGGATAGAAAACAGGATTAAAAACAAAAAAACACAAACCCAACCACACTGCATACACACTAAAGGTACCAAACCGAAAGTCAACTTTGAGCTCAACAGGCTTCTGTGCTGATCACTTGGGATGCAAAGCTTTTTAAATGTACATGTAGCCAACTGACAGCTATCAGCATGATGATTCCAAATAAACATATCAAGAGAAAAGGAGAACAGAAGGGCAGTATTTAAAACCATTCTATTAAAAGGGAACACTGCAGAATGGAACTGACAAAAGACACTCTGGTTGAGCTAAGCCTGCAACAGAATAATTTACTCCTGAAGGCATTCTGAGCCAAAACAATTAAAATTTGTGCACAATATTTTACAATTCTGCAAGTTTTTATTTGTCAAATAAATGTAGAGGCTCCAGCCTGGCATTGGGAAGCACAGGCCACTGGCTGCACAGAGGTGAGAGATCACTGTGTAACTCCCCATTGCCCTCCCTGGGACACAGACTCAGCAGTGAGGCTGCATCCAACCCCACAAGGACCAAGCCTGCCCCAGAAACACCCCAGGGCCCTGCCCCTCAATACCAGGTGTGGGAGGAAGGCTCAGCAAGGCAGGATCCAAATATAGAGGGGCTTAATGTGGGGTGATTCAGGTATGGGTTGAGAGGGTTCTGTGTGGGGCAATCTGGGTGTGGATGGCTCAGTGGGGGATCTGGATGCACAGGGGCTTGTGGGGGGGTTCTGGGTGCAATGGTAATGGGACTCTGCAGGGGGGCCCTTAGTGGGGGGGGGGTCCAGATGCTATGGGAGTGGGGATCTAGGTGCCAGTGGCTTGTTAGGGTTGTGGGGCTCATTGGGGGGAGGGGTCTCTGTGAAGGCGGTGAGGCTCGGCAGGAGGGTCTGGGTATGAGGGGATCTGGATGCATGGGAGTAGGGCAGATGGGGGAGCAGCTCCCCGTTCAGGGATCCCTCCCCCTGCAGCTGAGGAGCAATGGGTGCAGGAAGTTTGTGGAGCTTCCTGCAGCCAGGGAAGAAATCTGAAGGTGGGTCTGACTCGGCCCTGGATGCCATGCAGGGGAAGAGGAAGTCCCGTCCTCCTCGGCCCAGCCTAGACTAGCAGCTGAGCTCAGCACAGGGTAGGAACCACCAGTAGGGTCTTCCCCAGTCCCACCTCCTGTCCCACAGTGATTTACCTCTCTGCTGGCTGCCCTGGGCACCCAAAATATATTGCTGGGGAGGGTCGCATGACTGCTTTTATGGTTTTCCTGTCAGAAAGCCATTTTTCTGCAGGGAAGCAAAGAAATCAGCAGGGGACATAAATTCTGCGCATGCGCAATGGTACAGAATTCCCCCAGGAGTAAGAATTGTTTTCTTTCATTAACAATACAGAGGTGTCTGCGCTAGCATCGAAAATGGGGCCTGAACAAACAAGTGGTAATACCATACCTCATCTAGTGTTTCTCCTCCAGATGGTGTAAATGAAGGACATTGCTCTCCAACAGCATTTGCCATTGCCTTTAGATCACTCAATGGCCTTCCTTCAGCAATCCCATATTTCTAGAAAAGACCATTTGTAGAAAAGGATTTACTAAATATTAAGAAAAATTCAGTCATACAAATACAAACTCAAACCTGTTTCCCTTTTAACATAGGCAACAGGATGAACAGCAATCTCACTCCATACCAAATGTCTGAAGAGGTCTGTATTTCTGCTATTTCATTTACTGTTAGTTTCTCCAAATAAGTCATTTTAAAGTAATCTTGCATTTCCAATTTAATGAAAGAGTGTATGTTTCAAACATTAGCAGCTATCTGATATTTATCTTGGGCTGTTCTTGATCTATGTGCCAGAATTTTTCTACCATTCTTGGTACACAAAATCCCAGTAAAGGTTATAATGACCTGTTTGTAATGTAAACCTTCAAAGTCCAAACAGAAAGCATTGGGATTCTGCTGCAGCTAAGAGATGTTCAACATACAGGGACATTTTCTAAAGTCCAAATGGGAAATGGTCACCCAACTATCTGCTGTGCCTTTGAAATCTCTCCCATAATTCACAGAATAAAAATCAATTTTGAAAACTGGTTATTGGGATTTTTCTAAATATGAGCACTTTAGCTGTTAAAAATACGCTTGGAACATCAAAAAAAGGCTATATTTCACAGATATGGACAGGTTAGTTTGGGTGAGGTTTTTTTTTTAAGATAGGAAAAATAAGTACTGTAATATATATATTTTTAGTTCTCTGACCCTAAGAACTTGTAACCATGTGTTAATTATAATGATTTGGCTGAGGTTATAAGCCTCAAATGCTAAATTCACAGACCCCCTGGTTTTACAGTGAAACAGACCAAACGTCACATTGTAAAAGTAATCTTTATAATTTTTAGTGGATGTTACATACAGACATTCAGTTTATAATACACATTGTATTTACACCTTATATTTATAGAACATCTTTCATCCTGAAGGTCTTTACAAACAAACAACACAGGAACCAATTCATCCACTCCTAAGGTGGAATACAATACCAGCACATCCCCACACTATATCACAGTAAGTGAGAACAGAAAATGTATTCAAGTGAAAGACAGGTTAGTTCTATGTTACTAGGCACTATGATGGTGAAATTGCTGTAGTACTGCTTACTATTTTGAGAAAACAGGCGGGGTGCTATATATTTTGAAAGAATGCACAAGGGTATAATCCTTCCCTCAGTTAAACAAATCCCTGCACTCTACGTACATAATCACTACAGTGATTTCAATATCACTACAGTGAACAAGCAACTCTCCATTACTTACTATAACAGCTCTTCTCTAATTAATTCCCCTACTCAGAATTGATGTTGTGTGCTAGTAACAAAAGGTATCTCAATATCTTACTCCCTTCAGCTGAAGCAGAAAGGCTCAAAATTGTCCATGAAAGAATTCACAAAAGCAAAGCAATCAGGGCTCTGAAACTTCTGAAAAGAAAGACACTTTACAAAGCCCTTTAAAAAAATCCTTTAAATTTTCCTCCTTCCTCTCATCCCTTCCCTCCAGTAGGGTTTATCACCAGAACAACTGGTATGTGTATTGTGTATTTGAAGAATGCAGCCTCCGGAACATGACTACATTGCAGCCATTTAGGGAACAAAAACCTTCCTGATTCTTCAAGGAAGAAGAAAGGGAGGAGGAAGTGAGGAAATGCTACAGCTTTTTCGTTCTTTTAATATCTTTTTTTTTTTTTTTTGGTAGTGTCTCCTTTCATTTAAAATTAAGCCGAAAATACCGGTACTATGACAACTTGAGTACACTTCCTGTTAACACTGTAACAGCCATAATCTAGGTTAAAACATACCCCCAGACTCAGTTTATTCAGTTCAAGTTATAGTTAAACTCATACAAGAGGTACAATTATGCATTTGTGTGGACAAAAATAATAAAGATTAATTGGGTAAGTAAAAGAGTCTGCAGGTGATTATAAAAGTTAGACTTAAAGTCAAGTTCTGCCTAGTATGACTGCAGAAAGCACTGAAGAAAATGAAAGGCTTCGTATACCTAATGACAGAACTGCAACTTTCATAATTACAAAGGATGAATGACCAAGCTATCTAAGCATTCAGATCAATGAGAAATATAAAATATTTGTATTGTAAGTAGCAAGCTACATTTACAAATTATTCAATTTAAAGACAGGAACTAGTAACTTGGCACTTACCCTCTCTCGAAGTCTTGCATCATACTGTATTACAATATCTTTGCAAAACTTATTCTTTCCTATAATTGTGGATGCAGTCTGAAAAAAACAATGTACAACGTCATATAAAAACACCATTTTTGGATGTTACAATGTTCCTCACGGGGGAGAAAAAAGGGGGGCCATTAACTGTCAGGAAGGAGGTGGTTAAGTGATTTAGACAGGTTCCGCCATACAGCAGTAGATGCTTATAATACTAAGGGCTGGTCTACACTGGGGCGGTGGGGAGGGTTCGATGTAAGATACACAACTTCAGCTAGAGGAATAGTGTAGCTGAAGTTGATGTATCTTATTTCGACTTACCTCCTGTCCCCACGGTGCAGGGATCGACGGCCACAGCTCCCCCGTCGACTCTGCTTCCGCCTCTTGCCCTGGTGGAGTTCCGGAGTGGACGGGAGCGCTTTCTCGGATCTATTTATTGCGTCTAGACAAGATGCGATAAATCGATCCCCGATAGATCAATCGCTACCCGTCGATCCGGCGGGTAGTGTGGACGTACCCAAAGTTGTGATGTACCAAGCAAAGCAAACATTATACATGACCTAACCAATATATTAAGATTGCAATGTTAAGCACTCAGAAGTTAAAAAAATGCCTGAATAAAGGCTGCCTGTGCATCTGCATTATGATATAATCTTTAATTACATTATTGCATTTTTTTTCCATGGGACCTCCTCTTCATTCAGTGCATAATATGGACAGTGTTCAATGATAAAACAATATTGAACAGTTGCTTATTAATGTTCACTATGTGGCCCATGCCTTATTTACTGCACATTATTCATGCCCTGGTCTGAAGACAGAATTATTAATTTCCTCATCAGCTTTTCCATGGCACTCATCTCTACAATACTTGAATACTTCACAAACATTTATTTTAACAAAACCTGCAAGATGAACGGGTAGTTTTATCCCCATTTTTACCACTGAATTCAGTTGCAGCTGAGAGTGATCAGCACTCCAGAAAATCAGACCCAAGACCCTCAATTCAGAAGATGAGGAATACGCAATTAGCAATCACCAACAAAAAGTTTGTCTTAAATGATTTGATTAGCATCACATAGGTACTCTGTGGCAGAAGTAGGGATGAAATCCAATTCTCTAGGGGCTGGTCTACACTACGGGATAAAATCGATTTTAGATACGCAATTTCAGCTACATGAATAACGTAGCTGAAGTCGAATATCTAAAATCGATTTACTCACCCGTCTTCACCGCGCGGGATCGATGTCCGCGGCTCGCCATGTCGATTCCAGAACTCCGTTGGGGTTGGTGGAGTTCCGGAATTGATATAAGCGCGCTCAGGGATCGATATATCCCGTCTAGATTAGACGCGATATATCGATCCCAGAGCAATTGATTTTAACGCGCCGATACGGCGTGTAGTCTAGACGTACCCTAGGACAGCATTCAACTACCAGGACCATGAGACACTCTTCTCTTCCAGAAATCCCATGCCTCATTCAGGACACACCTTCTAATCAGGCTATCCTGCATTGTGCACCAAATGAGGTGGGGTTCTGTGGAATACACAGTATGTGATTATGTAATTAAAGACTGTATCATAATGCACATGCACAAGGCAGCCAGATTAGGGTTGCAAAGGAAGCCTTAATTCTGGCATTTCCTAATTTTTTGAGTGTTTGACTTTAGCACTATGAGTATAAAAGAATATGTAACAGTAGTTTCCTAAATTTTTTAAAAAAACAAACAGAAAAAAAAAATTCCATCATGTGGCATACTGACATCTACATTATTCATCAGCAGGGTTGGAACCTTAAGACCCACCACACAGGCTGCTGCCACCTGAGCTAACTGTGTAACTGATAGCATTAGGTTGTCATCCACTGTGTGGACCAGCTCTAGGGGGTATAAGACACACTGTCAGTGTGTTTCACAGATAACTGCTGGCAGCAGAGAAATGGAGAGACTCAAGAATGGGGTTTAATTTCAGATGCAGATAGTGAATGTGCTCTAGCGGACACAGACTTCTGCCTGTTGCCTTCAATTCATACCTACCTCTTTCCCACCCTCTCTCCTTGTCCTAATCCCCTCCTACACTTCCGGGCTCACTTTCCAATTCTCAGTCTTTCCCCCACCACTCCCAGCCTGGCCCAGTTCTTCCCTTGTACCCAGGTCCTTTGTCAGATGTCTCCCATCTCCCTGTCCATGTTCCTCCCCCTGCCCATTGACTAGTTCCTAGTCCCAGCCTCAGCCTATCCAGTTTCACTCCCATCCATCAACCAGCTCTCAGTCCTAACCTCCCATTCCAGTTCCTCTTCCAGTCTGTCCCTCCCCTTCCCCACTGGCTCAATCCTTGCCTCCCTTCCTTCATAGTCCCAAATTTCTCTCTCTGGCCCCCCTTCAATTCCAGTCTTACAAGACTTCTTGTCCCAATCTACTTTTTCCCTCCTCGATGATCTGGTTTTTGTCTTCTTCGCATTTACATCAGACTGCTTCCTCCTCCATGCTGCCTGGGTGCCAGCAAGTTGGGGGAGAGGGCACTGAAAACAGGTTCCCTGCTCTCACTTCCAGTACCTGGCCCCACCATGGCCTGCTACAGCTCAGAGCACCCATTGCAGGGAAAGTCCAGCTTTGCCCCTGTAGCCCTAAGGCTGGAGCATGTTCAGTTACTGCATAGGGATAGCACATGTGCATCCTGTCACAGGCTTATAACTTGGCCAAATTTGGGCAGATTTTCACTAGGATGGCCATAGGTACACCCTCACATAAAGGCCACCTCCTGCTAAATTTCAAACAATAGGAGCGCTAGAGCTCCACAAAGAGGTCACCAGAATCCCCCAACACACACACGGACAAAAAAAAAATATTTGTCCCAGTCTTGTGAAGCAACCAGGTATTAAAGTTAAGCTTGTTAGACTAAAAAGGTCCCCCCTTCTGTTCCTCTTTAAATAGGTACTAATGTATATTAGCCTATTACCAGTCACTTGGGAATTCAATCCATTCTCCACAATTCTCAAAGATACCTGGCAGTGGTTTGAATACTTAGAGCCCTGCACAGACAAAAAATTTACATCCACAGATGCAGATATCCATGGATATAAATCGGTATCCACAGAGCTCTGTGGGCTTCACCGGGAACCACAGTGGTAGAAGCAGCAGCATGTCAGGCCACCGCTCCCAGGAGCCAGCACCTTGTGTTGGCAGCTCCCCCAGTGTGACTGTACCACCCCTCAGCCCTGCCCATTGGGGCACGCACCAGGCTTACTGGCAGGTGTCCCTACTTATGCTAGTGTGTGCAAGCAGCTCGCATGCTCTCGGACAGGAATCCCTTCCATGCAGAGGTCTGAGTCTCCTATCTGGGAGTCTGCGACCCATTTGCACACATTAGCACGACCATGGACAGCTGCCGAAGTGGGGTGCTGGCTCCTGGGATTGGCGGCCCAATGTGCTACTGCTTTTGCTGCTGAGATTCCTGGTACAGCCCTGCAGCTCAGTGGATACCGACTTATATCTGTGGATACAAATTTTGTAACTGTCCAGGGCGCTATGGATACTATCTCTAATAAATCCATTAGAGAGTTAAAAATTGAATTTTGTTGGGTCCTACTGTCTTAATACCTTCAGATTATCTAGGTACTGTATATTTTGTAACCTTCTGTTTTCTGCTTCTAACCTCTCCTCTCTCACCATTTTGTTATTGGGCTGAATATCCTTTATTAATCATACATAGTAAAGATGGAAGTGTCACTATTAAGCTAAAAAACTGATGTAGTTTTTAAATGTAAGCCACTTCTTAGAGTATTTTTTAGAATTAAGAAAAAAAGATCTTAGAAGTTCCTACATAGTGGCAGCCATTGCCCCTGGACTTTTTGCTTATGGTGTCTCTCAGTTAATTAAAAACATAATGAGTTACTATTGGCAATGTCAACTGTTGGTCGTCTTATAAAGAAATTTTCCTTAAACATCCACCATCATCACAGCCAGATTCTCTTGAGTTCCTATCACCACTATCTGAGAGGAACTTATGCAGCAGCATTCCATGGTTATGTATATTGAAAAAATACACTAGACCCTGTGAAAGTAGAATGAATTATATTGTAAGAATAGAAAGGATTAAAGAAATGTTGTCTGCACCTTTAAGCAAAATTGTTGGAATGTTGCAATCCAGGTGTCAGGAACACAGACATTAGCATAGAACAATTGCACCGTTTAAGGGCAATTGGAAAAGTATTAGCCTTAGAACGATACCAATCAGTAAGGAATTGGGATATGAATGCTGTGTCACAGGTGGTTTTTCCTGTCTTTTACTTTCTTTGTTCTTTTGTCTAACTCCTGCTCTTTTATCTGTATAAATAAGACTGTTTAGGCCTTGCATGGTCACTCACATATTCTGAATGTTATTGGCGGAGCGCTGCGCTAATAAACAGAGTGGTCTGACAAATTGTGAGTCCTGATTCTAACTTTGACAACCCCTAATGTACAACGTGCATGGAAGATGCAAGTCATGGCTGATGTATGTTAACTCAGTAGATTCTTTTAAGCTTCATTCACTCTTTGGAGAAGACCTCACCTTCTACATAAAACATTTTAGTTCCAAACTTACCCCCTCCTTCAAAATTGCCACTGCATTATTTTGCCTCAGCATCCCAAAATACTGAGATTTAGATTTACTTTCAATTGCTTGAAAAAGTACTTGCCTGCTTCGCTCGAAGGAGGTCACTTGAGAAGACATGAGTAAACTTTACATTACTGAGAAATATACCAGCAGCATCTGCTTGTCTGAAACCAGTTGCAGAAAGGGGTTCATCCACACCTTGTCCTGAAAAATAAAATTTTCCCAATTTAACATTTGAATTTTAATTAATTTATTATTAATTATATGTAATGCAGTTGCATTCAATGAATCCACTCAGGATCGGAGTGCCAAGCAAACATGAGTACAATCCCTGTCCCATTTCCCTTTACTGTGAAACTCAGAATTCAATCATCATGCAAACTAAATGGGAAAGAACAATAGTAATAACTCTAGGAACACACTGAATGATTATTGGTAAGTGATTATTGGTACAGTATTTAAATGACAAAACAAAAAAGTTAACGTACATATATCAAAGTAAAAAACATATATGCAGAAGCTTGATTTTTCAAGAGTAACTAGTGAATTTGAGTCCCTTGGCATCCATAATTGGTAGCTATTTTTAAAAGTTTAGGCCAGAATGTTCTCAAGACAAAGCCAAGATAGTCTGATTTCCCACCCACCCACACCATTAAAAAAAGATTATTCAAAGATCTGTTTTCCTGTGTGTATTCTGTAAATACATTATACTCTCCCTGCTGTCTCCCACTCTTCTGACACCAGAAATCCCTCTTGAGGAAGAGCAGAAGTAAGAAGAGGTTGCATATCTGAGGAAGGTAGCCAATAGGTGTGTTAAGATGACCAGAATGATCTAAGGATGGAATTTATGATGCGATGGGGAGTGGCATTTCCAATAACCCCAAGCCTCATCTCCTTCTCCCAGGTCCACACTCTTACCTGAAAATGGCATTTGGTGTCCAGAGGCCAGGGTATAGCAGTGAGGAAGACATTGGTTTTAAAGTGCAGACAGAGAAATTTTTTTTTCTCCTGCCTGTTTCAGCAGTTCGCATTTTTAGTAGGCTCATTCACACAACCATTAAGGGTCGTGGGGGAAACAATAACATTTCCCTTGAGAGTGCTTGCTAGCAATCACACACAGTAGCAGTGAGGAAAAGATTGGTTTTACAGTA